>NC_081811.1:1127500-1438000 GCF_030704535.1 Vitis vinifera | reverse complement strand
AAATAATAAGCCAAATCATCCTCATTATGTAAGCCTCCCTGTTGATGAAAACACTTGTTTACCAACCAAAGATCATTCTAACTTGGTCCAAGTTGGCAAGATTGACAAGCCTAACTCTCTCTATGGAATAAGCAATCAATAATACCAATGACAAAATAGACTAAATGCAGTGGTAGGGAAATATGCAAAACTGATGATTACAAAATACTCAGATAAGGACCTGTGGCCCCCTGGAATAAAGAGGCTCAAAACATATGAAACTTGAGGCCACTGCGTAGCAAGAGGAATATCATTCGCCTTCGGGCGCCTCAGTTCTGTGTGTATTTTTCCTAATTAGGTGCAAAAGATCACGAGAAAAATGACAATATATGTTGAATTAATTCCCATGAACCTTTGAAAAAGGGCACCCACTAACTGATGGTATGATCAAGTCATGTGAATCAACTCAGTTTTTGAAACAGGAAGAGCTTTAGATATTATTGATTGAATAGTACATTCACTTGGTAAAATTAAAATCCACAAACATTCATTTCCATTCATGATAAAAGACCAAGGGTACAAAAACATATGGAGGGAACTAGATGATGATTCAGTTACCTCCAAGAATGACTTGATTAAAGTGGCTGCTGCCTGTTCAATTTGTACTATTGTTTGATCTTTTTGTCATTTCTCGTCCTCTTTCTGAATTCTCGTTTATCTGCAGAGTACTGTTTTTTAATTAACAAATTGCACATTGCCATTTTTACAGCTTCAGCAGCTGCTGAGAAGACCTTATTCTCAATGGATACACTTCCCTGCAACTTCTCAAGTAGTTTCTCTCCCCCGGGTATCTCATCATCTTCCAACATGGTTGGCTCATGTTCAACAGAGTCTGGACTGCTTATTCTAAAACCAGAGATTACCCTAACACGAGCGAGAGAGTGGGAATCTAACCCATGTAAAGTAGAGACACCTGTAACCATCCACAAGAATTCTGCACAAGATGCAGTGCCTAGGCTTGTAGGAATAAAACTCCCTCCCGTGATGGAAACTACCTACAAGAATCAAACCAGTTTGAAAAAGAACACAATAGTTAGGTCATTGCTTATGGGGTTTCAGATTATTTTCTGAATGATTATGCAGTTACAGGATGCCGCCATGTTATCAGACTTGGAAGTTAATTTCTCCAAGAGTTTGTTTCAAGGATTCATATATAAGCATTTGAGCCATTGAATATCCTGATTCAACTACAGTACTTTTTGCAATGATTGAAATACCCTTTCTAAAGAGTATTTCAAATCCATAATAACTAGGCGGTTGAAAAATCTCTCTTCATGGGAGCTGTTCAGGTGGTGAGCAAAATGGAAGGATGAAAGGGATGGAGTAGTTGCGCACATCCATGGTTATGTAAAGCAAGATCATGATACAAATCTACCAGACAACGGGTGATGTGACTCCAGTTCTGCTAGTAGCGCCCATTCATTGGATAGTTTGTTCTTTTAGAAAATTATCACGCTTAACCGAATATTTGTTTTATAAGGCACTTACCTTGGCAATGGAAAGACTTTTAGCAGAAATGTTGCAGTTCAACAGCATTATTCCTTGCAAGCTATCAAAGTAAAATCACCATGCCAAAAGTATTAAGAAAATGAATAAACAGAACCCTTCAAAGATGGCAAAATAGTAAGAAATGTTGAGAGACTTGCCTTTGAATGGCCGCAGCAACCAGTGTACCATCAGGAGTAGTGCATAGATCGATCACTGCAGAATAGTGCTCCTCTCCCCTTCCATTAGACTCTAAAAACCCTGCCTTCAGGAAGCAAATGGAAATTAAATCAAGTAAAAGATGATGAAATAACTAGGCTATTAACAAAAGCCATGCAAATGACAGGCCACTAGTTTTTTTAAAATAATAGATTTTAAATCTCGAACCAAGTTTAAAGAAAAAATGAAATAACGGAAATATTCCCTGGAATTTCTGGTGATATCACTTGCCACACATGCAACTGAGATGCCAGGACTCCCTGCCTTATTTAAAAAACTAGTCATTCCAAATATAAAAGAATATTCGATGCTATCCCTAGTTTGAATATCCGCTTGATTAACATATTAATTATATGAAACTAAAATCTAAGGTTTCATATTTGATTTTAAATCAAACAACCTTGACAGCAAAAGTAGGTAATGTTCCAGAAACAAAGGAGGCAGGACTAATGACACCATCAGAAGCCTCATGAAAAAGTTCTAGAATGAGTGAGCTACCTGTGATCCAACTTCACACGTATCAAGGAGAGATCCAGAGGTAATATCCCACAAACGAACCTGTAAAGCAAAGTGGATAAAATTCCTATTCCATATTCTGCATCTTAAAACAAACAAAAGCCCATGAAGCAAATCCTGAAATTTTAATTTTTAATTTTTTTATTATTACTCACTGTTGAATCACCACTCCCAGAAACAAGAAATCCCTCTGGGTAATCAGGAGCACATACAAAGGCAAGACAGGATACAAACCTGCCAACACATTCATGACAATGGATGTAAATCAATTTTCACCAGGTAATGGGCAAATACCAAGTTTGTACGTATACATATGCGTGCATGCACACACATGGGGACACGTGTGTGTGTGTATATGTGGTGTGGGTGTGCATACACACGTGTCATGTTAAAAAAGGAACAATCTCATAAAAACTTGCTCACTCTGTGTGACCAAGACAAAAACTCTGGATCTCATGAGCTCCATCTAAGGGCTTCTTGGGGAACACGGAAACCTGTCAGCAGAAAAAAGAAAAAAAAATGTGTAAAAGACATAAACGACCAAATTATCCATTCATTGATTAAATGGGCAAAGGGAGTACACGAATTTTAAAATCCCGATCAGCACTAATAATGAATCGCCCATCCAGTGAGAATTCCTGCACAAATATACTGCTATTAAGAATAATCACCTCATTGGTAAAGAAGATTTAGGCATCAAACCCAGCGATAAGCCTAATCACAACAAGGTTCAAAGGAAAATATGTAAATAAATAAAAACGACAGCATATGTTGGAGTAAGACAAAATAAATTAAACATTATCTTAGTCCACAATACTTGAAGAAGCAACACTTTTTAGAAGTTTCAAAAGAGTGAATATGAACTATGAAGAAATGGGGAGAAGTGCAACAAAATCTATCCTGATGACCTATTTCTCTGTTGTTAAGGAGGAAAATTAGACAATAGTTTCTCATTCACAGAGATTGATATTGGTGATTTGCGCTCCATTTGTATTGCACAAGTAGCAGAGGAAGGGAAAAAGAATAGGAAAAAATCTTAAATTCTGTCTTTTGGTTTGCCATGGAAAAAATTATAAAGGAAAAATAAAACATAAAGAACATTGTTAAAAATTAGTATATTTTCAAATGCTTCATTTTCTATACAAAAGAGGAATTAGATTGAAGAAACATGGGAGAAAAAAATTTATTGAGCTTAAAGTCATATTCCCTTCATACATTTTGCCTTTCTTCTTCCTTTCCTTCAAATTTTCCATAATTCAACAGAGCCTTACAGGGATTTGTCCTTCTTGAATTCACTGAGAGTTTGGTTCTAGCCTAAGGACTGGCCTTATCTCAGTCTCAACATTTTTCTTTTTGAATGTTTCTTGAATGCATCCTGTGGGCTTCATCCTCTTTTTGGTACTTTTAGGTATGCATCTTGTGAAAATTCTTATTTGCCTATCAAAAAACTAGTTGCTGATTCACTGGATTTGAAACAAACTAGTAGTAGAGGAGAAACCTATGACAACAAGCTTAAATCCTAAAGGGAAAATGTAAAAATAAAAAGGGCACAAACAATTGACACAAAACTAGCATAACCCAGGACTACAGAAAAAATTTAAACATATATACATCTGTATGCAAAATTATAATCAGATGTCGGTGATGCCTATTCGCCCACCAATAGGCCCACACAAACAAATGAGCAGGAAAGAAACAGAAAAAGATGATCGATAATAAATAACAAACCAGGCTAGTAATGATGCTACAGTAATGAGCAAGAACTGGTGCTGCTTTCTTATCAACCAAAACTTGATTTTCATCAAAGCCATCCAGATTCAGGGCCCAAACAACACCAAATTTGTCAGCAAAACATACAAACAGGCCATCCTTACTTATAGCAACTGCACTCACTCTCTTCTCAGAGCACCTGTTACATTTAAAACAATCAGGTGATGTTTGGTAGGAGTATAAATGAGAAATTTTCTGCAGAAACAAACTGAATGTTGCTGGTCAAAATGATGACAAATCAATAGGCATGTCACAAATGATTGTGGGACCTACCATGTAACTTATGGACTCATTGCATAGCATACATTACTGCTGGTTTTTGGTTAACAAACTGACAGGAAAATTTGCTCGTCCAGAATGCAATTTTCAGCCACTTAAATAACCTCAATTTTTCAACCAAACTCCACTGGTTTTCAACCCAACTTCAGATTTATTCATAAATAAATAAATACAACAGTTAACTTCCAAACTTTTTCAACCAAATCCCAATCTTGCCCAAATTCCCAAATTTCTGGCCAATTTTTTTCTAAACAAACTTTAGTCCAATTCAATCCAGGGTGGACAACCAAATCCAAATCCAAATTCAAATTTGATCTTCCAGATTTGAACTGTTTACTTAATTTAAGTCTATCTGAAAAAAAACCAAAATAATAGGAAATGACTGGAGGTTATGCCATAAAAAATGGCATCAACATTTGGGGTGGTTGGGACACAGAATGGTAAAAGTTAGGTCCTATGTCCGAACTCAAAATGGCGTCATATGAATTTTTATGACGTTGGGGAGCAACCTAAAAAACTCTCCTATTTAGCATCATGGAATATTCACAACTAATAAACCCTTCTGAAAACTTCAAGAACTTACACAGTACTAATGCAGTGCCAAGAATTTGCATTCCAAATCTTGACTAGTTTGTCATCACCAGCCGATACAAAGAGCTTCCCTTCTGCACCAAATCGAATAGCTCTAATAGAATCCTTATGAAGAGGTCCACTAGAATCATCCACCAGCGTCACCGAACAACCCCCTCTGTAAAAGAACCATTACTTAAACTACATGCTACTCGAGTTACAGTCTCACTCTCCATATAACTTGATTTAGCATTCACGAACACTCGCATGCAATCATTCAACTGTTCGATATTTTACATAAAGCTTTGTTTGGTTGCTGAGAAACTAGAAGAACTATTGTACAATTATTTGACCGAGTACGATATTTTGCATTTCCTTCTGCATCCTTAGGTACTGGAAGCACTTTTGTTGCTTGGAACATCAAAATAAGAAAGAAGAAAACAATCATTGATTTTATTTTAGCTTTTAGAAGTAAAAAATGGCACTTGAAAGTTGAAAGAGGCTAAGCAGCAAAGTCTTGATAACCAGAAGTTTAAATTTCTTTCCTTTCCAGTTTTCTCAGCAACCAAACATAAACCCTGGGAAGAGGAGAAATAGCTTACTGGAGATCGAAAACTCGGAGGTCCGACCCGATGGAGACTACGATGAATTTATGGTCCGGATGAACTGAGATTAAGGCTGGAGCCACCTCAACATCTCGGTGGTTGTCTCCTTCCTCGATTGCAGGTTCCTCCATTTTTGCAATGTGAGAGAGAAGGTAAGGGTCGTTCTAGGGTTTTGCCGTTTGGCTTGGTCGGTCCAGTTGGTTTGCGTATTAGGCTTTCCACAAAGCCCACTGGACTTCCAATAATGGCATGGCTGCAGGCCCATTTGGCGATCGCACATTTTGAATTTGAGTTGCAACTTCGGTGGGTTGTTAATAACTAATCCGAACCCAATCCTAATTAAGAAAATAATCAACTTGGACTCGATCCAATCCGACCTCTAATTTGAGGTATTTTAACCCAAACCCAACTCAACTTTATTTCTCTAAATTCAGGTTAAATTTAGTTATTTAAGTTAGACTTGAATTAGTTGTGTTAAATTTGAGTTGATAGGGTTGGTTTGATTACATAATTTAAAATCTATTATTAATAATTTTTTAAAAACAAAATTTTATGTATTTATATTAAAATTTAAATAATAAATAAAACAAAATTTCAATATAACAAAAAAATAAGCATAAATTTATATATTTTTTAAAAAAATTATTATATAAGATAATATGCATCATAAATATTATAAAAATATTAAATCTGATTTGGGTTATATTTTTCAAATTTTTTCAACGTCATATTAGGTTTGTATTGATTTGTAGTCAAGAAAACAAAAAACCAAATTGAAAAAAATTAGTTTTCAAAATTCTCTGACCAAATCGAAGTTTATAATAATTGAAAAGCAAAACTTTGCTAAGTATTTAGGTAGAATACCATCACCCATTCTTACTAAAAATTATGAAGAAAGGGGGAAAAGTGAGGAAGCAACGGATGGAGGTGTATATCAATCCTACATTACGGTGTGCACACCAAGACCATAACTAAAATTAGGTAGTAGGAAAGCCAACTTTATCGAAAGTCTATTCGCAAACAAAAGGTAACGCAGATGTTCTAAGACGACATTAGACGAGAACAAAACATCTCCCGGATAAGACTCCGGATCTTCAAACAGTTCGTCATGGGATTTTAATCCTTCTCACTCCAACCATGCAGAGCAGAAGAGAAGACTACTACTAAACAAGGAAGCTGAAGGATACAAGGGAAATTGAAGTGAAGTAATAAAAGAGAGAATTTTTTCTCTGTTCATGCTAACAACATTTCATAATTTTCATGTAAAAGCTCATATTCAATGCCTGCTAAGCCACCCAATGCTTCAAGCCCTACAAAGAAAAGATCATGAGTAAAAAACAAGGCCAAGGTTGGTTTACAAACAAAAGAAAGGTAGGTAGCTGGCAGAAAGCTGGATTTTTTTTTTTTTTTGCTTCTTCTCAAACTCTAGTGCCTCAATCACAACAAAGCAACAACAAAAACCAGTCTGGAGACCTAAATTCTCAGCTGAGTACACCCAAAAATAGTTCCTCGGCACTGGGACATTGGAGACACTTGACGCCAAGCTGGTCTCTCACTTCCGATGGTCAGAACATCAACATCAGACAATGGCTTGATGTCCCAGTTCCACCTATCAGGCCCGATCACGCCTCCAATCACATATATCTCATCCCTCAATCCAGTCATTGCAAACCCAATTCTCCTTCGGAACTCTGATGCCGATACCACCATCTTCTTCACTTCTCTCTCCTGCTTGAAAATGATTCCATGGCTCATTACATAGAGTGCCCCCTGAACAATTGCCATTGGACCCTGGAGCCAACCATAGTCCTCGACTCTCCACCCAGGGCCAACCTTGTCCAAGATTTGAACAGTAGTCAAACCCTTGTGCAAGACATGCACCTTTCCATCAAGTACGACTCCTGAGCAAGCTGAATTGTGAGTGCGGTGGAGATCAGGTATTGAAACCCAGGCATCCTTCTCGGGATCATAGATTTCTGCTTGAGAAATTGATTTCCGGCAACTGGTAAAACCACCTGCAACAACGATTTTTCCATCTAACACGCAACACGCAAACATGGCTCGGGGTACAAGCATAGGAGCCCGTGGGGCCCACTGCCGAATTATGGGGTCATAAGACCAGACTTCATTGGTTGCAAAACTCCCATCTTGATCACCCGTCAATGGATCAACAGCATCACTGCCACCACCAAGTACAAATAGCTTTCCTGCAGTGGAGACTGCACCAAAGTGGGCAAGGTGCCTGATTCTTGAGGGGAGAACAGGAAGGCTAATCCAAAGATCCTTACGAGGGTCATAGAGTTGCCATAAATTTTCAGGGTCAAAAGCGCATACACATAGTAGATCCTCTGATGAACCAACCTCCTGTCGAGCTTTAAATAATTCAGGACCACGAATGGCATCTCGCCAGGAGCGGGAAACAAGCTCCAACCTGGGATGTAGGTAGAAGGGAACCCATGCAAGGCACCTTAGGGCAACGGCATCAGGAAGACCTTCAATCAACCCGGACATGATACTTTACATCCACTTTCAATGATTCTTTGCTCAATGACAATAGTAATTTGCTGGCTATAGTGGACACTATAGGATACACAATCTGAAACAGAAAAGTACATATATGAATATGGATATATGGAAAAAAAAAAACTACAGTACTTGAATTTCAAAATCAATAAAAATGAGCAGGATGCATCAGCACCCGGAGTATCTCAAGAACAAAAGCATCATCTAGATTCAATGGTTAGAGAAGATGGAGCCACACATCATCAGCATACATTGGATGCAAAACAATCAGCACAAGCGATGGCAAGGTTTCATTAAATCCTCAAAATATCCACCACATTCAATGAAATTGAGACATTTTGAGTGCCATGATAGGCAATTAATCAATAAATAACTACGTTATTAATTCACCTACCATATCAATAATTCGTACAACCTTAGATATATCTTGGTTCAGCATGCAAAACAAGGGTGCCCCCATCTGTCAGACCTATGCTAAACACTAAAGGAATTTGCTTCAACTAGTTCAACACCTTATTAACCAATTCAGAACCATTTTTTTTGGAATTACCTCAAAACTTGTGAACAGCTCTGCATATACCTTTAAACTTGGGCACCCAGTTCAAGTTGCTTAATTGTCTTATTAATTATCCGCTAGTGGATCCAGCGCCTAGTGATTTAAAGGTTGTAGCTTTGCAAAGTCTGCTTATTTGATTACGTGACACAAAGGCATCCCTAAAAATGTAAAAAAGAAAAAGATGATTAGAAATTGGACAAAAAGAGGTCAACATTTCCATGCTCAGAGCATATGTGGAACTCCAAAGAATCAAACTACTATTTGCATGTGTGCACGCACAAAACAGATGTGGGAGAGAGAGGGAGAGGGAGAGGTTAACATATCCAAGCTCAAAGCATGTGTAGAACTCAAAAAAAACAAGCTACTATGACACGTGCAACAGACACACATGCACCCACCCGCACAAGGAGGAAGAAAAGGGGGGGGGGGGGGGCGGCGGGCGGTGCAGGGGCAGAAGGGAGAGTAGATATCTAAAATATCTATTAACTCCAACTATATTTTATCAAAAGGTAAAATTATGGAAACCATAGCATCCACAGATCTAACATGTGTACCTGACTGATAATCATGTTCCTGCAGCAAATCTACTTGACAAAATCCCAATCATAAAAGTTACATAATTGAGCATTTTGGAATTCTTAGGTACACTATAAACAGTTTTGCTATGACTCTTCAACAAAGTACAACTGATAATAATTATCGTGAAATTGTAATAACCACTTAAAAAACAGAGATAGATGAATAAAGAAAATGACATTAAATATTTACACCCCTTTATGATGTATTGGAAAATCAAAATTGTCTTCACAACTTGTGATAGGTATCCTGATTCAGCTAAAGAGCCACTTATCTTATTAAGAAGAAAAAGAAAGATCAACTCCTATGCAAAAATTGTAAAAATCTTAGAGCAGTACATAAAGTCACTCACACCCAACTCTAGAGATCGGTAACCATCTAAAAATTTTTAGGAAGTTGTATCTCCAAGTTCTGAAGTCATCAACCATTAACACCCACCACCGTAAATAGGAACTCAAAAGTACCAAGGAAGCAATTAACCCCAAAAAAATAAACAGAAAAACCTCATAATAAAGATTATAAGACTAAGAAACGGTGAATTTACTATAAAAAGGCACCATAATATCTCCTATTTGTCCCCCAAAAAGGTGTACATTATTGTGAACTTGTCGATGTTAAAATGATGTCTGAGTCCAATGACAACTGTAATAAAGAAATAGCTCATTTACATGAGATCAAGACCTCTCAAAGCCTCTTACCAGTTTCTAAAAGATGCACAACAAAATAGTCCTTCTCCTTCACTATAACTCCCTGTATGTGTCAATATCATAAAAAATTAGATATCAGTGTATCATCAAAATAAGTAATTAAACTCCTAAATATAAGAGACATCTTGAAATCCAATATAAAAAAACTGACATATATGATGGCAAAACAATTAAAACTACAGGTTTGTGTTAGCTTCCATGTGAAACTCTGAGTATAAGAAACATCTTGGAATTTGACAAAAAGTGAATTGAAGCTAATTAGATTGCATAAATAAACAAGTGCCTTAAGAACTAAAATCTGTTTGGTCATTTGCTCTTTGTTCCTTAAGTTTTCATATGATTGGTTTTGGAAATCAATAGGAACGGAAGATTGTCTGTCGGATTTCATAAGATGATTGGGAACCTAAGGGCACTTGTTCTAGCCATTATTGCTCTGCTTGTTTTTTATTTCCTTTGCTCTTGGGTGGTCCTTGTATAATTTCCATGTGGCATTTGGGCATTTATGTGTTTCCTTTTCTTTGCCTATAAAAAATCAGAAGAAGAATTCAATATTCAATATCTGCATAACTACAAGGTAAAGATCTTCAAAATAATTTGGCAAGAGGCAAAAGCCACAAGCAATACCACAAATGTTACTTCATAGACAGGAAACCCAGATTTTAAGAGCCCAAGAAATTCATGTTCAAAGAGTTGGAATGCAAGAGAACCAAGTAACAAATATTCATAAGAAAAATGATATTCATGAGAAATCCCATCTCAAGATCAAGAATCTTATGTGGATATGATATTGTTGAAAACAGTGCAAAAAGATGGTCATATAGATTTAAAATGAAAGAGAAAACCCATTGTCCCCATGTCCATGTTATTCATGATTTTCATCAAAGGGATTTCTCAAAAGGGGGCTGTTTATTTTTTCATATTGATCTTCCCTTATTTGAGAATTGAGTAAAGACCCAAAGGAAAGGTATCTTAAACCCTCAATATGTACACCATAAAATCTCACAGGCCTACCAAACTAATACTAAGAATTTCACAAGATAACAGAAACAACCACCATGGCTGATAATGCATGATCCCTGCTTAGCATACTTGAATAGTATCAAGTTCTTAATTTTAAGTAATATAAACATACATTTCTTGACTGAACAAAATCAACTAAATCTAAAACTAATATTGACTTGATTAACCAAGCCATCCACAGGCCCGACAAATCAACGAAGAGATAAACGAAATTGAAATTCAAACCCTAAGATTCAACCCCACAAACAACAGAAACAACAAATTCACAGCACAAAATCAACTAAATCTGAAACTGCAACACTACAACCCAACCTATAAGGACTTCATTAACCAATTCATGCACTGACCCCATAAATCGAAACACAAACACCCCAAATTAAAATTCAAGCCCTAAGATTCAACTCCAGGACAAGAAACAAACCACCATACAATAGAAAACAGGAAAATACAGTTACCCTTGAAATTCTCGAGTTGTAAACAAAACCCACCTCGAATTCAACATAAGAAACAAAAGGGTACTCACTAATTCGAAAATCTAAACAAAGTTTACACAGTAATTGTCCATAAACAATGACCCAAAAACCAGTGCAGAGAGAGACAGAGAGAGAGGGGCCGTTTTACCTAGAACCCAGTACCAAGGAGAACAAATTTGTGTTTGCGCTGCTCAGATTCCAGAGAAAGGGAGAGAAAAAGAGAGAGTAGCGTTGGATTGGATGTGAAGAAATGAGGAGAGGCTTTTGAGAGCTACGGAAACGTCTTGAGAGTCTCTATATGAGAATTTGACGGTTCTATGGTAATCTTATTATGCACACACTATACCTTTCTTTCTCTTTTTATTATTATTTTATTATTATTATTTATTTATTTATTTATTTATTTTTATTTTTATGAGCGTTAAAAATGGGTCTGCTTTGGTTCGGGGTTACCCTACAAAAACCTACGGAGTAGGGATTCGGATATTCCCTCATCCAATGGCATTTTGGTCATTCTACACTTGGCACGTGCTCCTTGCCTGTCACGTGAATTACGGTGATGTGATTTTGTGTAGAAAAGAGCTTTGATTTTACAAAAAAATTACATCACGTACCATTAACTGAATTAAAAAATAATTAGGTAGATTTTGACAAAATGATCCCAAACTTAGAAGTTAATTCGGTGTCACCTACATTTCTTTTATTATTATTTTTTATTTTTTATTTTTAAAATATTTTTTTTTATTTCTTGCAATAATTTTTTATATTTACCGGAATACATCAAATGTTATTTTATGAGTATTAATAATTTCTCGAGCCCTTTTGAATTTTTATTATTTTTAAAATTTTTTTAACTAATTTATTCGTCATATCATTCGATATCAATCTGATATCCCATAATAACCTGAGACAATGGGTGATGAGAATTTGAATATTCGAGATAGAAATGATGTTTCCAATTTGTGATTTGGTTTATCTTCATTTAAATTGTTATTTTATTTTTTCATATTTTTATTTTGGTCTCATGTCATGTCATTTTTCAAAATGTGGAACCATTCAAATCACTCGTCCAAATATCAAATATCGAGGTGTAGGAATAGTTTTGATATCACTTTCGATAACGATTTGCTCCCTTTTGTCTTCCATATAGGCCTAAAAAACGCATCTATATGTTCATGATGAATCAATTACATATAGTGTGTAAACAACTTTGTTAGATGTTGATGGGCGTTTAATTTAATGAAATTAATATTTGAGATTGGAACTACCAAACCAAACCAATCCCAAAACCCTCCAAATATATAGGTTGATGGTAGGTCAAGAAACAACTTTCAAGCATTATACTGAATCCAAGAATATTCCCTATTGAAAAATTGAGGAGAGCTTAAGTAAGAATAAATAATCAGTACTTGTATGACTCATACAAATAAATAAACCCTATTAAGGAAATAGACTACAAGGCTCATATGATCCAAAGAAGAGTCAACAGACTGCAGAAGAAGAAAGAGGCCTGAGCTCAGATGCTGGTGAAGGTTGCAGCACATGATGCAAAGAAGACAAGAAAGGACGTCAGGGAAAATGGTGACTTGATAGAAGTTCCATCGGATGAGTCCCCATTTGTTGCTGGCACTGTCTTTGATCTACTTCCTGCAGCCACAAGGCATCAACATGAAGATATGGATAAGTAAACAGTAGCAGAGATAGGAAAAAAAAAAAAAAAAGGGACTCCAAAATATCTCACGTCAAATGGAGAAGAATTTTCGAGAATTATTTGTGTTTAGGTTCCTTTTAATTGATAGACGTATTTTAAAATCATAAAAGTCCTTTAAACCTGATGTAGATAATATATATATTATTGAAAATAGGTTATTATAAATAGTATCAAAATCAATATTTGACATATCACCTTGATATGTATGTTTAATTTGGTAAGGGTTCGGTTTGTTCGCCCTTGTATCAATTTGTTTGACCCCATAATTCTATGGGGTACAACACAAATGTTGTGTCAATAAAAGGGGTGATTGTAATTCTATGAAACATAACAAAAATATTGTATTAAGGGGTGATTGTAATATTTCATATCATATTAAGGAAAAAGTATATATATATAAGAGCTACTCTTAACCAAGTAACACGTTTTAACCAAATGCCCTTTGGGTTTGGACAATCTGTAAACAGTTGGTCATAACTTCTTACCTGAATTTGGTGTCCCTGCGGGAGAGTCAGCTGGGGAAGAAGCTGTCCAAGGACAAAAGATCAATTAATCATCATATCCAAAGTGGAGAGAAAAAAAAGCCATTTCCCATTTGACAAGAGTCCTTGAGAGGATGTTTCTTACCATTGCAGCGGCTAATAGGGGGAGTCTGGACACTGCAGGCAGTGGGGAGTGCCAAAGCCTGAGTCTGATTAATTTGGATCCCCAGCGACGAGCCACCGCCATTAAGGACCTCGCACAGGCACTGTGGCTGCGACCTGACCACACTAGCAAGCTGTGTGCAGCACCCTGAAGATGGGGTTGAGGAGTTTCCTGTGATATAGTTCAGGCATGGTGACATGCTGATGATCACATTGGTGCAGCTTGATTGAGCCATGGCTCCTGCCCACAGGCTTGCTACAAGGATCATGGTCAGGACTGTCTCCATCCTTGGCTCTGCCATTGGATACTATCAAATTTGTGGACAAGGACAACAACAATGTATAATGGGGAGATTCTGAGTGTCAAGGTCTCGTGTTGTGTGGTTTATAAAGAGAAATTTTTTGAGGGAAAGGACAGATGGTTTACGCGGGTCACCAACTTTTCCTACTTTAGAACAGATTCTTTGGTAAACAACTAACTTCTGGAACTTAGAAAGTATTTGTTCTAACAAACTAAGCCCTACGTGTCTCTCTATTTTTGCTTATTAGCTTTGAAACAAGCTTTTCCACTAAACCAAACGGATAGGGAAAATATTCCCATAGGCTTTCTTTTTGTGTAAGGGACCTCTCTTATACTCAAAAAGAAACTATGAGAGTTGGCAACGTGTCTAATTCAGGCAGGTCAAGAACTGCCCCCACCCTGCAAGATGATGATATAGTACAAATTCTACCAAATGGGCCACTGGTTCTAGACTTTCTAGTCAGATTTTGGACAAGCCTTCTATGGGTTCATATCAGAAAAAACAATGGTTTTATCTCTCCCACGAAATCCCAAATGAGCAAGAGCCAAAACTAGAACAGGAGCACATTAAAATCCCATAAAACGAAATCTTGTGAGGCACAACGTAGGGATGATTGTGATATCTTACATTAAACAGAAGACAGAGTTCTTAAACTTCTTGATATTATATATTAATAAGTTTTTTTTTAAATCTTATAAATGTGTTTTAAAACTAAGAGGATCTATTAAGCTTAGAACACATAATATCTACACAATTGAAAATGATCGTTACATTTATTCACAATTTAGCCTACTTGACGAATCACAGACTTTTCCTTCTATTCTTTTTTCTTTGTTCCTTTCTTTTTCTTTTTGCATGTTCTCGGTTACTTTTCATGAGAGGTCTATTGTCTGATGCCGCCTTTCTTGATGATTAACGCAATTAGGCAGAGATGATGATGATGGATCCATGCTTGATTTCTACACTGAAACTTTATTAAAATGGATTCATGATTGTAAGTCATATATGTTGACCGGGATAATGGTTCATGGATGATAATGCTTTCATTTTGGTATATGTGGTCCAGCGGCCACTTGATTCAATATACTTGTAGCATTATAAAAATTGTGAAGCATTCTTCTCCTCTCTTGTCTCTTTCCTTTTATTTATTCTTTTGTCTGAAGAATGTGTAACATCTGATGGTTTTGCTCATGATGAGAAATCATTTTTGGTCAAATTTCTTCTAGATCATTTGAATTCAGCTTCATTATAGTAATGTGAACTAATTTTGTCTATAATCAATATGAGGAAGTGGGAAAGGCTTCACTCTCATTCATACATAGAACACACCTAACATATATTACTTGGAAACAAACAGAAATTACAGACAGACTCCCAGCAAGAAGTGGGGTATCAGCTGCAAATAGTAGAAAAGGCCGCAAGACACCATAGAAATCTCAAAATCCAGTAAAAGTGGATGCATGTGAAGCAATGAAGAGAGCCAAGATGGTAAGAGTAAGAGGCAGCTCCATGATGGTTCCATCCGACGTGCTTCCATCTGTTGCGGGGACTGACTTAGATCCGGTTCCTGCATTCATTGATCCATTAACACAATGAACTTTTAAGGTGCAGAAAAAGAAACATCTATTATGATTAGTACTAACCATGATATATGGGACATGGGAATTTCACTTATGTGAAATTATTTCAATTTTGATTATAAATGAGTAGTTCAAAACTCTTATTTACCTGAAGGAATGCTTGGCAGTGACTGTGTGGTTGGAGTTACATCAGGAGTTTCATCTGAAGAATCTGCTGGAGAACTCTCAGGGGAAATAGCCGAAGCTGTTGGCCCATTAGCAGCTGCCAGACCACAGAAAAGAACCGAATTAACATATACATAACACAATGTCCTTGTTTAAACAATAATAACTATATGTTAAGCTTAGCCTTACCATTACACTGGCTAACAGAGGGTGTTTTCACATTACATGCACCTGGAAGTTGTAGGGCAAGAGTTTGGTTAATGGTGATTCCAAGTCCTGCACCACCACTGTTGAGAGCAGCACAGAGGCACTGTGGCTGGGATTGAACCACATTGGCAAGCTGTGAGCAGCAGGAAGATGATGGGGTTGAGGAATTTCCTGAAATGTAGTTCAGGCATGGAGCTAAGCCTATAAGCACCCTGGTGCAGCCTGACTGAGCCATGGCTCCATGCCAAAGCAGTGTCAGTAAAACCAGGGCTAGACCCATCTGATTCCCCCTTGTACCCATGCAGAGTTGCGAGATAAGATGATGTAAAAGATGTAGTATGGTATCAGGGCTGAAACTAAATGGTAAGTGGAGGGCTATATGTATGAGAATGCTGTACAGAAGGATTGATACGAATAGGTATTTTGGGTGACCAACCTTTCTGAAAATGGGGGTAACAAATATCTAGTCACTCTCGTTTATTTTGAGCCTTCAAATAATTCAAAATCACTTAGCTCCCTTCTTAGCTTCACAAACCCCTCAACTGTCATGTTTACCTACGATCAGTGGTTAGGTTGGAATGGAAAAGTGAAGAGATGAGGTTTGTAAAACCTAGACCCTAGGATGGATACATTAGGTACTTTTGGGTGACCAACTTATAACACCATTCCAACAGAAATGACTAAAGAGTGTATTCAACAAGTTTTACTGAGGGCATCTACAACATTGGATCGTCCACTAAAAAAACCGGTCTCCTTGCTCTAAATGATCATGTTGATCATACAAAATGATATCCAACAGAAATGATGGGTTGAATAAATATGCAATATGTATCTGGTCATCTGGGACAACCAATTGTTCAAATGATCAAGATGATTGTTCAGATGTGCAGATCAGTAATGGCCCTTCACAAAATTAAAGACAGCGTAAATCCAGGTTCAGTTCTGTTCATAAAGTCTCTCAACCTAGACCAGTAACTAGGGTTCAATTCTCTCCTGAGCTTGAACACTACTTTCATTCACAAATACAGCTAACTGTTAATCATTTCTAACCCTCAAAAGGGATTATATAAGCAAGACTGAGATACTAGAATTAAGGACTTATTTCTTGAATCACAGTACAAAAGAACAAGGAGCATAGCAGCTATTTAGGTGATTCATACAGGCCCCAAGCTTTTCCAAGATAGATGTTGCTACAAAGAAATGTGGCATGTCAAGTGCTTAGTGTCATCAATGGGATTTATCTCTGGCATCATGGAAGTTGACTGCATCTACTAGAGAAGTTACTTCTATACACAATTGTTGGGATTGTATCCATTGAAAGCCAAGTATCTATTTTAATAGGATTTTGGATTGTAGTGATCATAGTGCATAGCATTAAATGTGCATGGGACTTCTTGGTTATCAGTTCCTTCTAAATTAAAAATTAGTACACACAATTGTAAAAGAAAGCAGATGATTTCTTTTTGTTCTTTTGGTTGATTCCAATACATGGTTGCTATATTATACAATGTGACTTGACCATGGTTCAAAGTATCAGCCAATACCAGTAAGATGGACTGAGTTGTATACGACTCGGTCATCGGTCATGACGAGTCCGATATCCAAATTGGCATCATTTGATTCAATAATAATTTGGTTGCAACTCAAACATGAATCATTTATTGACTTGATCCACTCACAGTTAAATTCGATGTTACAACACAAAAAATTCAAACCCATTCCTTTTCAGAATAATTATTTTTACTAATCACCTTTTATCATTTTTATTTCTTATTTTCAAAATATACCATTATGAAAAATAAATACTTGGTGTCCGAGAACTGATACCACTTCTTTGAACCATGCATTGGTAGGGTTACTAATACCATGAAAGGTTAAAATGAGACCATTATTGCAACTTCATCATTTTTAGGATTTGAAGTTTTCAAGTGTGCCCTTGAGCTTTGTTTGGTTGTCAAGAAAACAGGGGAGAAGAAAAGAGATTTTGAAATCTTCTTGTAGTCATGCCCACCTCTAATGATTATTAAAATATATCATAGATTCCAATTTCTTTTGTTTTGTAAGTTCACAACTGTATTTTCCTTTTTCTTTCTTTTCAGGAGGGAGGAAGCTCTAATATTCGACAAGTGAAGCTAATATGTTTGCAATCCAGCATCAAAGAGACAGAAATCCCCTCATTATTGTATTAAACACCAAAAAAAAAAAAAAAAACACAAATCAGAATCATTTCACTACAAAAAGATGCCATCTTCAATTCCAACAGCAAGCCCCATAACTCTACAGAGAGCTCAGAACCTAGTGAATGTTGAAACACATGACGTGATGAAGGGAAGAACTACAAAATGGAGAGGTGAATCCATGATTCCTCCATCACATGACCTCCAATCTGTTGATGGGACTGTTTTAGACCCTGCTCCTGCATTCATCCATGCATTGAAGTAAAAGCATGCTTCTAACACATACATACACTTAACAGAATTTTTGAAGTATGGTTCCAAATTCCATTTTTCTATCAATTTTAGTCCTGGTGGGGAATCAAGATAGAAATCCAAAAGGTTCAGTATGTCAAGGTATCTAAAAGAATACGTGAAGAACTTCAAATATCATGTATACCTTAAGGGATGCCCGACTCTGATGGTGTGGTTGGAACTTCAGGAGTTTCATCTGAAGAATCTGCTGGTGAGCTCCCTGGGGAAGTTGCTGAAGTTGTAGGTCCACTGGCAGCTGTTCCACCATTTGGCAAGTCCTTCAGTTTTAAAGCTTAGTAAAATATAAGCATAAGCCTAGGGATAAATCAGGGTTGAGCTTACCATTACACTGGCTAACTGGTGGAGTTTGCACACTACAGGCACCAGGGAGAGCTACATCAAGAGTTTGGTTTACAGTGATACCTAACAACGCACCACTGCCATTGAGCACCAAGCAAAGGCACTGAGGCTGTGATTGAATGATGCTGGCAAGCTGTGAGCAGCATGAAGATGATGGGGTTGATGGATTTCCTGAAATGTAGTTTAGGCATGGGGCCATGCCCATGATCACCCTGTTGCAACTAGACTGAGCTGCAACTCCACCTCATAGCATGGCCACAAGGGCCAGGACTAAGCCTATCTCAAGTATTCTCAAAGCCATTTGAGGCTATGGAGACAGATATGGAACTGTTGTGATAAGAGTTCAAAGCAGAGAGCAAGAATAGTATGTTGATTGTGTTGGAGGGTTTGGATCAGAAGGGGAAGAAGGGAACTGGATTTATAGAGGTTCCCATTTTTTTTTTTTTTTTGATAGATAAATAAGAACTGTATTAAAAGAAAGAAAATATACATGTCGTATATGAAGAAAACAAAAGATAAAAAAGGCATGAAGACACAAAAACCCGTTACCATGCGTACCAAGAGCCTACCCAATCCACAAAGTCTAACAATAATAAAGAACCGCCATCAATGTACAATCTAACCCAATCCCAAAATAGATACAATAAAGAATTTTTAATTGTTTGATGCGTGCTTTCAAAGTTGTCAAAAGCCCTCCTATCCCTCTCCCGCCATAAAGCCCAAAACAGACACAACGGAGCAACCTTCCAAGCCTTCCTCCTCTTTTTTACCAACAGATTTATAGAGGTTTCCATGGAAGAGACAAACGCAAATAGATGTATTTGGGTAGCCAACTTTTTAAAGTAACATGTTGCTGATAACTAATTGCAATTATTTAAACAGCCTCGAGGTTTTAGTTTAAGATTTGCTGAACTAGTGATATAATGATAACAATATTATTCGTATTGAGATGGGCAACCTCTAACAGCATTCCTACCTCCAAAATTATAACAAAATTCAACCATCTTTTTCGGTTACTGTCAACATTCAAGTGTGTCTGACAAGAATATGAAGGATGAATGGAATCTCCTGGGTATGGTTAGGTTACTAGTCTATGATATCTTAAGTTTTTCATATCCAGTCATCTGCTTGTCAAATTACAAGTATAGAGTAGAACACCAGTCCCTTTTTGAGTCAAAACAAAGAGGAAAAGAGTATTTAGTTCCTATTTAGCAGTTAGTTCAATAGTTGAGCTCCAAAAACCACTTCAAATCTACTATTTAGCAGTTAATTTTAGGCTATTTTACATTATGTCATGGGATGAATGAATCAGAATATCACCTATGAGTAATGAATTGAAATCCCACTTATAAGTGGGATTTCATTTCTACTAGAATCATTTTCTATTCCATTCCTACCTTCATATAAGTTATCAAAACATGGGAATAAGGGAGAAAAGGAATGGGATGTCCATTCCGACTCCTTATTTCCGCATACCAAACACCCTCAAAATGTAAACAATTGATTCTTCTAACCTTACATTCCTAGGCTCATCCAAACACAAAAAATGGAACCACGAAATTCATTCCCATTCAATAAGAAATAGGAATGGAAACAAAATATTAATTCCCATTTCATATTCTCATATACCAAACATGGCTTGAATGTAATATGCTAAACATGGAAAATATTTCTACAAATAATGCATTTCCATGAAAGAATAGAAAGCTAAGTCAAAGAAAGAAGAACAAATCAAATTGATCACTCATTCATGCAAAACGCTTGATACTCCCCAACCTATTCCCAAAGATTTTCTCAACCAAATTCAATCACATTGAGTAAGAATTTATTGCAAATGCAACAACAACATTACTCTTGACTCATTGGATGTATTTGGGGATTTGGCCATTCCTCAAGAGGGAGAGAGAGTAGTGAGCAGTGTCAATTAGATCAGCAATGTTGTGCAGAGACCTCTCCTCAGCAGCCAGCATGAATATTGATCTAACCTCTGCTTTCTTTGCCAATCGTGCAGCCAAGCTCAGCTCCAACTTGGGTGAGTTTATGCTCCTCAGTATCTGCCTGTACAGTGATAACACTTTTCCTCGGTTCCTAGCTAAGTCCTCTGCTGTGGCCCATATCAGCCCCTTTGCCATCTTTTCTTTCCTCTGTTTGGTGGATGAGAAAATTTTATTGTTAAAAACACCCAAGGAATTAAAAAAGAAAAAAAAAAAAAGAAATATTATATCCTCGCTGTTTTGCTTGTGAAGAGACAACAAGTTTGTTCTTTTCCTAGCATGTCCTCTGCTTGTTTTGTTGTATTAATCTTCCCTTATTTGAGAATTGAGTTAGGACCCAAAAGGAAGACATCTTAAACCCTCAATCTGTACACCCTAAAATCTCACAGACTTACCAAACTAATACTAAGAATTTCACAAGAAAACAGCAACAACCACCATGGCTGATAATCTAAGATCCCTGCTCAGCATACTTGAAAAGTCATCAAGTTCTTAATTTTAAGTAAAATACACATACATTTCTTGACTGCACAAAATCAACTAAACCTGAAACTACAAGACTGCAACCCAACCTATAAGGACTTCATTAACCAATTCATGCACTGACCCCATCAAGCGAAACACAAACACCCCAAATTAAAATTCAAGCCCTAAGATTCAACCCCAGAACCAGAAACAAACCACCATGCAACATAAAATAAGAAAATACAGTTACACTTGAAATTCTTGAGTTGTAAACAAAACCCACCTCGAATTCAACATAAAAAACAAAAGGGTATTCAGTAATTTGAAAATCTAAACGAAGTTTACACAGTAATTGCCCATAAACAATAACCCAAAAACCAGTGCAGAGAGAGAGAGAGGCCGTTTTACCTAGAACCCAGTACCGAGGAGAACAAGATTTGTGTTAGCGCTGCTCAGATTCCAGAGAATGGGAGAGAGAAAAAGAGAGAGTAGCGTTGGATTGGATGTGAAGAAATGAGGTGAGGCTTTTGAGAGCTACGGCAACGTCCTAGAGTCTCTATAAGAGAATTTGATGGTTTTATGGTAATCTATACTTTTCTTCTCTTTTCTATTTTGATTTAATTTTTTATTTTTTATTTTTATGAGCGTTAGAAATGGGTCTGCCTTGGCCTGGGGTTACCCTACAAGAACTACGGAGTGGGGATTCGGCTATTCCCCTGTCCAATGGCATTTTGGTCATTCTACACTTGGCACGTGCTCCCTGCCTGTCACGTGATCTATAGTCATGTGGACGCATGGGCTAATCGTGTGTTAAAAAAATTGATTTCATAAAAAATTACATCACATTGGGGGTGAAAAATGTCTAGTCACTCTCTTTGATTTTGAGCCTGCAAGTAATTCTAAACCACCTAGCTCCTTTCTTCTCTTCACAAACCCCTCAAACTATCATATTTACCTATGATCAGTGGTTGGGTTGGAAAGGAAAAGTGAAGAGATGAGGTTTGTATCCAAAAGCTATACACAAGGATGGATACGTTAGGTACTTTTGGGCAAGGATGAAAGTTTCCATTTTTTTCGCCGAAATTTCGGGTTTCGGTGGCCGGCGATACGAAAGAGGGGGGCGAAATTTCGACGGGAGAAATTTCGCCAAATTTCTGTTAAAATCGGCGAAAAAATCACCGAAACATGGCTGTAAGCAAAAAATCGGTGAAATTTCGGTTTGTATCGCCGATTTTTCGGGAAATTTCCCGATATTTCCTACCAGTCCAGCCCGCGCACAGGATACAAAATCTGTCCAATTTTTATTTTTTTTTTTAAAAACATAAGATGTTCCTTGGTAATCTGATCATGACTCGCAGGCAAAGTTGTTTTTCAGCCTGGCTCAAAAATCGTGGATTTAGGGTTCGTGAATTTTAAATCCAATGGCACAAAAGCAAAGCGACCCTAGAACAGATCAGAAAACACAGGGAGAAAAAAAAAAAAAGCAATTTTTTTTGGTTTTCCTTAAGGGTTTTGCATGGATTTTCTCGGAAATCAAACGAGGACGAATTTTCTCGGAAATCAAACGAGGATGAATTTTCCCGGAAATCGAATGGGGGATGGATTTTCTTGGGAATCAAACAGGGTTTGCCAAAAAAAAAAAGTAATAAATGATTAGATTAGAACCTGCGAGGATTGAGAGTGAAAGAGGAAATTGGGGCCGATTCTCTCGTCCGGAGGGCAGCTTCAGCCAAGGGCTTTTTGATGCCCGAGTGAGAGAAGCGGGTATTCAGAAAAGGGCTTTTCGGATGGGTGGCCTTTTGATTTTTTAAAAATTCAGTAGAGATAAAAAAAAAAAATGGAAACAAATCATTACTCCACGGTGATGGTCCAAAGTGAATTTGGATGTGATCCAACGATCCAAAGTGAACCAGCTATGCGATAATATATATAAATTATTTGTATTTAATGAAATCAAGTTAATATATATAAATTATTTGTATTTAATAAAATCAAATTTTTTATGAAGTTTGATAATGAATGCGTAATTACAAAATTCATATTTTTTATTGACCCACATAATATAATTACATATAATATCGCAAATCATATAATATATATATCAAATTATTCAACAAAATAAATTTAAATTATCTATTATACTTCTAATTACATTGTTATGAGGTTTTTTTTACATTTTTATGAGTTTTGATCAATTTTTTACCTATCAAAATTTTTTTTCCAAAATATCCGTCGATATTTCTCCAATATATCCGATATATCCGTAAAATCAAGTTACCGATATATCCGTGATTACCGATATTTTCATCCTTGCTTTTGGGTGACCAACTTATTATGAATTTTATTAAATTATATCTATTTTAATTCAAGCAATATTATAGTTTCTACCTTAAATTGTACTTCAATAGGACTTGCGATTTCCTAGTTCGCAATCGTAGAAGAAAGTGGATTATTTCTTTTGGTTGATTGCAATGTATAGTTGTTATATTATATAATGTGACTTGACTATGATTTGAAGTATCAATCGATACAGATGCAATTGACTTAATCGTGTTTGTTTCGGCCATGACTACAACGAGTCCAATATAGAGTTACAACACAAAAAATTTAAATTGATTAATTTTCAAAATAATTATTTTTACTAATTAACGTTTCTCCGTTTTTTATTTTATTTTCAAGATATGCCATTATTAAAAATCAGTGCTTGGTGTAAAAATGAATATGATAGTGTTTTAAATTGTTTAATCTTGAACATAATCGTAAACTAATTTTCATGCATGTTTTTATAATTATTTAGATAATATTAAATGTAACAAATGTTAATTTATTAATTTATTGAGGTTATCTTATTGTAGTTATTTTTCTAAAATTTTTAGTAGTTTTTTTTTAAAAAAAAAAATTACATAGCATATTATGTGTAGCACTTAGTATTTACTATTTATCGATCGAAGATACCAATATCAATGCACCTTTGGAACTTGTCTAGTTGGCAATTGATACTGCGACTTTGAACCATGCATTGGGATGGTTACTTGAGCTTTTCGGCATGTTTGGAATCCACGGAAATGGAATATTTCCATTATATTCTGGAAGGAAAGGTTAAAATGAGGCCATTATTGCAACTCCCACAGCAGGATCATTTTTAGAATTTCAATGTGAAGTTTTCAAGTCTGCCCTTGAGCTTTGTTTGGTTGCCAAGAAAACAGGTGGGAGGAAGCTCTGGTATTTGGCAAGTGAAGCCAATATGTTTGCAATCCAGCATAAAAAAGACACAGAAATCCCCTCATTATTGTATTAAACACTCAGAAAAACTAACACAAATCAGCATTATTCCAGTACAAAAAGATACCATTTTCAATTCCTATAGCAAGCCCCAGAACTCTACAGAAAGCTCAGAATCTGGTAAATGTTGAAACACATGATGTGATGAAGAGAAGAACTACAAAATGGAGAGGTGAATCCATGATTCCTCAATCAGATGAGCTCCCATCTGTTGATGGAACTGTTTTAGACCCTGCTCCTGCATTCATCCATGCCTTGAAGTAAAAAAATGCTTCTAATACATACACTAAACAGAATTTTCAGAGTAAGGTTTCCTGGTTGGGAATCAAGATAGGAATCCAAAAGGTTCAGTATTTTAAGGTGTCTAAAAGAATATGTGAAGAACTTCAAATATCTCTATATACCTGAAGGGATGCCTGACTCTGATGGTGTGGTTGGAACATCAGGAGTGTCATCTGAAGAATCTGCTGGTGAGCTCCCTGGGGAAGTTGCTGAAGTTGTAGGTCCACTGGCAGCTGTTCCACCATCCAATAAGTCCTTTACTTTTAAAGCTTAGCAAAATATAAGCATAAGCCTAGGGATAAATCGGAGTTGAGCTTTACCGTTACACTGGCTAGCTAGTGGAGTTTGCACATAACAGGCACCGGGAGAGCTAGAGCAAGAGTTTGGTTTACATTGATACCTAACATCGCACCACCACCATTGAGCACCAAGCACAGGCATTGAGGCTGTGATTGAATGACGCTGGCGAGCTGTGAGCAGCATGAAGATGATGGGGTTGATCAATTTCCTGTAATGTAGTTTAGGCTGAGGTCATGCCCATGATCACCCTGTTGCAACTCCACCCCATAGCATGGCCGCAAGGACCAGCACTAAGCCTATCTCAATCATTCTCAAAGCCATTTGATGCTTCTGGGAATTTTGGCTATGGAGACAGATATGGAACTTTTGTGATAAGAATGGTTTGTTGATTGTATTGGAGACTTTGGATCCGAAGAGGAAAAAGGGAACTGGATTTATAGAGGCTTCCATGGAAGAGACAAGCCAATAGGTGTATTTGGGTAGCCAACTTTGTTTTAAAGTAATGTGTTGGTTGATAACTAATTGCAATTATTTAAACAGCCTCAAGATTTTGGTCTGAGATTTGCTTAATTAGTGATGTAACGGTAACGATACAATTTTCATCAAGCAGATGGGCAACCTCCAACAGCATTCCTGCTCCGAATTTAATGTTTATTAGATGATTTAAATAACAAAAATCAACCATCTTTTTTGGTTACTGTCAACATTCTAGTGTGTCTAACAGAGTATGAAGGATGAATGGAATCACCTGGTTGGTCAGGTAACTAGTCTATGCTATCTTAAGATTTTCATATCCAATCATCTGCTTGTCAAATTACAAGTATAGAGTAGAACTCCAGTCCCTTTTTGGGCCAAAACAGTGAGGAAAGGAGTATTTAATTCCTATTTAGCAGTTAGCTGAGGTAGTTGAGCTCCAAAACCCACTTCAAATCTACCAAATTTTTTTCCCCCAAATCTCTTAAACCCATCAATCTATAAATCATCCTCTCATCTCCACCCCAAAGGCAACACAAATCTCACACCAACTTCTTCAAAGAAAAATCATGGAAGGGCTCAAGGCTTTCCAACATATGGTTGCAGTATACACAACTCTGCTAGCTATTTCAGTCATTTCAGCTAATGCGCAGATCAGTACACCCTGCACTACCTCAATGATCAGCAGCTTCACGCCATGCTTAAATTTCATCACAGGGAGCACCAGCGGCAACGGGTCTTCGCCAACAGCTGGCTGCTGCAGCTCACTAAGATCACTCACGAGTACTACCATGGATTGTGCTTGTCTCATAATAACTGGGAGTGTTCCTCTTCAACTTCCCATTAACCGAACACTGGCTATCTCCCTCCCTCGAGCTTGTAACATGGGAAGTGTGCCAATACAGTGTAAAGGTACAACTTTGTGTTGGTTCAATCTAAATTCTCTAAGCCCCTTTCATGTGTGTTTTATCACCTAACTGAAATTTCTAACTCTGCATTTTTTTGGCTTTTTGCAGCCTCTGGTACTCCCCTACCAGCTCCAGGTACCATAACAGCTTGAAAAGCCTCTAGACCCTTATACAATAGATCAGCTAAATAAAACTTATATGGCAAAGACTATCTGAAACTGCATACGAAAACTTTGATAATGTATTGACTAGAGTCTAATTGGCAGGTCCTGTCCTACTGGGGCCAACTCTCCCACCTCCAGCCGCTGCTCCCCTGAGTCCACGAGGTAATTAGCTCTACAATTTTGATCCCTATTGTCGTATTAAGAGTACTGATTTCATAAAAATGGTAGTAATATCAGTGCTAATCTAGGGCATTAATACCTTTGTTTTCTGGGTAAATCTCTTGCTTGCAGCTTCCAAAGCAGCAGCAGCAACACTGGCTCCAGCACCAGAACCTGAAACAGCTATAGAACTATCACCGGCATCCCCACCAGTGGATTCAGAAACTCCAACAACAACCACTCCGGGAATCCGACCAGTGCTTACGCCATCAGCTTCTAATCCATCTTACATTTCTTCACCTCTCCTGTTAATAGTTCTAGGAATCATGTTTCTCAAGTGCTACTAAGTTGTCGAGTACTCTATTGTCTCAGGTGTTGTGTTCGATCATTTGTTGATCTTTTCACTCCGTGGGTGACATTCTATAGCTTTGGGTTTGATTTGAACTTGATGAGAGCAATAACACGTCATTTGTTGTCTTATCTGTGATAAATAAAACTGAGTTAATTGTTTGTTATCTTATGGTATAAACTAACTGATGATTTAAGGCCTTCAAGCATGTTTAAAGGGTCCATTTTTAGGGGATATAGGACTAAAGCATTAACCATATTCAATTTATCTAATTCATGAATCAACTTCTGAGCTCAAAATCCAAAGAAGGATGCATCCATGGATAGCCAGTCATCTTAACTCAAATAATTTAGATGGAACACGGCAAACAATGACAAAAGAAATGGAAATGCTACGATGCCAAATCACAATAATCTACTTTGATATCCTGAAAGCATAAGCAACTCTATTGCGATCGAATCGATGGAGCTGCAGCTACACTTCTGATATATCATGGATTCCATAATGTTTTAAAACATCAATATGTATCAAGGAAAGTAGTGATGGTTCAATAAACAATCTCAAGTTCACCATATGTCAAAGAAAAACAGGGAAATGAAAAAGGTGTCCTTTGCTAAACTTGCCAAGTCTCAGGATGTAGGAGCACCAGTGGTATCCTTGATGGACTCACGCCAGGCATATTCCCTTGCTCCATCCTTGTCAACAATCTTGATCACAAAATTTGGAGGAGCCACAACCAGCCTGGATCGGATCTCCATGATGCATTTGTCAACCAGATCAACAGCTTCTTCAACAGTCATTCCACTGTGATAGTGTCTGTCCATCATTGCCAAAGAGAAATAGGATCCATAACCAAAGGCGCCCTTCTCTATCTTGTGAAGAGAGGCAATGTAGTCAATGTAGTAAAGAGATGGGCCAATATCCTTGTCGTATCCCGCCAGTAAGATGTTGACAGCATATGGGTTCTGGAAAACAAGGTTCAATAATTTAGCCAAATCAAATATCTGAACCAATAGCATGTATATCCATTCTCAAAACATGAAGCATATTACATTGACTTCTAGTTTTTAAAAATCAGGTGTTTGGCTCTCCAGAAGAAATATTAGAAAATTGATCTGCATAATCAGGATTTTATTCGCTATAAACATCAGATTTATATCCTAGAAAAGTAATGCCAATTTAGTAGGAACTAGAAGTCATCCTTAAATAGAAAGTTTGTTAAGACAAGCAGGCGAGCTTATGCAAAAGACAATAGATGGTAATCTAGCTTCTCATTCCGGTTCTTGTTTGTAACTCACCACTCTCATAAGAACCAGGAAAAAACGGAGGTATGTTCGTCCAATTCATTTACATCCATTTTGTGGCAGAGGACACAGCTGAATCATCTAACATTTGTAGCTACATGGTGCCTTCTCCCAACAAGGGAAAAACTAAAGATAGCACACATCATTGCTATGTTTTGGATATTTAGCCACTCTGAAACTTGTATCCCTGAAGCGAACTTTCGTTGTTTATTTCATCTGTTAACCAATGGTTGAGTACCTATAAGAGTCTAATCATGATCCAGATCTTAATCTTTGTGCATCTCAACAATCTATGTTAAAATGCACAATTTATTATTTTCTTCCTTATTTTCCTTATTTTCCATTTTAATAAGAAAGAGTTTATAGATTATCTTTGGATTGTTTTGATCATATGTTTATGCTATTTAATGAAGGCAGAGGTGCTTAAGGCTCAAGCCTTTGGGAAGTCATAAGGAAGGGTGGAGCTGATTTTCTTCCCTAGAACAGGATTGACCATGGGAAATGGGATCAAGTTTTGACATTACCCTTGGTGCAGTTAGGATTTTCGGAGCTCTTCAATATGATTGTCTGGAAGGACGTTTAGGTGGAAGATTCTATGGATGGGAATTGGTAAAATCCTAGATTCAGAATAAACCTTTCAGATATTGAGATGCCATCAGTACAATTCTTGTTGCATCTCTAAATCCCTTATCCATGTCAAGTAATGTGGGGCACAAAAAAAATGATAGAAAGAATTTATTTTCAATTAGATCAGATTACTTGCCCCTGTTCTCTAAGAAGCCTTTCTCCATTCCCGCTAAGCTGGTTTGGAACTTTAAACTGCCTTCTAAGGTTGGTTCTTTTGCATGAAAGTAGTTTGGAACAAATTCTTGATTTTAGACCAGCTTATCAAGAGAGGTGTTGTCTTTGCAAAGATGATATGGGGATCTATAGCCCACATCCTCATTTATGGAAAATGGAGCCATAGATTATGGTCTTTCATCTTCTCTCTTTCTGGTGTGTCTTGGGTGTTCCCCATTAGGTTAGAGAAGCCAACAGCTCTTTCGTTGAACCATGCACAAGGTTGTACCTTGTTTGGAGGATGATCAATTATGCATTTGTTGGATCATTTGAAAAAGCATAATAAAAGAACATTTAAAGGAGTGGAACAGCTGAAAGATTTGGTTCTAAAGTCTTTACTTTTGTGGTCAGATAGGGATTTGGGATATCATATGTTGCCTTTTTACAAACTTTGTAGATAGTATAGGAATTGGTTAGCCCAGCTTTTGGTGTTAGTGTTTTTGTGAGCTTCCTATATACATCATATATGCTTGGATCATGCCCCTTTTTTTTGTTAGGCACCTCTTAATGCATTCTGTTTGTTTGTCTATCAAAAAAGAGGGGTGAAAAAAAAAAGTATCACAAATCTTATACAAATGTCTAGACATCTAAATTCCTTAGCAAATGGATCATTTTATAGTAAATTAGACTGCTTAACGAAACCAACATTATCATTAGGTGTCGAGTACAGGCAGGAATTGGCAGTATTGTAAAAATAAAGAGCCTGCATCAAATTTGAATAACAGAATTCACTTCAATCTCATTACCCAAGCATGACCAGAGAGATGCCAAAAGAATTAAGCAATGTGGAAATCATGATACACACAATATGGTTTAATATCTCAGTGGGTTGAACAAAAACGTCCCCAACCTATAAGTCATGTAGTGCTCATGTTGATAATGTCCCAATTAAAAACTTGTGTACGTTGGTGTATAGGCCTTTTCATTAACATATTTTTCCTCTTGCTTACTTGTCAAAGAAAAAAAAAAGATGTCCCAAATAAAAAGGCAAACCTCAGCACCAACCAAGGGCAATGAGATAATAATTTTCAATAAATTGATGAAGTAGTCTCTGCAAAATTTTCATACCAATGCAAGCAACTGTTAACATCGAACCACATCAAATCTAATCTGAATCAATAAAAGGTCGGACTTCAACAGAATCACAAGACGAACATAAGAGAATCCCAAAAGCAAACAAAACGAACAGAAGAAAAAAAAAGGCCAACCTTATCATTTATGTAGAGCTTCACTTCTAACAACATCATATCACACCACTAAATGATGAATCACACCAGATCAAACTTGATCGCAAAACATATCAAGTTTCACAAAATTGTAAAAGAAAGCAAACCCAAACATAATTAAAAGAAGAAAAACAAGAAAAAAGCCCAAACTTATCTTCCATGCGTGGTTTCATTTCATTTCTAATTATATCAGATTACACAACCAATAGTATCAAAAACATCATCACTACATCAAGAGCAAGAGCAAGAGCAACAACAACAACGAAAGAAAAAAATTCAGAACAAAAATTATCCAAACCCTAAAAAGCTAAATATCTCCAAACCCTAATAAACACAAAATTATGAAAACAAAACATGATTCTCCAAAGCATTACCTTCCGCAACGCAGTAGCAAGCTCTCCTCGAGTGAAATTCGCCGCGGCAGCTGTCGTCAACGGAATCCCGTTACGGAACTGATACAACGCTACATTCTTCTGTATGTACTCCGTAAACTGAGCTCTGCAAAACCAAAAACAAACATTAATTACCAAAACTTCAAAATAAATAAACAAATCACATCAATCATCCTCCTTTTGGTCTCTCGGAAATGCACGAAAAAATCAAAACTTTTCCGAGCTCAGTTTAGCTGACTCGCCTAACATCCAAAATGTCACGGAACACAAGATTCAAAATCTCCTTTTCTCAAATTTCCCCCCTGTTTTCCCACGAACCCAACAGAAAATCCCCGATCAGAGAAAAAACAGACCTGTCGCCGCCTTCGCCGCTGGCGCCCAAGAGCTTGTGAGAATCAAGAACCATGATCTTGTCCTCGTTGGATTTGTGAACGAGGATGCTGTGTACGGCTGACGAGTCCGCCACCACCAGAGCAAAGCCATCACCGACCAATCCGAACACGCACTCCATCTCTGCAACTCTTCTCTCTCTCTCTCTCTCTCTCTGCCTGTTCTTTTTTCCCTTTGACACCGCAGGTGAGAGATACACAGAAAAGAGGGCAGTCACTTGAGAGACAAGAAAAGGAGCCACTTGGTATTTTGATTACAGATGGGGTTATTTTTGTCAGATCATATTGTAGATGGGCCCAAATGAAATTGGTTAGTGTTTCTTAATGGCCCGATAGTTCGGCCCAATGCGTGCTCTTTTAACAAAATTCTTCAATTTTGAATTATAGTCTCGATTGGCAACATTTTATATATATATATATATATATATATATATATATATATATATGTAATATAAAATATGAGAATTTATCGAAACTTTTAAATGGAGATTTTTAACGTTTTATACAAAATGAAAGAAAAAAAAATTATAATAATTAATGCATTCTTTCAATTATCTTATCTATATAAAAAGCTTGGTCGGAAGAGTAGTATTTTTATTTAAAATATTTTTGGTTGAAGTGTTTTTTTAAAAGTTTTTTTAAATACATACAAATTTAAAAAAAAAATAAATGTGTTTTTAAAATTTTATTTAAGAGTGTCTATGGTGGTAGTAATTTTTAAAAGTGTTTTTACTCTTTTTAATACTTTTTTAAGTATAAAAATGTTAAAAATACTTCCTAAAATTACAACCAAACGCATTATCTATTTTTTATGAAAATTGTTTTTTATCAAATGCTTTTAATTGAGATGCTTTCTTTATAAATATTTTTAAGAAAATTATTTATTAAGTGTTTTTCCATAAAGTACTACTAAAAATGATTTTTCTTTTTTGTTTCAAAAGTGTTTTCGAAGAAAAATGCAATATTTGATAAAATTTAGAAAACACTTTTAAAAATTTTAAAAATCAGTTGTAAAGAAAAAAAAAAGTAAAAAATAAAAAAAAAGGTAAAAAAATAAAAAATAAATTTAAAGTGAATAAATTATTTTTATACAATATCTCAAATTCATTCACTTATTTTAACTATTTTATATAAAAATTAAATAATATAAAAATGTACAAATTTCCAACTAATTTTAATTATATTTCATTTTTTTTTAATATTTTCCACAATAAAATCAAACATGAAAAAAAAATATTTTTTAACATTTTTAATTTCTTTAGTACTTTTCAAGAAGAATGAAAATCACCTCAACAATAATGAAAATCACCTATCCATTATTTTTCTAGTTTTAAACACTTTTTTGTATATATACTAAAAATATATGTAACAACATTTTTATTCAAAGTATTCTCTAAAAGTGTGTTTCAAAGAATTACCAATTAATTTTCTTTTTAAAAAAATATTACAAGTAATTTTTAAATTTTTTAAAAGTTTTTGTTTTTTTAATTTTGTGAAAGCTTATTATTTTGCTTCAAAAATTTCTTTCATACTAGAAAGTGTTTTCTAAAAACAGTACGGTACTAGGACTCAGAGTCATGGAGGGTCAAAAGGGTATGCTAGTTTTCATAATTTGCTGCAATCAGAGACCATTTCTTCCAACCCTATTAAAAAATGGACCTCCATGTTTTTAGCAAACCCAATTTATTCCAACCCCATAAAACCCACAAACCTTCTCCTACTTTCAAGCCTCCTTACCCAAAACAGGCTGTGCATCCCCATTAAATACCCCCCATTCATCTCCTTCTCCCTCCACCCCCATCAACTCTCATTCAAACTTCCAACTGATCAAAGCCCAGACAGGAAAAGGAAGGAAAAAACAAAAAAAACCCTAGACAGAAAAATGGCCAACAAGCTGGTTTCAGTCTTTCTCATGTGCATCGTGGTCATGGCAACACTGCACATTCGCCAGGCCGTGGCCGACGATGGTTACAAGACATGTTACGAGCCCTGCGATGAAGAATGCAAATCCGAAGGCAACGGCGACACCTTCTGTGAAATGAAGTGCGACACCGACTGCCTCGCGAAGGTTGCTGCTGGTAAGTTTCCATGAATTTTAAAAACTGATAGTTCAATGTGGTATCAGAACAGTCTGAACTACCTGTCAGTGATTTGCAAAGGGTCCGTCCGTATATAGACAGAAACTGATGTGTTTTCTTGTTTGGAATGTGGGTGCAGAAAAACTCAACGCCTTCAAGCCCTGAGGGAAGAGGAAGGGTGGAGCAGAGCATGGTACATGCAATAACACAGAATAAGAGCTGTTGTGGAATAATTTCGGAAACTTTGTTTCAGACATTGTAATAAAATTGATTTTCATGATTGTGAATGTGGAGGATGTTGTTTCTGCAATTAATATAATTTCTGCCGCTTTCATTATGTTGGTGGCTCGGGTTTGAAATCATCGATTCGTTCATGTCTTACTCTGATCAGGATTTTGATTTTTTTGTCCGATCGCAAGAAAAAGGTTCGAAATAATTATTGAAAATATATTATTAATTATTTTTAATGAAAAAATTTCATACTTTTCACAATGAAAAATAAAATAAAATATTAAATAATTATTTTTATATTTAAGATGATAAGAATAATAAAAATTGATTAAATTATTTTGGAACATAAACGTGATATTAAAAAAATATTTTATATATAAATAAAGAGAATATAAAGAAGTTGAAAATAAAGATACGGTCATATAAATTGGGCCGGGCTGGGCTCAGCCCATTATCACCTGACTGATGTTAAACTTACGGTGTATAGAGCTTTAGGGTTTGCCGGCAGTGAAAGAAGCCCCGATCTCCATCTGCACATCAGCATTCAATCATTCCTTTCGCAACGTTGCGTTTGGATCGATCGCTGAGTTTAAGGTACTGCTCCAATTTCTATTTCCAGTTCGATGAATCGAATTTTAGGTTAGATAGAATTGTTTGGATGCTGAGAAAATACTTCTAGGTTGGATACTGAACTAGGCCCAGTCGAAACGTAGATTCATTTTAAATGATTTGGGAAGTGGCTTTGGCTTGTTTGAAATGCTATCAGACAGAAAATGATGTGATTTCATTTTTCATTTTGGTTTCAGCAGGTTTGTTTGAGCTATTGGCAGAAAATTATATGATTTCATTTTGATGTTAGTTTGTGATTGACTATTGCTTCCCTTGATTTGTTTATGGATTACATAGTTGTAGATTTGATCATAGGAATGAAGCTATTTATATATGGGACAAATTGTGAATGCACCAATATAGATAGCCTAATGCATGCTAAGTGTTTGTGTTTATTCCTATTTGATCATTTTAAGGAATGGAGTTTGGATATTGCAATTCACTAGGACAAAAATCTGAGTATGTGCCAATTTTTGAAGGCCAACACTGGAAGCTTCATTTTTTAAAACTGTTTTTAAAACCATTTTTTCTTTCAATGTAAGCCTCTTTAACAGTTTTTGTATCTTATATAAAAGTTACTATTATTTTTTGATTTTGAAAACAGAAAATAAAAAGCATTATTCAATTGTCAAAATTTCTGATGTTAATTTTGATTGGTAGGGAGACTTGCAAATACCCACAGGGAGAGGCCTGTTGAAATGGGTTGGAAAGCAGCTCAGAAACTCATACAGAATTGGAAGATTGTGAGAGGAGATAATGTAAGGAGAAATAAAATTCCATTATTATTATTATTATTATTATTATTATTATTATTATTATTATGATTATTATTATTTGATAGGCAAAATAGAATGCCATTGTTCAGACCTTTTGTTTCCTCATCTATGTATATACAGATATATGTATCTGTATATATATAGATGAACTTTATTTATTTTTTTTTTCATTTTCTTATCTTGATAATTTGCAGGTGATGATAATCAGGGGCAAAGATAAAGGTGAAACTGGTGTTATCAAGCGTGTTATACGCTCTCAAAATCGTGTTATTGTTGAGGGCAAAAATCTGGTGAGTGGCCCTTGCTTGCAGCCTATCATTGTTTGCTTTATCATCTTTTAGATGTGATGGCATCTTTTTCTTAGCTGCGGAAATTGTTATGGCAACAATATTTTTTGGCCATGCTATTGTAGTTGGTGCAAACTCAATTTGGAAAATGATAATGTGTAGCTGACTATCAGATTTAATGGGTTATATTTCTGGGCCACAACTTTTTATTTTCATTTCTGCCCGCTTAGCCAAAGATGGCTTGGGATATTTAAGTTGATTTCAGAACAATCATTCTGTTGATTCACATCCAAGCTGCATAACAATCGTATTTAAAAGTTTGTATGCGCATGCATGTGGTGTGATCTATTTTTTTTTATATGTAATATCTTTGTGATATATTGTTGTTCTACTTGTAGGGTTTCAGTGAATAGTATGGATTTTATTGAACTTTGTATGCATGTTGAAGACAAGGGTGGGCTTAATTTTTTTATCCTCAGTACAGGTAAAGAAGCATATCAAGCAAGGCCAAGGTCATGAAGGTGGGATTTTTTCCGTTGAAGCCCCACTACATGCCTCAAATGTTCAAATTCTTGACCCTGCCACACAGTAATATCATATTTGAGAATCTTTCGCCTCCTCATTATCCTTTTTTTTTCAAAGAGAGTACTTATTGATATTTTCTTATGCAGGAAACCTGTTAAGATTGGAATAAGATATTTAGAAGATGGCACAAAAGTTAGAGTTTCTAGAGGTCAAGGAGCATCAGGATCCATAATCCCTCGTCCTGAGATCTTAAAGATAAGGACCACTCCAAGACCTACAGTCGGTATATATTTGAAGTTTATCACCTTTGTTTTTTTCTTTTAACATTTGTTATATATAGATCCCCGATATCTGTTTTGTTTGCTTGTATTCATGTGATTCAGACTGAAGTCCATTTCTGCATGTAACTGACACCTATAGAAGTTAGGGATGCATTTATTAGTGTTTTGAGGGTAGTTGCATTAGGAAAGCTGAATGTGTGAGACAAAAGCTCCGGGGATGTAAGGCTTATAATATCTAGAATGAGAAGTGGAAGCAGGGTGAAGAATGGGAAGCAGAAGCAGGAATATGTCTAAAAGACATGGGAAGAATGAAATGGGGAAGTGATTTGGAATCAAAAGGCAAACATATTCTGAGAACATATATACACATGCACACACACACACGCATATACAAAAAAAGATTTTAGAGATAAGAAATTGAAAGAATGCATATATTAGCATATATTAACAAAAAAAAAAAAAAAAAGATTTATGGAAAATGCATATATCTTGAAATCAGGAATCTTCTAGTTAAAATTCGCATAGTTTTCCCAAGTTGTTTTAACTCTTCTATTCAGTTTTGGAACTTCCCTATTAAACATGTGCGCCACGATTGTACTAGCTTGCCAATATAATCATGGTGAAACTTGAGTTCACTGTCACTCCCCTCATTAATGATCCTACTCATACATGGACTTGCACTCTTATATCAAATTTAGTGATATTTGTCAGCTTTGGAATGGTGCTTTAAACATAAGAAAAGAGTATAGTGGATGGTATTAAATTCCTTACCAAGTTCAAATTAAAATTTCATAACAAGAATCGATCAACGAAAGTGATTTTTTGGGAACTCTAAATATATCGATCATGGTATCGGAGTTAAAGATTATTGTTTTGCGCCTCGCAAGTTGGGAAGGTTGATGGTGCCATTCGCTTTCTGATTTCAGCAATGTTAATTTTGGGGTTTTCCTGTTAATGAGAGGAGAGATTTGAGAAGATTAGCATTTTGAGCATTTATTCTTTAAGTGAAGAACCTTTACTTGAACTTTAAATTAGGTGAGTCTAATCGACAAGAGTGTGGAGTAGTTTAACGATTTCTTTTCTGAATGGAGCTTTTAATATCTCATTACTGCCAGAACATTTCTTTATTGCCTAGTTCAGATCACATTTCCCATCTAAAAAGTATAAGATGTATGAAAATGTGGTTCCTAGACTAGTAGACTCCATGATATGTTTCAAGTTTCAACTTCCTCCATGAATATGCTTGCAAATATACCTATTTGTTGTGAAGAATCACATGCTTTGATCTTCTGATGAAATTTGTCGGTTTGTTTTTATGCAGCTGGTCCCAAGGATACCCCCATGGATCTTGTGTTGGAGAAGACATACGATGCTAAAACCGGCAAGGGGATGCCTGGTCTTTAAGCAAACCATTTTGTAGTCCAATGTCCCGAGACTAGTCTGAAAATTTTCTATGATCAGCATTTGTCATCCTTTACTTGCAAGTTGCTAATCAAGAGGGAATGAAACTTAATAAATTTGTTGATGTTTTGAATCCAAAGTAGAAGGATTTGGATTTAGGGTTATGAAAAATGCAGGTTTTATTATTCCAAATAACATTTATATTGTTAAGTTTCTTCTGCTTCTCTTTTGTGGGTGGGAAGGATAAGGCCCTCCATGTGGTGGGCTTTTTGTCTCTTGGCATATAACTGCTTTGTCACCGGGTACCAAGTGCCAACAAGCAATCCTCATGTATATCAAGAACTCGTAAGATTTTTTCATTTTCCGTTCCAACCCTTTTCTTGCAGTGATTTGGAATGTACTTCCTCACAATAAAAAAGCTCTATAGGGTAATACTCCAATGTGGAGACTGAATGACTGGGAAAAAGGAAGAAGAGAGACCATGGTATAAAAGAATATTACTCATAATTGGGTTAATTTCACGAACTCCCCGGAGTTTGTGAAATCATTTATTTAAAATTTTGTTAAATATTTTTTAAATTTAAAATTAATCATCATAGATGATGTGATGTTGTGTGTATATATTTGGGTGTTATTCCTTGGGTATAAAGAGGATAATTATAATGAACTCTGATGCCTTACTAAATTTCTCAATATTTTCTTTTTTAAAAACGCTCGAGGGGAAAGAAACTAGAAGCCGTCGAAAAAAAATTAAAGTGGAAGGTGATAGCTGGTGGTGTTTGTTTTTTGGCTGAATAGAAAAAGTTAAATATTTTGACTTTTTCTATTCAGCTAAAAGTACCTTATTGATACTAACCAACATAATTAAAGTGAACTTATTATCAATAAGTTTAGTTTAATGATGTTGGTTGATGTCAATGAGTTATTTTTAGCTGAATAGAAAAAGTAAAATATTTGGCTTTTTCTATTAAACCAAAAAACAAACACAAGCTAGTGTTTGATTTGGGGGAGTGACGGCAGAAACATACACGCATGTGACGGTAGAGGCACGTGAAGAGGGTGTCCAGACTCGGCGACGCGTCCCCCCTGCATGCCTCCACAACTGCGACACATTAGTCCTTGTCACCGCCACGTCTCTCTCTCTCTTCAGCTCAGGTGACAGTGAGTTGTGGTTATTGTCCTTTTCATACGCGGCGATATGTATATGTGAAATCATTGACACGTCTGGTATGGCATTGCCACCCGTCTCCATGCATGTTTCCCTTATCCCCACCTCTATCTCCCATCTCTCCCCTCTTTCCCACCTATAAATGCCACACCCCATCCTCAACTTTCTTTACAACAGTGTCAAAAGTCTCTCTGAGAGTTGTAGTCCAGCAAAGAATCCACGATGGTGATCAACACCAAACTTTCCTTTGCTTTCCTACTATTCTCCCTCTTCTTTTTGTCTGTAACTTTCTCTCTAGCTGTCGCCAACGTAGACCCGGAGCTCCAATTGTGCAAGAGCCAGTGCAGGACCTATCACGAATTCAGCCATCGGCAGAGGCGGGAGTGCGAGCAAAAGTGCGAGGATTACCACGGACAGAATCACGGAGAGGGTGAAGGAGAAGGTGGCGGCGGCAGTCGCATTGTGCTGAACTCTAACACTGACCCCGAGAAGCAGCTCCAGCAATGCCAGAAACAGTGCGAGCGCCAGAGGGAACAGCAGAAAGAGCAGTGCCGCCGACAGTGCCAAGACACTTATGAGCGGCAACGTGGGGAGGAAGGTAAAGGAGGAGGAGGGCAGTCAGGAGAGAAGGACGAACAAGGCCGCCAGCAGGAGCAGGGGCAGGAGCAGGAGCAGGAGCAGGGGCAAGAGCAACAAGAGCAAAACCCTTATGTGTTCCAGGACCAACACTATACTGCATCACTAGAGACCAACGAGGGCAGAATCAAGATCCTTCAGAGGTTCCACCAAAGGTCCCGGCTTCTCCGCGGCCTCAAGAACTACCGCTTCGTCTACCTTGAAGCCAACCCCCAAACCTTTGTGCTTCCAGCGCATCTTGATGCTGAGGCCGTGGTCTATGTCGCTTCCGGTATAGCCATAATTTCTTCCCATTTTCCTTACCTTCCTTTTTCTAACTACCAAGTTCATTAATAAATCTGGGTTTATACTAATTTGATCTCAGGACGAGGAACTCTCAGCCTGGTGTCCCAAGGTAAGAGGGAAAGCTTCAATATCAAACAGGGAGATATAGTGAGGATCCGCGCAGGGACTACCATTTACATGATCAACAGAGACAAAAATAAGAAACTCAGAATCGCCAAGCTGCTACAACCTGTTGCTCTTCCAGACGAATTCCAGGTGAATTTGTGGCCTTACACTCATATAGCCTCTCAACAAACACATATGTATACTGATTTTTTGTTCTGATGTAGCCATTTTATGGCCCAGCTGGTGAGAACCCACAATCATTCTACAGGGCTTTCAGCGAAGAGTTACTTTCATCTGCTTTGAAGGTAGATTCTGACATTCTCACTTTTTTTTTTTCTCTTGGATTTGAGTTTATGATTCTTTTGTTTTATGAAATGGGTTTTCCTTTTAATTCTTGTACATGTGGATTAATGTCTTTGATTTTAAAATCAAGCAGGTTGAACAAGATAGGGTGCAGAGGGTGATTAAGCAACAGAATAAGGGAGTCATCGTCAAAGCTTCAGAACAACAGATCCAGGCCTTGAGCCAACGCGAGGAATCTGGAATGTTTCCCTTCCCATTCGGGTCAACAGAATCCAAGAGAGTATTCAATCTTCTAAGCAAGGAACCCTCCATTTCTAATAGATATGGACGACTCCATGAGGCTGATGCCAATGAATTCCAGCAGCTACAAGATATGGACATTGCAGTCTCTTATTCTAACATCACCAAAGTATTTCCTTTCTCCCAACTCTAATTATCTTCTTAATTTTTCTGAATTTTCAGTTCTGTATCTTATTTCTGAACTTCTTTTCCTTTCTCCCTGCTTCTTCAGGGATCAATGGAAGGTCCCTTCTTCAACACAAGGGCTACTAAGATAGCTGTGGTGGTTAAAGGTGAAGGGTACATGGAGATGGCTTGTCCCCATGTCTCTCAGCAGCAGCAGGGCCAAGGACAAAGCACAGGTGAACAAAGGCGTGAGCAGCAGCAGCAGAGTGCGAGCCCACATTACCAGAGACTAAGCTCACCTCTGAAACGTGGGATGCTCTTCGTTGTCCCAGCAGGCCACCCCCTAATCGTAGTCGCCGGAAACAACCGGAATTTGGAGATTGTGTGCTTTGATGTGAATGCTGAAAACAACAGGAGGGAGTCTCTTGCAGGTACTGAATCAAATGAACTAAACACCCACCATTTCCACTCTTCCTCCTGCTCTTTCCACAATCTTTTAAGTTCCTTTTCTTTGACAAATTTCAGGGGACAAGAACATAGTGAATGCACTGGAGAAAGAGGCGAAGGAGCTGGCTTTCAGCATCCCAGCAAGAGAGGTGGACGAGGTGTTCGCAAAACAGAATGAATGGTGGTTCTTCCCAGGGCCACGTGGAGGCCATGCCTACGCCTGAGTTGGTGCTGGTGGGGTGTGGAGGCTTGAGTCATGAGTGGGTTGGGTTTCCATCCTTCTATGTTGGAGGCGGCTTTAGTTTTGAGGGTTGTATGAAGGAGTTTGCTTCTTCTCTCTTATATATTATCTATGTATATTAAGACTCAGACTTGAGTGATGTTCTGCTGTTCTGTATGTAGATGAGTGTAAAGCCCAACCACTTCCATAAATAAATAAATAGAGGCCCTACTCTCGGCCTTTCTTTTCCTAAGTTTTTGTGTTCCTCCCCTTCTTTCTTTCTCATTACTCATTTCATCCGAAAATCCTCCATTTCTGGTTAGTTTCATTTAAACTGTTAGATTATATGCTTGTGAGTTTGGTATCCAGAAGAAATTAACCATGGATTAATTATAGGTATGGTTTAATATTATAACATTTCCAATCTTTTAATCGACTTCATACTTGGCATTTTCCTTGTTTCTTAATACTAATTTTAGAAAATTGACAACATTTTAAATAGAAGATTGAAACTGTTTTCTGAAAGTGCCTCTTCTTTCTTCTTATCTGCCAGGGACATAATACTTGAAATTCACTTCCTATGTTTCTTCGTTTTCCTCCATGGTTCATTAATTCACAGTGGTTTCAGCATAACCAGAAGCCAAATTCGCGGTTTTTCGAGAGGGTAGAAGAGCTTTTGTCAGATCCTTGTCCCTACTCAAACTTGGGGATGATTCTGAACACTAGTGATGGACACGTATGATTGCCACCCGTCTCCATGCATGTCCTCTCAACTCCACGTCTCTCTCTCTCCTCCCTTTCCCTCTTCCTCTCTCCCCCACCTACAACACATATAACCCCCATCTTCACCCTTTTCCTTGAGCAAGATCTCTCTGCCAAAAATGGTGATCAACAATGCTAAATTTCCTTTCGCCTTCTTCTTGTGTTGTACTTTCTGTTTGTGGGTGGCTCTCTCTCTAGTTGCAGCCCAGGAAGACCCTGAGCTCCAGCAGTGCAAGCACCAGTGCCGGGTCCAGCAGCAAGTGAGCGAGCGCCAGAGTGGAGAGTGCGAGCATAAGTGCGAGGATTACTACAGAGAGCACCACGGGCCTGTCGTGGATCCCGAGAAGCAGCTCCAGCAATGCCGCAAGCAGTGTGAGCTGCTGCAACCAGGGAGGCAGAGAGAGCAGTGCCACCAAGAATGCCAGGAGAAGTATGACCAGCAACAGCTAGAGGAAGGAGGAGAGGAGGAAGAAGAAAACAACCCTTATGTGTTCCGGGACCAACATTTTGCTTTCCTCCGGACCAACCAAGGCGAAGTGAAAATCCTAGAGATGTTCGACCGAAGGTCCCGCCTCCTCCGCGGCCTCAAGAACTACCGTTTCATATGCCTTGAAGCCAACCCTCAAACCTTCGTGGTTCCAACCCACTATGATGCCGAGATCGTCGGCTTCGTCTGCTCGGGTACATCTCCTCTTATCCTCTTCCGATTTCTACCAAGTCGACCACCATTCTTGATCATGAATTTCGAACCATGTCTGTTCCATTACAGGGCAAGGAACCATCACAATGGTGTGCCAAGGTAAGAGGATAAGCTTTCGTATCAGAATAGGAGATATAGTGAGGATTCCCGCAGGGATTACTCTTCACCTGATCAACTCTCACAAAAATCAGAAACTGAGAATCGCCTACTTTTTGCTACCTGTTGGCATTCCTGGCAGATTCGAGGTGATCATTCTGCCATGTATCATTGAAATTTCTTTCCCATCAGGCATACCTGTATATATATATATATACACACTAAAGTTCTTGGATGTGAGTTGTGATGCAGCCATTTCATGGCGCAGCTGGTGAGAACCCACAATCATTTTACAGGGCATTCAGCCCTAAGTTACTCTCCTCTGCTTTTAAGGTAAAGGTACTACTGTTTGTGAATTGGGTTTTTTCTTTTATATATGTATATGATATGGAAAAGAAGCAGGTTGAAGAAGGAACACTGGAGAGGGTGTTTCAGCAACAGACGAAAGGACACTTCATCAAAGCATCAGGAGAGCAGATTCAGGCCTTGAGCGGCGGCCAGCATGGGGAAGCAGCTGGGATCTGGCCCTTCACCTCAGGGGAATCCAAGCGGCCGGTATTCAATCTTCTGAACAAGGATCCCTCCGTTTGTAACAATTATGGACGACTCCATGAGGCAGACGCGGAAGACTTCAGGCAGCTGAAAGATATGGACATTGAAATCTCTTATGCTAACATCACCCAAGTACATATATCTCTCTCCTCCCAACCCCATCTCCTTTTCGAATATCTCATTCGGAATTCTGACTTTTTTTTCCCCACAGGAAGGAATGATGGGTCCGTTCTTTAACTCAAGGTCAACAATGGTGGCTGCAGTGCTCGAAGGAGAAGGGTACTTGGAGATGGTATGTCCTCACCTCTCTGGAGAGAAGCAGCAGCAACAGGGGGCCAGTCCCATTTACCAGAAAGTAAGCTCATCTTTGCGCCGTGGTACACTCTTCGTCGTCCCGGCAGGCCACCCCATTGCCATCGTCGCCGGAACCAGCTGGAATTTGGAGATTGTGTGCTTTGGCATCAACGCTGAAAACAACCGGAGAGAACCTCTTGCAGGGAAAGGCAACGTTGTGAACGGACTGGAGAAAGAGGCGAAGGAGCTGGCCTTTGCCCTCCCTGCAAGAGAGGTGGATAAGGTATTCAGGAAGCAGAAAGAGGAGTTGTTCTTCCCAGGGCCACAACTGCAAAAACAGCAACACCATCATCATCATAAGGGCCATGCCTATGCATGATCAGAGGAAGATTGATGATGAGGCAGGGCTTTAGCTGAGAGGGTATTGCGGAGGAATTTGCTTAATTCCACCTTACTATGTCTTCGTGTATTGAGACAGAGCGTTAACGTTAGCTGCTCTAGTGTGTACGGCCATGAATAAATAAATGAAACTCCAATGTTGATATCTGTTTTGTAAAACAGTTTTTGAAAAATATTTTTTAAAATTTGTTTTATGTTTTTTTATAAAATAAATATTTATTTAAGAATCTGAAATATTTTTAACATATTTTTTATATTTTAAAATAATTTTTATATATAGTAATTTATTTCTAATTATTTTTTAAAAATAAATAAAAATAATTAAAATATGTTACTTGAAAACATTTTCTTTTTTTAGTTATTAATATATTTTTTAATTTTAAATAATAAAATATCAAAAACCTTTAGAGTCACGTAGCCAAAACAATTCAAACGGTTTTTTTTTTTTTTAAATTTAAAATTAAAATTTAAAATATTATAAGATAGGCTATTAAAACCTCTGATATAGTAATAAAATAAAATAAACCTGAGTTATCACGGGGTTGTTACTTTTCTGCCACGTGTCAAATCATCTCCTCCCTTAAACCCTTGTTTTCTCTCTCTCAAAACCCTTAGACCCTTCCCCTCTCTGTAATCTCAAGTATGTGAAATTTCCCTTTTGGGCGTGTTTCTGAAATTGCAATTGGAGACCCATTCACTCGATTGCTCTCTTTTATACCCCGATGGGGATATCTCATTTCTCTGAAATTTATCTTCCTGTTGTATCATTCATCTGTTGAGTCTCAATATCTCTGAGCGCATTACAGATTTTGGCTCATTTTGGTCTCAACTTTGCTCGTCTTAGTACTCGTTATTTGAATTGAGAAAATGCTGTCAATCAGGAAACTCAAGTCTCATATCACACCGCTTTCCCCTTACTCCCTGCTTTCCTCGCTTCTTTGCAGTGATCACAGCATTCCCATATGCCGAATTCGTGGGTTCTCGAGAGACAGGCCATTTTTTCAGTTTATCAGCCCTTATTTGACAAACTTAAACATGGGAAATGCTGTTCTGGATTCTCGGAGTGGGTCAATTCAGTCCTTTTCGAGTATGGGTGGAACAATCTTGGTCCAGGCTCGGGACCCAGCTAAACTATGTGAGGAATTGGAGAATGCAATTGATGGTCATAGGTATAGTGATGCATGGAAGTTGTTTGAACAGCATATGGGTATGGAAGGGTTTCCTAGGAAATCCATCGTGAACACGGTATTGACAAGTTTTTCAGAAAGCCTTGATGTTCAGTGGCTTGAGAAGGCTTATGGGTTGGTGGAACGGGCTTTTGCAGAGAGTAAGCAGAATTTGTTGGAGAAGGAGACTCTGATTTACATCTCTTTTGGTCTTGCAAGTTGTGGATTGCCAGTTCCTGCATCTACTGTTTTGAGGAAATTGGTTGAAATGGAAGAGTTCCCTCCTGTCTCTGCTTGGTCTGCTATCTTGGCCCACATGTCACAAACGGCTTCAGGAGCATATCTTGCTGCCGAGTTGATTCTTGAGATAGGTTACTTGTTCCAGGATGGCAGGGTGGATCCGCGTAAAAAGAGTAATAGGCCTTTGCTTGCCATGAAGCCTAATACTACGGCCTTCAACATTGCTTTAGCCGGGTGCCTTTTGTTTGGGACTACTAGGAAAGCAGAGAAGCTCCTTGACATGATGCCTCGAGTTGGTGTCAAACCTGATGTGAATTTACTTATCATAATGGCACATATTTATGAAAGAAATGGGCGAAGAGAAGATCTTAGGAAGCTTAAGAGACACATAGATGAAGCCCATAATCTAAGTGATATTCAGTTTCGGCAATTCTACAATTGTTTGCTTACATGCCATTTGAAGTTTGGGGATTTAGATTCTGCATCCCATATGGTTTTGGAAATGCTTCGAAAGGCAAGGGAAGCACGGAATTCCCTTTCAGCTGCTACACTCATGTTTGAAGCTGTTGGAAGTGGTAATACATCTACTCAAGAACAGGTTTCTGAAAAAAGCTTAAGCCATAGAAAGTCAGATGGTTTAGAGAATGCTAGACCAAATACAAGCCTGTCCATATCTTATGAGGAGTTTTCTAGAGACAGAAATTTCTTAAAGCTTGAGGCCGAGGCAAAAGAAATACTTGATAGGCTGTTAGCAAAATTGCAGATGCAGGTTGAGTTTATTACAACTGAACGTGGAATTCTCCAACCAACTGAAAGAATTTATGTGAAATTGGTCAAGGCTTTTCTGGAAGCTGGCAAGACGAAGCAATTGGCGGAGTTTCTAATCAAGGCAGAAAAGGAAGATTCTCCAGTTTCCACTGATAATTCAGCCTTGGTTCATGTCATTAATTCATGCATCTTGCTTGGTTGGTTAGATCAAGCACATGACCTACTGGATGAGATGCGCTTGGCTGGGGTTAGAACTGGTTCTTCTGTGTATTCTTCCCTCCTAAAAGCATATTGTAAAGCAAATCGAGCAGGAGAGATCACATCACTGCTTCGAGATGCCCGAAAGGCTGGAGTCCAGCTGGATTCAAGTTGTTATGAAGCATTGATTCAATCCCGAGTGCTTCAAAAAGATACTGAAGGGGCCCTCCATGTATTCAAAGAGATGAAAGAGGCTAAAATACCAAGATCTGGTCATCGAGAATTTGAGATGTTGGTTAAGGGATGTGCAGAGAGTGGTGAAGCAGGTCTGATGGCAAAGCTGTTGCATGAAATCAAGGAAGAGCAAAGAGTGGATTGTGGAGTTCATGATTGGAATAATGTAATCCATTTTTTCTGTAGGAAGAGACTGATGCAAGATGCTGAGAAGGCTCTGAAGAAGATGAGGAGTTTAGGGCATGCCCCAAATGCACAAACTTTTCATTCTATGGTCACTGGGTATGCTGCTATTGGGGGAAAATATGTGGAGGTAACAGAGCTGTGGGGCGAGATGAAGTCTTTTGCTTCTTCTTCCTCGATGAAGTTTGATCAGGAACTCCTAGATGCTGTACTTTATACATTTGTCAGAGGGGGTTTTTTTGTTAGAGCTAATGAAGTTGTGGAGATGATGGAGAGAGGAAAGATGTTCATTGACAAATATAAGTACAGAACCCTCTTCTTGAAATACCATAAAACACTTTATAAGAGCAAGCCTCCCAAAGTCCAAACAGAAGCCCAATTCAGAAGGAGAGATGCTGCATTGACTTTTAAGAAATGGGTAGGCTTGTTTTAATGGAGCTTTCGGTCTATTACTTGCATTTCGGAGCTCTACTGAGTCTACTCTAATGGCCCTCAATGCCCTACAAATTCTTCCAACAGTTACAAAGCTACACCAGTTGTCTTCTACACATATCTTCTGCTTTCTTGCACTAGCATTGGTAAGTAGATATATTAAATTGGAAGACAGGGCCCAGGTGGGGTTTACCTTGAATACAGAAAAATGTATGTTAAGGTTAAGATTGCTGATACCTGTTGAGCATTACAACTTACACATTCATTAGCACAACTTATTCATTCAAACTGTTTTGTCATGTTTGCTTCTTGTGTGCGGTGCTATTGGCATTTATTCACGAGTCACCACTCTTTTCTGACTATTTACCTAAACAATATGGGGAGAAATCCCTGCTAAACAGGGAAAGAAAGATCCTTTCATTGGTGTGCCCTACGCATTGGATTTTTTTTTCTCTCAAGTAGTTTTGATGAGGATGAAAACATAACATTAATTATTTAGTTTTTATTTTCATCATGTCATATAAAACTAAGTAGGATTTATAGTCTTTTCCTTGTTCTGTAGGATATTTGTAAGGCTGCAGTACAAAGGGATTTAAATTTGAAAATTGTGAGCTATGTAGTCTAAGATTCCAGTCTGATCACTCATTTGTCTGGATCTGATGATGTTGCTTTCATGAATCTTTTAGGGCAGCTGCAGAATATGTTTGTGTCATCAACACTCTATTTTAGTTGAATTTCTGAATTTTGACTGGTTGTTTGTTTGTGGAGAGCTTGATTAATAGCCATTTTCAGAACTAGTTAAAATGAAATCAGTTAAGAGTCTATAGTTTGGGCTACCTTTTTTCATTTTATGGCATTTTCTGTTTGACTTCCTCCTTGCTTCAGTAACATCAACAGAAAAAAGGAAAAAAGGTACAGGTCCATGTTAGGTACATTCATCTTGCATAAAATTTCAGGTGATAACTTCATAAAAGTCTGAGTGGATAGTTCTAAAGTTTCTCTTTTGGTTCCATGTTTATTTCCTTGTACATGAGAATATAATGGAGTCTATCTCAGTTGATTAGGGCTTTAGCTGTGTAGGCTTGATATGTTACTGGTCCATTACCTGACAGGTTAAAGTTTAAAGTCAACTCATGGGTTAACATTGTATTAGCCTTGGTGTTGCCCTAGATTTGTGCCCATGCGACTGCTTGTTTTTTCCCCTCCATTTATTTAGCCCTTAGGCATGTGGCAAAAGGTTGCACATTAGACACAGTATATAAGGGTTTCATCTGAGTCGGCTTAATATACAGTACTGACTCAGTCGCTAATAGCTTGAACATATGTTATTGGCTCTATCTAGTAGCTTAAACTTTTGAGTCATCAGTGGTTTACCTCTGTTTACTTATTTCTGAGAAGTGGAGACAAGGCAAAGAATTAATTGCTTCACCAATTCTTAGATGATCTAGGGATCAGATCAAAGTGTTACATTTCCACCATTCTTGGGTGTCTGATCAAATTGTTGCATTTCTAACTCCAAAGGAGATTCTCAAGTGTGTAGAAATGTTGCAGTGAGTTTGCATGTTTGGCAAGCCAGTCTTCCCCAACAAAATTGAGTTTTAATATGGTAACATTTTGCCCTTTTGACTCCCTTTTCTTCTCAAACTTCTTCAGTTGCAATTCATGATATCCAACTCCTGCTCTTCCATGGGCTAGATACTTAAAAAGAAATCTTCATTGATGGCTTTGACAGATTTTGTTCATTTTATGTGATAACAATGGCCAAAGCATGTGCTATCTCAAAAAAAAATCAGACCAATGAAGAGTTGCCTTTCTTTCGTTTTTATGTCTGTAACCCTCAAATGATATTTTAAACTCTTAATATGTATTATTTTTTATTTTTTGATAAATATCGCAAATATATTAAAGGGCAAAGGCCACCAAGCATACAGGACGTATACAAATCTGCCTCAAAACGAGAGCACAAAAACAAAGACCCTTACCCTCCCTTAAGTGGTTGCTAGCCACTCAAAAAAACCTAAGAGTGAAGAGGACTCCTCTCCAATATACACCCTAGCCCAACTCCACAAGGTACAAACAAAAGAATTTTTGAGTTTCTGTATATTTAACACCCCTCCCTTGAACGCTAACCTATTTAACACTCCTCTCCAATATGTATTATTTTTTATTTGAAAGTACCATTTCAAAAACAAATCAGACAATGCTAACTTCAGATTCCTGTATGACTCTCCTAATTTTTGCCAGCTTAATTCACACAGGCAGCATTTCTGGGTTTCATATTCGTTAGTCGTTTGTGTTCTAGAAATACGTAAGTTCTTAACATCTATTGAAATGGAAACTGAATCACTACATAAGAAGTTACCAGGAGTGCTAGGTGAAATATTGGTGAAGTCATAGATTATATACCATTAAATGAATAACATAACATAATTAAAATCTTTGATATTTTGCTCATCCATACATAATGACAGATTCTTGAATCCTACTTCTGAAAATTTTCAAAATCCTGCCTGTGAGATGTGGTAATGCGATAGAATGTGGTTATTTTGAATGCAGATGAAGATTGAAAAGAAGACTTCAAAATCAACCTAAGGTGGTATGGGATTTAAAACCGCTGACTACTTTTCTGAATTATCACCATATGTCCTGATTGTTTATTTTGGTCAATTGCAATTGTGCAAAAAAATGGTTTTGGGTGGATGGAATTCTCAGCTGCCTACTTCTTTCATCAGATTCAAAAGGCTTTTGGTTGTTGTGTTTGAAACTGAGAATTCCAAGTCTTTTTTATGTCAGTGAAAACTTCTGTTGATACCTTGGAAGGGCACCTACCAAGGAATTTATGTAAACTATGCAATATATCAGTATGTCACGGGCTTTGTTCAGTGGTTTGTGGGACTAGGCATTGTTTGTGGTTTAGTGGATTGCTTTATTACTTTCGTCTTCCTAGTGCTCCTGGATTTGCAAAACTAGTACTAGTAGTGATTTGGATGGCCATGTAAAGTGCCATCCAAATCCATAGTGATTAAAATTGTATTTGGATGATCCCAAGGGTTGACTGAAATAGTCCTACATGTTGTTAATTCATAATATTTTAAGAATGGTATCATGGATAATAGTAACTAAATTCATCTTGAAATGCAGGAGAAAATCAGAACAGAGTTCTTTCTCTTCATGGTCTCACTTTATGTACTCCACTTGTAAGGTTTTGGATGTTTTGTTCTTTTAAAGCATGTTTATTGATTTTTTTTATTTATGTTGGGTATTCGAATTTCTTATTGTTTATTTTGATTTTCTTGTTTCCTGGTATTTCTAGTACTACATAGGAAGGAAGAACAGGCTCTCAATACAAGTATAAATTTATGTTCTCATAAGATACTGACTTGGTCTACTCTCTCTTGTTGGTACTAATTGCCCTTATAAAGATACCTTCAATTGCTCATTCGATTGATGACTTTGTTATCCCTACCCTGAAGAGAGAAAAGCTTGATCTATCCAATTGCTGCATAATTGGGCCTGATAAACTATAAATGCTATTAGTTACAAAAGGATCCTACCAATCTTTCAATAGAAAATTGACTGAAGGACCACAAGATACTATTTCATGGGATTCTTTTTCCCAATAGAAGCCCTTGAGAAGTTGCCTTGGATGCAACTTGAATTAGTCCATTGTCAATCATGCAAAGATTTGTGATGCTTTCAAATGGTATATAGCAACATAATTTTGTATGATAATACTCTGCATTACATTGATATGAATATCATTGATTGGGTGACAGGTTCAGCTGGTGGGTGAACTTCTTGAGCCATTTTGGGTTGATGAATGTTCAGTTTCTGTATGCTACATAAAAATGGTTTGTGGTTTCCTGACCATTTGAAGGATGTTAATCTCTGTTGTTCAATTTTTGGTTAAATATAAATGACGACCTCTGAAAACCCCACTTGAACCGGTGTGCGCTAGTTTATATTTTGGTTTCATTCTTAATCAGTGTCTTAAAATGTTAAATTCAATATGGGTTCTGACTAATGCTGCTTGGCACCATGTTCTTGCAGAAGGATTCAGCCGAAACACACTATGAAGAAGTCAGTGGTATCAGAGGAGCTAGAATCTCTGAGAGATTAAACTACACCTATACCTCAATAACCCTTTTGCAATATCATGTTGGTAATCCATCTTGTGAGAAAATCCTGTGGCACCAAGAAAATCCTGAGAATGAAATAACTGGTTTCAGGAACCCCTTAAGGACTATGAATCCTGTTGCTGAGCTCACAGTGACTCACTTTCAAGGACCGAGAGTCTTGAGACATCATCTCATCTTGGAGTTGAGTGCATAGCCAGTGCTTTGACATATTCAATTTTGTACAGACCCTTCTGGGTATTCGGTGCCAATCACCAACACTCTTCTGCCGAGCTTCACCTGATGGAACGACCGATATCTTGGACTATAGCATCAGGTCACCAATGCTCACCCTTCTCAATTTCTGGTGGAAAAAAATCAACTGTTTATCTGTGCTCCTAGGGAAATTGATCTCATTCTTTGTATCCAAGTTCAATCCTATTATTTTGTACTTCTTTGGGAAACTTGTGTTTTGATGGGGTCATTTGATAAATATATGGTTTTTGAAACCCAATTTTATGAAATATGATAACCAGATTTTAATATGGAAAATAATATTGTCTTCATGCACTTTGAGCTAGCCTCCTTTTTTGTGCTAAGATTGCCCTTCCAATCTCCATCACCGATAAAAAAAAATAGATTATAGTGGTGCGGCGGCGATGGATTGATGTGGAGTTGCAGTGGTCTTGGCACCTTCGGATTTTTCTTCCTCCGCAGCATCCAAATCTCCATGTCAACATCGATCAAAATTTGAAGAGGTTTCTTGGCTCATCTTTTTTATTTCCCCTCTTCCTTCGTCATCTTCTTCGTTTTCTAGGTTTTTCCACTGAAAAAAAAAGAGAGTTGAAGCAGAGCCGTCGCACGAGGTGAGCGTCGGCCACTGTCGCCATTAATCACCACCAGCTTCCCCTTAATCATGGCCAGAACCCACCATCACCGTTGCAACTTCTTCGCATCTCCAGTTCCGGTGACTTCCAACTCTAAAATCATCTCCGTCTTCACCACACCAAATTCCAATCCTTCAATACCTATTCACGGCTGATCCACCTCTATCTTAACAATAGTCGTAGCAGTTGAAGGAAAAGAAAAATCCGGAGGTGCCAAGGTCATTGCCGCCATAGCTCAGTCCATCTTTGCCGCCACCATTGAAGCTAAACCCATCTCCAAACATGGAAGCTTGGATGTCGTTGTGGAAGAAAAATCCAAAGGTGCCAAGGTCCCCGCAGCTCCACATCAGTCCATCGAACATTTTTAGTCCTTATAATACTTGAATGATAAAATATTTCAAGTGTTAAAAAAAAAGTTAGAAGCACTTCCTAAAATCGCTATCAAACGAGCTTGAAGATAGAACACTTAAATGATGGTTATTAAAAGAAATTTGTAAGATGGTATATCGAATCTCACCAAGGTTTAATCTATTATTATTAAAATTTAATTGATTTTTAAATGAGATAATCAAAATATGATTCAATAATTGGCACCAAGCCAAGAATCATGAATTCAAATAGATGATTGAAAAAAATTAAGAATAAATGAAGAAGATAAAAAAAAAATGATAAATAATAAATAAAAAAACATCTAATTTACATGGAGAAAGAATTTAAAGTAAAGAGTTATTTTTAACCTAATAGAGATTTTTTTCCAAAAGTTTTTCATTTTGTTTGGAAAGTGTGTTAAAAAATAATTCTAAAAATTGTTATTAAATATTTTGTAAAACAAAATTCCTTTTTGGAATTTGAAATATTTTTATTTTTTTTCCATATTTTTAAAATGATATTTTATTTTTAATTATTCTTCATAATTATATAATTATTTTAAAAATAAATTTCAAATAAGTAAAAATAACTATAAAAGTGTTTTCTAAAAATATTATATTTTATACTTTTAAGAATATGAAAAAAAAAAAATTAAGTATTTGGAACTATTTTTTAGAACATTTTTTATTTTTTAGAACAAAAAATATAAAAAACACTTTTGATAATTAAAAATTATTTTTTATTTTATATTATTAAAAATAAAATGTAAGATTTTTTTTCAAAATATTTTGTTTTCACTTATTTTTTAAGAATTATTTTAACAAATAATTATATAATTAAAAATAAAACATTAAATATAAAATTTATTTTTAAAACATATTTTAAAATATTTAAAAGAGATTTGAAACATTTTGAATTTTTAAACAATTTTATAAAAATTAGAGAATAATTTTTAAAAATTATTTTTAAAATTTATATTTTAAAATAGTTATAAAATAAATCCTAATTTTTTTAAAAATAGGTATGACGCGTAATCTTATTTTGGTGCTGGGAGAGAATGGCATATTTTATTTATTTATTGGTTTTGTGGTCGATATCTCTCAACGGCACGAGGGAAGCATGCAGTTGGAAAAAGTCAAAAAGTGCAGTGGAGGATGCATACATCTGAACTTGGAAGAGGCATGCGTCATCATTTCTATATATATACATGTAATTTACTACATTACCCTCTAAGGTTTTTAATATTTACAAGGGATGCAAGAGCGAATTAGGAGAGCCACGTCATCATACACATATTTGATATCGGTAATAATTAAAAAATTAAGAATAAATGAAGAAAATTAAAAAAATGATAAATAATAAATAAAAAAACATCTAATTTACATGGAGAAAGAATTTAAAGTAAAGAGTTATTTTTAACCTAACATATAAATTTTCCCAAAAAATTTTCATTTTGTTTGGAAGGTGTGTTTGAAAATAATTCTAAAAATTATTATTAAATGTTTTGTAAAACAAAATTCCTTTTTGGAATTTGAAATATTTTTAATCTTTTTTTTTTTCATATTTTTAATTTTTAAAATGATATTTTATTTGTAATTATTCTTCATAATTATATAATTATTTTAAAAATAATTTTCAAATAAGTAAAAATAACTATAAAAGTGTTTTCTAAAAATATTATATTTTATACTTTTAAGAATATGAAAAAAAAAATTAAGTATTTGGAATTGTTTTTTAGAATATTTTTTATTTTTTAGAACAAAAAACATAAAAAACACTTTTGACAACTAAAAAATATTTTTTATTTTATATTATTAAAAATAAAATACAAGATATTTTTTAAAAATATCTTTTAGTTATTTTATATTATTTTCACTTATTTTCTAATAACTATTTTAACAAATAATTATATGATTAAAAATAAAATATTAAATATAAATTTTTATTTTTAAAACATATTTAAAAATATTAAAAAGAAATTTAAAACATTTTTTATTTTTAAACAATTTTATAAAAATTAGAGAATAATTTTTTTAAATTGTTTTTAAAAATTATATTTTAAAATAATTACCAAAATAAATTCTAATTTTTTTTAAAATAGGTATGACACGTAATCTTATTTTGGTGCTGGGAGAGAATGGCATATTTTATTTATTTATTGGTTTTGTGGTCGATATTTCTCAACGGCACGAGGGATGCATGCAGTTGGAAAAAGTCAAAAAGTGCAGTGAAGGATGGATACATCTGAATTTGGAAGAGGCATGCGTCATCATTTCTATATATATACATGTAATTTACTACATTACCCTCTAAGGTTTCTTATATTTACAAGGGATGCAGGAGCTAATTAGGAGAGCCACGTCATCATACACGTATTTGATATCGGTAATAATTAAAAATTTCGTAATCACTTGCGTGATTCGAGCGATCTAATTTTTTAATAATTGATATAATTCACGTGGATGCTTACGTGGCTAAGAATCAGGGTAAAATATACTATATTGGTTTAAAAAAAATAAACAAGCATAGGGACATCGGATCCAAGCACAGTATGGAAAGGCAAAGAGTTTCAGTCAAAATCAAATTTGACTGAGAGAGGTCACGGATTTTCCGCCATGGGAAGAAGGATTCCGGGGAAAATTCCAAACAGTGGGGTAAGTGGAGCTTTCGCGACTGAAGGATAACACCAAAACCGGCTTAAAAAAATTGGGGCATCTTCTTTGTTTTTTAGTGGAGGAGTTGATCTGGGGACCACAGTACCCTATATATACCTCCCATGCACCTTAACCCGCCCTTTTCTTCTTTCTCATACTCACTCTCTCTCTCTCTCTCTCTCTGCTCTGTACTATTCCACAAATCTAAACCCTAGAATTTAACAAATGCCGGTCAAGCGTTCGCGGGTCGGTCGCTCTTCGAGCTTTGGAGACGCTGGTTTCCTCAGCCAGGTTCCTACGCCGGAGCACCGGTGGGACAAGCGCAGCGCTACGCCGAGCAATTCGGCTAAGATTTTGAAGCCTTCGGATGTGGCGGGGGACCAGCAGGCTCGGCCGACGATTCTGACGGTGGCGTCTCCGGAGATGGACAGGGGGAGGGTTGATGTGAGTTCTGAGAAGCCGATTGGGGCGTTTCTTGAGAAGTGTTACTACTGCAATAGTAAGATCCGTGAGAATGTTGAAGTTTTTATGTATGGGTAAGGTTTTTTTTTTGTCTCTGTTTTTTGTCTATTTGGTTGCCCAGAAATTGGAGGGGGAAAACATGGGAAGAAAATGTTTAGATCCTAATGACAACTTACTCTTTTAGTACTAGTTTGAGTGGAAACTTCTGCTTGAAGAAACTTTCAAGATTTAGAATTTGGATTTCTTTTTTTCTTTTTCTTTTTTTTTCCTTTTACTGCTTTTTCTCAGAAACCAAATAGAACCTCAGAAACCGCTTTGTTGCCTGTTTGTTCTTTTTTCTTGAGCTTTTAACCATGTGAAGTGCCTAATGGGTTTTTCAATTTTGGTTTCAATGATTCTTGGTCCTTATAAAGGCTTTGACCGTCTAGCTTTTGTATGTTTTCTTTTTTGGTTTTTTGTTTTACTATGTTTGGTTGCTCAGAAACTGGAGTAAAAGTAGGAAAATGTGGCAAATACTATTGCTAGGCACAGCTAAGTGATTGTCTTTTGGTCTGAAAATAATGAAAATTCATAGATTCAAAATTTTAATTTTTTTGTTCCCTACTATGATGCCTACACCTACGCCGACTTTTTGCTTTGAAACCAACATCATATCTCGAATTTTTTTGGCAGCTAATTAGCGTCGAATGCAAAAGTTTCTTATATGAACACTAAAGACTTTTTTATTATTATTATTATTGTTGTTGTTATTAATTTTATGGCTTTGTTTTGGAAACAACAGATCTAATCTTATCAGAAATCAGAGGAAATAGAAGAAAATATGGGTCTGTTTGAATTTTAAAAAAAAACTGTTCTCAGTTGTTTTCTTAAATAAAATTCTATTTGAGAATTCAAGTACAAAAAATATTCTCAATGGTTTCTCAAAACACTTAAGTAAAAAAAATTTCAAACATGTTTTTTTAGTTAGAAAACTGTTCTTTGTTCTAAGGAACAGAAAACTGTTTCCAAGAACAATCTCAAAACATGTTCTAAATTTTGAATAACATGTTTTTGGTTGTCGAGGTTTCAAGAAAATGGAAAGATCAAAAGTCAATTGGGTTAATCGGCTCTGCATGATCGAGGCTTTTAATTTGTTCAATCAAATGAAATTGAAAATCTAAATTCCACATTTGTATTTTCCTTCTTTTACACAGAATTGAGCTTTCAGATTTGAGAGTGGATTTATGTTAAAGAAAATATGTCTTTTAGGGCATTGAATATATCATTAGTTAAGTAACATTTATTTTGATTTGAACATTTTATTGATGGCTTATTACCAAAAATACCAAATCACAAGAGCTTTTGGGGGAAAATGAGGGGAAAGCATGGAGAACCATTCCTTTATGTCTTTTTTGGACTATTTGGTAGGAATGTAATCACAACTTTTGAAGGAGGGGAATGTTTGGTTCAATTACTTAATGCCTCTCTTATTTCTACCATGATCCTATGGTGCCTCAAGTTCATAGATACTGGCCCCTTGTCTCTGTTTGACTTCGTAGATTGGTCAGGGACTCCTCTATTGCATTTTTATGTAACTATGGTCCATGGATATTACCTTCCAATCCTAGAATGTTTTTTCAATGGTCACATGATGAAGCTCAATCATTTGCAAGTGTCCTACAAGTTGAGCCATTTTGCAATTGTCTATACAGAAATGAGTGTAACACATTTTCCCGTTTATAAGAAAAAGTGTAATCTTGTAGAACTCATTATATGAGAACCTTAAAGTGGGATACACTGGTATGGAGTTCTAGTCAAAATCATATGTAAATGGGAGTTCATGTATTTTCCGCCATTAAAAGAAAGATTCTAAGAAAATTCTAGATAGAGGGGTTAATAGAGCTTTCTTAACTATAGGAAAACCCAAAAGCTCACCATAAAGCATTAGCATTTTCTTTGTTTGTTAGTTGAGTAGCTGATCTGGGGACCACCATATCCTATATAATATGCTTCATTGCACCTTACCCCTTCCTCCCTTCTCTCTTATTCTATCTCTGCTCTATACGACTCTACCTTTATCCCACAAATCTAAACCCTATTATTTCTCAAATGCTAGACAAGCAGTTTCAAGTTGGATGGTCCTCAAACTTCAATGATGCTAATTTTCTCAACTAGGTTTCTATGGGGTCACCGGAGCATCGGTGGGAAAAACAAACTGCTATGTCTGCAATGGTTGCTTCTACCAAAGGTGTGAGCGATTCAGCTTAGATTTTGAAATGTTCAAAGTTGATGGGGGACCGCCGGTCTTGACCAAAGATCTTGATGGTGTCATCTTTGGAGATGGACAAGGGGAAGCTTGATGTGAGTTTTGAGGGATTGATTGTGGAGTTTCTTCATAAGTCTTACCTCTATAAGAAGAGGATTCATGAGAATATAGACGTTTTTATGTATGGATAGGTTTTTTCTTTTTTTTGGTTACTTTTGTTGTCTATTTGTTTGTCAAGACAATGAAGGAAAAGAAAAGAAATGGGAAGAAAATGTTTAGATCGTGGACTAGTTTGAGTGGAATTTCTTGTTTTCTTGAATACTACGTGAAAAGAATTTTGAGATTAAGTAATTTGACTTCCTTCTTTCCTTCTACTCCATGTTCTCAGGAACCATATCACTATTCTTTTCTCTTTGTTGTTTGTTTCTTCTTTTTATTGACCTTTAACCTTGTGAATGCCTAATGGTTTTTTAAAGATTAGTGTCAAAGAGTCTTGGTCCTTATATAGGCTTTGATATCTGCCTTTGTTTGTCTTTTTTCTATTGTGCTCTATTTGGTTGCTGAGAACTTGGAGTAAATGAAGGAAAATCTAACAAACGCTATAGCTAGGCACAACTAAGTGATTGTCTTTGGCTTGTCAATAAGGAAAATTTGTAAAAGCAAATTTTACATTCTTTTCGTGTCCTACAACTTCTCATTTCCATGATGCCTACATCCACACTCCCTTCCTCCTTTTGCTTTTGAAACTGTCATCAGATCTAGGTTTTCTTTGGGAGCTAATTAGCATTTAAAAATTAATACAAAAGTTTCCTATATGGACACTAGAGGCTTGATAATCTCTCTCTTTTTGTCTTTGAACTTTTTGGCTCTGATTTGAAAACTACATATCTAATCTACTGTTCCTTTTTATTATTTTCCATATAGATTTTATTTACTTTTCTTTGTTCAATTTTCCTTTCCTTTCCCCTCTCTCTAGTTAATGAAAAACTAGTGAAAATAGAAGAAAATGAGTAGCATGTTATTTTGTTATTTAGGTTCTCAAAAAATGGAAAGACCGCTCAATTGAGTCATCAGTTGTGCTTGATTGAGGCCTTTTGTTTATTCAAATGAAAAAAAAAAAAAATTGAAAATCTAAGGTTCACAGGTTTATTTCCTTCTTTTATCTTGTTTTTTGGGAAGATTGTGCTTTTGGGTTGGAGAATGGCTTTGTGCTAAAAGAAAAGATGCCTTTTTAAGGCATTTAATTTGATGATTTATATTTATGGGATGGCATTTATTTTGATCTAAACTTCTTATTGATTACCTTGTTACAAAAAATACTAAATCACAGGAACATTTTGGTAAAATGAGGGGAAAGCTTAGAGAAACGCTCCTTTTTACGTCTTTTTTGGACTATTTGGTAGGGACACAATCACATAACTTTGAAGGGGTGAAGTGTTTGGTTCAATCACTTGAAGGCTGGTTCCATGAGTTGGTAGATGTTCATCCCTTTATCTTGTTTGAATTCATAGACTGGCTGGGGAATTTTTGTGTTTTGGGGCCTTGTGGATTTATGTGATTATGACATAACCATGGACCATGGATATTACCTCCTAGCCATAGAATACCTTTTTATTAGTCACACAGTAGAACTTCATCATTTGTTAGTGTGCTGCAAGTTGAGTCATTTTGCAAGTGCCTACACAAGAATGAGTCCAACACTTTTTCCCCCTTATAAGAAACACCATGATCTTGTGGAACTCATTCTATGAGATACATGAAGTGGTTTAAACAAGTATAGAGTGTTCGTGACTGGGAGCCACGGATTCTCCGCCATTGAAAGAAAGATTCTGGCAAAATTCCAAATAGAGGGGTTGCAGGAGCTTTCGTCACTGTAGGAAAATCACGAAGTTCACCATAAAAAATAATCATTTTCTTTGCTTGTTAGTGGAGTGGCTGATCTGGGGACCACAATACCCTATATATACCTCCCATGCACTTTAGCCCTCCCCTTCTCTCACTCTCTCTGCTATGTACAATTCTACCTTTAACCTATCTAAACCTTAACATTTCTCAAATGCCGATGAAGCGCCCACGGGTTGGTAGGTCGTTAAGCTTTGATGATGCTAGTTTTCTTAGCCAGGTATCTCCACTGGCTATGGGGTCGCCGGACCTCCGATGGGAGAAGCACAGTGCTATAGCTGCAGAAACTGCTTCAGCTAATGGGGCAAGTGATTCAGCTAAGATTTTGAAGCCTTCAGAGCTGGTGGCGGACCACCAGTCTCGACCAAAGATTCTGACAGTGGCATCTCCAGAGACGGAGAAGGGGAAGTTTGATGAGAGTTTTGAGGGCCCCATTGGTGGATTCCTCCAGAAGTGTTACTATTGCAAGAAGAAGATCCATGAGAATGCTGAAGTTTTTATGTATGGGTATGGTTCTTTTTTTTTTTTGGTCTTTTTTATTGCCTAGAAAATGAAGGAAAAGAAAAGCAATGTGAAGAAAATGTTAAGATTCTAAAGGCAACTTGCTTTTTAGGGCTAGTTTGAGCGGAATTTCTTGTTTTCTTGAGTTCTACATGATGGAAATTCTGAGATTCAGAATTTTGATTTCTTTCTTTTTCTTTCCTTTTTTTTTTTTATTATTATCCTTTTTAATCTATTTTCTCAGAAACCAAACAGAAACTCATCACTGATCTTTTGTCTCTGTTGTCTGTTTCGTCTTTCTGTTGAGCTTTAACCATGTGAAGTACCTAATGCGTTTTTCAAGATTGGTTTCAATGATTCTTGGTCCTTATCTAAGCTCTGACGTCTAGCTTTCTTTTGTCGTTTTCTATTATGCTATGTTTGGTTGCTATGAAACTGGAGGAAAAGAAGGACAATCTGGCTAATACCATTGCTAGGCACTACTAAGTGATTATCTTTTGGCCTGTAAATAATGAGAATTCATAGATTTAAAATTTTACTTTGTTTTCTTTCCAATAAGCTCTCATTTCTTTGATGCATGCACACCTACACCCCTTTTTCCTTTTACTTTTGAAACTGGCATCATATTTGGGTTTTTTTGAAAGCTAATTAGCATCTAATGCAAAATTTCCTATATATAATTCTTTTTCCTTTTCCTTTTTTTTTTTTTAAAAAAAAATTATGTCTCTGATATGAAACAACAAATCTAATCTGTTATTGCTTTTTATTATTTTCCATATAGATTTGATTTATTTTTCATTGTTCTAATTTTCTTTTCCTTCCTCTGTTTAGTTGATGAAAAATCAGAGAATATAGAAGAAAATGAAATTCTGAATAACATGCTATCTGTTGTTGAGGTTTCCAAAAGATGGAAAGACAGGTCAATCAAGTCAATCAATCATACTTGATTGGGGGGATTTGAGAGAGGGTTTGTGCTAAAAAGATGTCTTTTTAAGGCATTCAAGATCCTATTTGGATAAGTTGTATTTGTAGGATGACATTTATTTTGATCTGAACCTTTTTTTGATCGCCTTATTTCTAAAAATACCAAATTAAGGGAGCTTTGTGGGGGAAAAAGAGGGGGACAGCTTGGAGAACTGCAGCTATATGCCTTTTTGGGAGTATTTGGTAGGAACTTAAATTGCATAACTTTTGAAGGTGTGGAGCATTTGGTTCAACCACTTAAAGACTTTCTTTTTCTATCATGCTGTGAATCTATAGATGTCGGCCCCCTTGTCCTTGTTTGACTCATAGACTGCTTGGGGACTCCTTAGTATATTGGGGTCCTTGGATATTGTTTTTCCCATCTGTTGGTGCCCTTTGTATACCCCCATGCACATGGGTTGCGCCCCCCTTTTTTTTTTCTCATTAGATGCCTTTCTTATAAAAAAGATCAAATCACTGCCTAGAAATTCCTCTATGATGCATTAAATTGCATTCATAAGTTTGATTTTTGGAGTATATTGGAAGATTTTTCATAGTAGATTTTATTTGTGGAAACCCTTCATGTAACTTGATCAACATCTAAAGTATACCTTTGTGCACCTATATATTTTCTTAGAAACCAATTGGATTGCTGCTTTTCTTTTTTTATTTGTTATTTATTCTTCTTTTTTCCTTTTTCTCCCAATGTTTGTTAATTTTTCATTAGCCCTCAGTTTGATCACTAAGAAAAAGGTGAGGGAATGGAAAGAACACAAAATGGAAGACCGAATTCAACAAAATGGAAAACCGAATTCAAACCAAATTTTTTCGCAATGTTTGTCATTTCTATATTCATTAACTGTGACATGCTTCTGCAGTTCCTGATGCAGAAAACTATCAGGTTATATTCCTTTTCATTCTCATTTTATATTTTGGTTTGAGCACTGGCATCTGTAGATTCCCTATTTGTTTTTCTTCTCTGTGAGATGGGAGATGTCCACTTTCTAATGGAGGTTAAATATGTATTATTCTATTAACATGATTTTACATGGTTCAGTTTGTTGATATACATGATTATGTATCAAATGGAAGTTTTATTTTATTGTTCAGATTTTGTTTTCTGTGTGTGTGTTTTTAAGTCCCCCTCCCCCCTCTCTTTCTGGGTATTTAAGCTGTAGTTTTTCAAAACTTTACTGAGATTGGGTGATGCAATGCAGTTACCTGCATGCATTTTGCACCTCTGACTGCCGTGACAGACAGATCATCTTTGACAAGGAGCTGGAGAAAGCATCTGCAAAACCAATAGAAGCCATGAATGAGCACCGCAGGGTGAGCCGTATGAAGAATCAGTTTGGTTTTCAACTGGAAAAGAAGGCAGCTCCATAGGCTCATAATTGCATGTACTAACTGTGGTGGTGCATAGCTGTCAGGTTTTTAAGATTAGCTTGCACGTTTGCATAGAATGGGCTTCTTGCCTTTAGTTTCTCATGGCTGTCAGATCACTGGGTCTTGTATAGTTCTGCATGTTTGTTTTAGGGTCAGAAGTACCATGTTTGTGAGGAGTTGAACTTGTTTCTGTATTTTGGTTTAGCTTTCAGTGGAAATGGTTTCCATTATATTACAATATGATGCATATGTGGTGAAAGATACTGAAGTAGTACTGAAATGTATTACAAAGTCATGTATGTTCTAAATGCAGTTTTGATCTTATTAATATGCATCTGCTACTGGAATAGCTACTTTCTGCATTTGCTTAACTGAAATCTGGAACTATTTATATGCTTGCTTATCTGCAGACTGCCATAATGAATGTAGATTTTTTTTAGGATTTGTTTTTGTTTTGATTACCCAGAAGATTGAGTAGGTAAATTTTATGATCTTTCTATTTTGTTTTGTTCCTTCTATTATAATCATAGCTATATCTTTTCTCTATGATCATGTGGTTGGATAAATATGATATTACTTGATTTCAAATGTGGATGATGTTGTATGATTATCATTTTTTTTTTTTTTGTGTTTTTTTGATAGATAAGCGTTGAATATATTAAAAAGAGGCCAAAAAGCCACAAAGTATACAGGGAGTATACAAACCAGCTAAGCCTCACAACCAAAAAGAAAGCAAAAAAATCCCACCAGCCCTTATCTGGAGGCTATCCACTCCAAGAAGCCTATAAGAGACAGCGAACTCTCTCCACTATACAATCTAGCCCAACACCATAAATTACAGACAAAAGAATTTTTTAATTTCTGAATTGCTATCACCCTCCCCCCCCCCCCCCTTTCTTAAATGCTAGTCTATTTCTTTCCTTCCAAAGAGTCCGATGCTCTTTCCTAGCCTCACAGAAAACTATTGTATCATCAGCAAATAACAGATGGGATATATGCACCGACTGTCTTCCACCTCCTCAGATCCTACACCCTGACAAAAATCCCCCTTCTACAACCCTCCTAATGAGAGTACTCAAAACTTCCATTCCCATAACAAAGAGGTAAGGAGAAAGAGGATCTCCTTGCCGCAACCCCTTAGAACTTGGGAAAAAACCAGTTGGCACTCCATTCACCAACACTGAAAACTTGGCTGTGGATATGCAACTCTACATCCAACCCAACCACTTTGATCCGAACCCCATTTTTTTCATGACTTTCATAAAAAACTGCCAATTTAAACTGTCGTAAGCTTTCTCAATATCCAGTTTACAGATGAGACCCTTCTCTTCCCTTTTTTGCCAAGCATCAATCACCTCATTTGCAATTAAAGAGGCATCAAGGATCCGCCTACCCATCACAAATGCATTTTGATCTAGGGAGACCACTTTCCCTATCACTTTCTTGAGTCTATTGGCCAACACCTTAACCAATAGTTTGTACAGCCCCCCCAAAAGACTGATTGGCCTAAAATCCCTAAGATCCTCAGCCCCCCCTTCTTGGGTAACAATACCAGAAATGTATTGTTGAGACTCTTGATGAAGACACTTTGCTCATGGAACTCCTTAAACAAATCCAAGACCTCCTCTTTAACAAAAACCCAGCAGCTTTGCCAAAATGCCATAGTAAATCCATCCGGTCCTGAGACTTTGTCCCCATTCATCTCCATCAGGGCACTATGAATTTCATCCTCAAAGAAAGGGTGTTCCAAGTTCTCCGCTTCTTGCTGACTAATATGCTCTAACTGCAACCTTTCTATATCTGCCTTCCAATCCGAATTTTCTATGAGTAAATATTTATAAGCATTAGCTACCCCTTCTCTCACTTCCTTCTCCTCGGACAGCCACACCCCGTTTATCTTAATTCTGCCCATATGATTGATTCTATGATGAGCAGCCGCCATTCGATGAAAATAGCTTGTATTTCTGCCCCCTTCCCTTAACCATAACTTCCTTGAATGCTGCCTCCAATGAGTTTCTTCCAAAGAGGCCCACTTAGCATAACTCTCCTTAGCTTCCTTTTTTGAAGTTGTTTCCTCTTCTGATAATCTTCTCTCACTTTCCACCAGGTCCCAGTGGTCCACTAGTTGGAGAGCAACAACTTTATTGTATTCTAATCTCCTAAACACTTCCCTATTCCACACTTTAAGCTTTTGTTTGATCTCTTTCATTTTTGTAGCCAATCTATAGCTAGCACTGCCTCTACCCTCTATTCCCTGCCACCAGCTATGGATGAGATCTTTAAACCCTTCAACTTTAAGCCACATATTTTCGAATCTGAAAGGGGAGGGGCCTCTTCTTATAGCACCACCCTCTAGCAACACAGGAAAGTGGTCACCCACAAATTCAAACTCCAAAATAATCCTACCCTTTTCCAACCTTGCCAGCCCTAACTTACCCTGCAACCCCCAAGACCTCGCCATTAACCGTCCTATCTCTCCAAATCCACTCCTGTTGCTGAGCTAGGGTTCCAGCTGCCGACAAGACAATGCTCTAATTTGCGCAGGTTTTCACTGATTTCCTCCCCTCTAACTTCCACTCTGACCACTTTACCCTCCCTGCCCCTCGACCCTTTCACCATTTCCGCGTACGACCTTTCCATTCTCGGTTTCACCATGGCCCTTTCTTCTTGCTTGTTCTCCTTTTTGCCAAGGTTTCTTACCAATCTTTGTAACATCTCCACCATAGAGATCCATCCCCCCCTTGCGCCTTTACCTTTCGGGATAAAGATACTAAACCTCCTCTTCTCCTTGTTGACCATCCCTAATCGAAGATAGTACCCTGCTCTGTTCTCATCCCGCACCAAGGAATAAGTTCTCCCATTTTCTTTCCATCCCCTTTCCCATTTTCCATTTTTCTCTTCCTTGATGCATTGGTTCAGACTGTCCAAGAAGACTTCTACACTCATCGGCCCCAGACGGACCCAAGATGAAACCCCTCCCTTGCTCTCCACAATAATGACTTGTGTTTTACCCTTCTTCTCCTCTACACCGATCTTGAACGTCTTTGACTCCACCCCAAAGCTACCCTCTTTTCTTCTTCTCCGATTTTCCTCTCGAGTATCTCCCTCATTGCCATCACTCTCTCACTCCATTAGCACCACTGATCAAAAGTCTTACGATGTTGTATGATTATCATTGAAAGCATAAGAAATTGATTACATGTTGTGATTGATATATGTTCACTTATTGGGAGGGGTGGGAACTCCACCCTTCTTTGCGCCTGAAATATTATTTATATGGTAACATATGAAAGTTAAAAGAACTTAAAAGAGTCTCTGCTACCAATTATTAGAATGTAAGAGTGGTTATTGGTGTTTTTAGCAAATGGTTGCTCATTGTGATTCATATATTTTTCCTTAGTAGGAGGGGGAGAGTCATCTTTTCTTCCTACCGTGGACAATATCCATATGTTACCTATAAAACAAAATAAAAGTTTGAAACTCAGAACCTTCACTTGTAAGCATTAGAATGTAATTCTGTTACAAAATGATGGAATTTACTTCCCTGGTTACATTGTAATCCATTTTTCCATGGTCTTTTTCTATTGCCTTTTCTGCCCAATCTTATAGTTGTGTTCATTTATTTTTTGCTTCATGTTTAGCCTTTCCAAATGTTTTTAATGTTTTTAAACATATAGCTATATTAATATTTTTGTCATTTTCCCTATTTTGTAGAATTTTGTAATTTTTGATCTTAATCTTAGGCATAAAGTGGGCTATTCTATCTAGAATTCTCATTCCTAATTCTGACAGCCTAATAACTTGCTAATCTAAAGAAGGGATGAGTGATGACTTTTGACTAATTGACAACCATTACCCTAATGATAGACATTATATATCAAAATGCTTGTCATCAAGCCAAGGATAGTGTTGCTTAGGATCATTTTCTCATGCTAAATGGCTCATTCAATGTGAATTTTGAGATAGTAATATGTTAATCAGAAATTGATTTTAGAACATTAGCTTCCATCCTTGGTTTGGAAAATGGGCATTGAGAAGGTGCAAGACCACATGAATTGGAATTTTCTTCTTTACTTACAAGTTGTAATAGATTCTTTACTCAAATGAATAGTGAGGTGTCCAAGTTCAAGGAGAGAGTGGAATAGAGTGAAAGGTAACAAATGGTTGAAGAATGTAGTAGTAACCCTCTAAAGAGTTTCAAGTGGAGAGTTTAAAGAATGAACTTGTGAGCAAATAAAATGGCTAAACTCGCATAACTAGTTGACCATTTTGACAATAAATGTAATCATAGTTGTTAAAACTTACATCACACGATAAGATACAATGATGTGATATATTTTTATGGAAACTAATACATAATGCTAGTTCATACCTTAAGTATATCTTCTTAGTATACATGTTATGATAGCAATACAATGGTACAATGGCATATGCACCTTCAAGTATTTTAATAGTTTCTAAGAAAAATGAAATTCAATTTATTTTTAAAAAATATTATATTAATTATTTAAAATGCACTTTAAGGTTAGAAATTGATCATAAAAGAGAGGTAAAATAATCCTAAATGAAAAAGTTACATAATTGTTGTCAAAGGCAAATATGAATTGTTGTTTGAATGATTTGATTGTTGACATTAAAAACGACGGTGATTGGTGATTAAAATTTTTTACTTAATAGTTTACTTTGTAACAAACACGCAAAACCTAAAGTTTAGAGTTGATATATAAATACATATGTATTCACAAGTAACAACACATAAGTATAGATGCCTAGTTAGAACTTGGAATTAAAAATCATAGCTAAATATTTAAAATGTTTATTTTTTTTGTATATTTTGTGATGAATAAATGCATGAAACATATATTTTATTGAGTTGAACTTTTCAACATCCTAATTTAGTTTAACTCTTTAAATCCTACTATTTTTTATGAAATCAATAATATGTTACTTTATACTTTGTACTTCCCAATATATATGTATTTTGTATATATGTGCATGTTTCTTCTATTTATTTTGTCATTATGTAAAAACACTTAGATACACGGTGTGATTTACGGGTTAATAGGTGTGGGGTGGGATTAACACAAACCTTGGCCCTAATGAGATAGATTTGATGGAGGTATAATATGTTATAGAATAGGTTCTAGTTACTTTTGGAAAGCCTAAATTAGGTCTAGGCCCATCATGATATTTTACTACCTTAGATTGGCTTGTGTAAGATGTAAGTTTACTTTTGTTATCCTTCTTATCATTCATTACATTTATGCCATCATATAAATTCTCCATTTTTTCAAAACCTCATCTCCATTTCTTTTTAGTTATTCCTATCTTCTCTGTTTTTTGGTGAACTCTATCTCCTCCTCTATCTTTCTCCAGCCATTTCTATCATTTCTTCTCTTCAGACACAGTTTTCTCTCCCTTTTCTTACATCACCTTATGTGTGTGTCAAATGTATATATTGTGCGTACATTGCTACACCTTTGCTTAGGTATCTTTAATATATTTTCGCTATTTGCCTATAAAAAAAATTTGAGTGTTTTGTTATTAGGCACTTTTGAGAAAGTGTGAGATACTCTTGGCATGATAAAGACGTGTACGAATCGTCCCTCTTAAGAGGGTATGGAGGTAACCATTGAAAATACCCTCTTGATAGAGCCACAACAACTGAAGATGGAGAGTGAACTTCCGTCACCCACCTTAGCATGTTAGGGTTGACTCTTTTTTATTTACTTTTTGAAGTTAATGTTTCCAACTTAAGATGGATACACGAGCTTTCCCCACTTCATCTTTAAGGGGAATCCTCATATGTGGACATTTGAGGAGTGCAACCATCCAAGTAACTCATGCATCCACCCATAAGGCAGGTATCTAGGCTTGATTGTTTCCATGTCTTGTAGTTTCAAATTGAGAAGACAACCAAGAGGCTATGGTTATAGGAAATACATGGACATGGGTTGACATGTGGTACTCTATTAAAAAGCTTGTATGGAGTGGTGGCACTATTGACATAACGTTTGTATGTACGTACACTTGTTACCGAATCTAGTTTCTATGATGAATATATGCCACATATTTATTGATCTCCTTCACTATAAAATTAGGCATCGACATTTGATTCATTGGATAGAGGTTGTGTTCGATGTAAAAAGATAGATACCTTCTTTACTATTTAAAGAGAGTACTAGTCTTTAAGCATTTGCTTCCAAGAGAAAGACATGTGTAATTGTTGACATTAACAACATTCAAGAATTGGAAAATGACTAAATCTTAACACACACACACAAATATATATATTGATAAGTATGCAATGTATATAAAAATGAAATAAGAATTACAAATGAAGCACATTAAAATACACAAGAGTATACATTAAAGTACAATTAGTCTTTTGAACTAGTAATACCATGTAAGGAGGGAATGAGTCTCACCAAGTGAAGTCACCACACCACCTATCTGACCAAAATTTTACCACCCTTTTTTCATCCTCTCGAATAAAGTAAACTCTACTCTTAAAAACGTTCCATTTGTTCCTTATTTCCTTCCACAATCCTTTACCAAAACCTTCCCTTAGCACATTGGAGCACCAACCTCCCACTTCTTCCCTAAACTTACCAATAATAACTCGCTTCCATATAGGAACACCTTTCAAGGCCAATCTCTACCCTTGCTTGCCCAAAAGATTTACAACAGATAGATTTCTAATGCTAAGGCCTCATTTTTCTTAGGTTTGCAAACCATTGATTAGTTGACTAGATGAGGGTTTTTCTCATGAGCTCCACCTCCCATTAGAAGTCTCTTTGGATCTTCTCATGTATTAAACTCACCCTTCTTGGAATCACCAAGAAGAACATAGTATATTGATATGCTAGACAGAGTGAACTTGATCAATAGATATTGTCTCTTCAACAAGAGAACCTTTTCTAAAATCTTTCGTTCACCACAGCCCAGGCCTTTTTTTTTTTTTAAATCAAATTCCACCACATCCCATACTATCATCAACCTAAAAGGCACATCCTCAAGGAAGTCCCAAATACGTGGAAGGAAGCTTCCCCTCCCAACATCCTAATTTAGAAGCCAACATTTCCACATTATCTACTCTCCTAACTAGTATAAACTCACTCTTTCCCACATTAATCTTTAGCCCGAAAATTGTCTCACATGAGAGTCTAATTCAAGAAAACCAGTTGCTCTTAGCTAGCCTCAGAGAAAATAATAGTGTTGTTAGCATAAAGTTGGTGAGTCACTTCAACATCATTACGACTCCCTCCCACTTGAAGCCATAAATGAAATCTCCTTACTAAAGTCTTCATTAATAAACAACTGATACCTCTATGGCCAAAACAAATAAATAAGGGAAAAGGAGATCCACCTACCTCAAATCCCTAGAGCTTTGAAAAAAAATATCTATGGGAGTCCCATTAATTAGAACGGAGAAAAAAAATTGAAGATATACACCATTTCATTCATCCTATGCACTTTTGATTGAAGTTCATTTTCTCCATGATTGCTAGTAATATACTCTAATTTACATGGTCGTAAGCTTTCGCAATGTTAAATTTGCAAATAATCCTAGGGGAATTACTTTGTATTCTTGAGTCTATGGCCTCATGTGCTATAAGAATCACATTCAAATTTGTCTACCTTCGGCAAAAGCATGTTGAACATCGGAAACAGCTTTGCCCACTGCCTTCTTTAACTTGTTAGCTAACACCTTGTATAACCCTCCTACCAAACTAATGGGTTTAAAGTCTTTTAGATCCTTTATTGCCCTTGTTTTGGGGATTAAAACCAAGAAAGTAGCATGTAAACTTCTAACAAAGGAGTCACCCTAAAAAACTCACTGAAAAGTTCTGTCACCTTAACCTTAACAAATCCCAACAATGTTACCAAAAAGCCATAGTGAACCCATCTGACCTAAGAGCTTTATCTCCACTCAAGCTAGACAAGGCAAAAATATTTCCTTTTTTGAGAAAGGGGCCTCCAAACTCTTTGAATTTGCACTTTTTAGAAGAGTGAACATCTCATTGATACTATGCTTCTAGTCTCTTACCTCTGAGAATAAAACCATATAAGGCATTTGCAACCCCTTCTTTTATATCTGTGTTCTCGAAGAGCCATACCCCACTTACCCTAACATATTGTAGAGACTTTTTTTCTTTTTTGGAGCTCACATGAAAAGTTTCATGTGTGTGGAACAATGGTGGTGGAGCAGTATTAATGGTTGTTGGCTTGACAAAAGAGAGGTTTTTCATGTAGAGGAGAAAATTTACTACATTGATGAGTATCCAGTCTAGTCTCCTCCTTACTTGCCTTCAATGTTTGTTATTCCTATGGATGTTGCAAATAGATTGCACAAAGAAGTCCCTTGGAGAAGGATGAAAATTAAGGCGACAATGGGTCACACCATGTTAAGGTAAGAAATAGTGAAAATTTATTCAACCTAAACATGACTTGTTTATTACATGGATAACCCAATACAATCCATATAACCCAAGTTGGATTGTGTATGAATTGACATGGATGACACATTAATATGATTCTAATCCATTAAATCTGCTAACATGATTCCAACTTGTTAAACCAGTTAGCACAATTTTTATTCGTTAAAACTATTAACATGGTTAGAACTGTTTAACCTATTTAAAATTTTGAATTTATAAGTGTATTATTTTAAAAAACTTGTTAGTTGTTTTAATTTGCATTTTTAATTTTTGTAATGAAATCTATGAAATTTAGTAGTTTGGTTATTTAAATTTTAAAAAATTATTTTAATTTTTAAATATATAAAATTAATAAATTTATATGGGTTAAAGACATGGTTAAGCAAACAAGTTAAACAAATTAGACAAGTTGAGCAGTCAAACATGAATATGATCCGTTTATTAAACAGGTTATATGGATTGACATGATTATGACACAAATATGATTATACTTATCCCGAACTCGCTACAGTTTATGTAGTTCTCAAGTTGTGTTGTTGTGTCATATCAAAATTGCTATCCATAAATTGAAATGTTTAGATTTCACTTTGTAGAGTTTGATACAAGGTTTCCATCCTAGGGACAGCGAAGATTTGCATAGAGATGATTGAACCTGTGTATGAAATTTCCCCCCTTAATAAGCCAACAGCTTGGGTAAGGTCTCCACAGTCGTGGGTTGTGGAAATTATTCTTAGGCTTGCCCTATAAGGTTTTAAGGCTTTAGTTTAATTTTTTTTTTTATAGGTAAGCAAAGATATATTAAAGTGCTTGCAAAATATTGACAGCCTTAATGATGGTAAGATGATGATTGTGAATCAGTTTCTGTATCTGTATGTCTTTTCTCTTTAACAGTTCACTAGTCAGCTGAAATGTTGATTAGATGTAGAATTTTCCTAGTTATGTTGTTGGTGTTCTTTTCCTAATGAGGAAGTTGTAAGATTTAACAGTTTCTTTTTTGAAGATTTCAGCGGTGATCATCTTATTTTTAGAGATCGATCTATCCTTTGTCAGTGTGCATTGTATGATGTGAGTTCAAAACCAGTTAATCATGTGCTCATCCATTTCCCTGTTGCTTCCTTTTTGGGCTTCTTTCTGAAACAATCAAATTGTATGAATACTGGACATGTTCTGTAGGCATGCATTATTTCTTGACTTTGTTGTAGAAGAGTTTGATTGATCCCCCTCATTAGTTGGATCCTGAACTTTACTCTGCTTGACTGATAGAAGTCTTTCTGCTCCCTTTTTGTTGGTGAGCATCTTGTTCATGTTTTTATTTTACTTTAATGTGATTAAATTTGTCTATGAATTAAATTAAATTTTCGAGAATCATTTCTCAAACTAGTAGGGCTCTAAGACTGTAGGATACTGAGTAAGCAAAAGCACAGGTACTGGAGTGAAGGCAGAAATGTATCATTTGGTGCATCTCCATGGCTCCTGGAGAAACCATTCCCTAGAGTATCTTGCAACTAATGAGAGAGATATATGAAGTGGTTGTCTTGAGCAACTGAGGGCATGGGACTAATGCATGGAGAACTCTCCACACCTCTCGGAGGCATCACATAATGTGCTGATGCGAGTAGGCTCTTACATTTCTCTTCATATTGAATGTGAGATTATGAGTGCTGAAAGAAGAGAGTTCATGTGCCTTCCCTCCTCATAAGTGGCTTCATATGAATTTGGCTTTCATAGGATGTAATGATGGTCTTGGTTGATGAGGAATATTGAATTGGTTCGTTTGCTAGAGCAACTGAATCATGAAGCTGTTGATCAGTGTGCTCTTGTGCATATCAAACTCAGGATGAAAACCATTACAATCCTGATCCATCCTTTCTATCTTATCTACAAAAGTGCATAATAAGGCATCTCGTGATTTATTTTTTGGTTTTATGACTACTGGTTTTGTTTAAGATTTATGGTGTGAGAGCTTATTTACATAATGAGATTTTAGTACTAGCTGAGGCATGAGAAACCCTTAAACATATCGCTGCACCTCACCTTCTTTTCATACATTCTTCTTTATTTGGGTCCTTTTCCCCAATGATTCCCATTATGAGTCCTCCAATTCATGACTGATGAAAATTTTATAATCCTTGCTGAGTTATTAGAGATGTTTAGAGGAGCCATGAGCATGTGAAAATATTTAGGGATGCATGCCAGAGACTGATTCTTGGTTTTTTTTTTTTTTTTTTCCTTCTTGCTTATGCCTTTTGCTGTATATGATATATCAAAATATTTGTTTTTCTTTTCCTCTTCAAACAAGGTGCCTTCTTGTTATAACCATCAATGGTTTTGACCTCAACTAGTTGGACCACACAACATTGTGCTGCCATTCCATTTTTCTGTAGGACCATATAATACTGTTGTGCTTTCAAGTCATTGCTACGTTTTGTTTTTTCCTTGTCCTTCCTGCAAGAGTTTTCTCATTCTCACCATTGCTGTCTTTAGCTTTCGTAATTACACGACATGCTACCTGAATTTTAGTGTTACATAAGAGATATCTCAATTGTAGAAGAGGGATTCTAGGTTGATCTATTTCAGCTCCTACATTGCTTATCCTCCTTTAATACTTGCAGGCAATACAGAGCTAAAAAATTTCGCCTTTAGTTGTTATTAAGCTTGAATCTGTGTTGACTTGGGACTTGGTCATCCTGAATCCTCATTGCCTAGATTCATGGATTATGGTGGTAACTTATGAAGCCTTGAGTCAGGTGACACTGATTCCATTTATGTTACGTTTGGTTGACAGGATATGTATATCATATGTATATTAATGGATATGATTTCCAATGAAATATGATATTTTTGGATATACATATTCAATGGATATGATATTTTAAAGTATCATATCCAATTAAATATGTTATAGTATATTTATATTTAATTTTTGAAATAAATAAAAAATAATATGAAATATATATTATTTAAAATAAAAATTATGCTACATTCAAATGCTTTCTATTTAAAAAAAATAAAAATTTTATTATGTTTAATAATATTCATAATTAAAATATTTAAATTACAAATAATTTTTTTTATATTATGTTATTTAATATATAAAAATGATTTATATATTATATATTATTATTTTATAGGTATTTTTTAGTTTTTCTTTTTTAATCATAAAATTAATTTATAACAAAAAAAATTATTTTGTAAAATGAGTATATTAAAAAACAAAAAATTGATCAAAAATGAATTTTTGATAAGTATTGTGATAACTTATTCTATCACATCATAAATTAAATAATTAAATATGGAATATTATCTTATTTCTATGATATATTTGGCAACCAAAGATGCCCTTATAGTACTCTAAATCCCCTATTTCATCATTCTATTTACCCATATCAATGATCATGTCTATCAAATCATTGTAGTAGTGTTTGTCATCTACGGTGACTCTGAATTAGGAAGCCTCATTAGAATCGATGATCATGTCTATCAAATCATTGTAGTAGTGTTTGTTATCAATGGTGACTCTGAATTAGGAAGCCTCATTAATCAATAGGATTCATGGTAGTACTCATTATATTTAACAAGAATGAATGCAACCTCCTCCAATCTTGGATTTGTGCTAGTTTCTGTTGTCCTCCCGTTGGGTCCAAGAGTTAATTAATTCTGTATTCTAGGTGGTTCCACTTTCCGGTATGGAAAGAAAATTTTCCAAAATCTCTTTGGGATAAAAAGCCATGGAAGTACTACAACCATAAGTAGACAGGTGAGTAGGCCTCATTTCACCATGAAACCGACCCCCCCCCCGGTCTTTTGTTGTTGTGGAATGACATATAGGTTTAATGGCAAGGCAGAGAGGCTGGTGGTTGTCTCAATCAGCTCATTGTCTGGGTGTGTCAGTGTTGCAAAGATGAGGCAATGAGCAGAAGGGTCATACATATAACTGGGAATGCACCCTCTTAGAGACTGGTTCTTGGGGGTGACGTGGTTAGAATCTTTATGAATTGGATTGAAGAAACGAGGAAGATTGTGGTGGGTGTTGACCATTACACGTCTACACGTGGAGATGCCAATGAATCCTCACCCTTTCTCTTTTGACTCTTACTCTACGCCAACCCCATGAAGTCAGAGAGAGAGAGAGAAAGATGGGAGGTCAAAAATGGGAAGAGCCATTTTGACTAAATGTAGGAGGATCTCTCTCTCTCTCTCGTGGGACACTGAGACTCTGCTGATGACTTGTTTAATAAGCAAACCCTACCAAATGGTAAAATAACAATGACTAATGTGACATCACCTCTCCATAATGGCCTTCATTTGCTTATGCCTACCACACCTCCCCCCTGCTCTCTCTGCACACCTCAGTAAATGACCCCATTACCCAACTTCCAGAGAAAGTAGGGATTTTTTTTTTTGTTTTGGGTGTAAATACACTGAACCCACGTAAAGTTCTATTGTACTCGGTTTCTCTGCGTCGATGGGTTTTGCTTAGGACTCATGAATTCAGGAGGGCTGATGCTTGATTGCTGATACTGAACCCATCTTTCTCTCCGGACAAAGAATTAAAATAATAATAATAATAATATATAGAGAGAGGGAGGGAGAGAGGGAATTCAAAGTGGGAACAAAGGGCGGTAGTGGAGTCAGAGGTTTGACGCCTCCCAAAAACGGAGAAGGAGAGATGATGGCGTTCCGTTGCTGTCAAAACTATCAAGTATGCTCACTGCTCAGTGTCAGTCCTCTGTCCTCTCTCTCTCTCTCTCCCTCTTTCTTGTGTGTAACCAACCTACCTCAATCCATCCCACATGATGCAGCCTTTCTTCTTACATCTTTTACCCTTTCCTGGGATTCAAAATTTGAAATTAAACAATCTCTCTTTTTCGTTTCTAACATTAGGATTGTACACTAAAATTGAACGACTAATGTCTTTTCCATACCCTAACATTTTCCAACTCATTATGTTTGATCATTTTCAAGGGAAATGTCAAGTATATGACATAATTAAACCATTAGATGATTAGGCATAAATAAATGAAATCATTTATAATAATGAGATCAATTTGGGTGCTTAGCCCCATGGATGACCCAAGAATCCCACCATGGGTGGTGGGGGGGTCTATGAGTAGGGCATTTAATTCGGGTTGAGTGTGGGGCATTTCGATCATTTAATGGCCAAATTCCTCCATCTACATAATCAATTTATACAATGAATAAATTCATTAAAATAATAATAATAATAATAATAATAATAATAATATTGCTATTAGAAATAGTCAAAATCCATGCATATTAAATTCACCAATCGTACGGTCCACCAATGAGTGCATGCAATTATTTATGAGAGGTGGGGTTTGGGAAGAAGGGGAGGTCTTCCCAAGTGACGTCACGTGCCAGAGAAGGCCCCCTGCCACGTCAGATATCACGCATGCGTAAGCATTCTCGTACGGACTGTCTCAGAGGGTGTGCTCTGCTCACCCACAGCTGGCGTCACCATGTCAGCCCCCTCCTCCACTCACCTCTTGACACGTGGAGAACCACTAGGTTTGTCTTTTTCTCTCCTGGTCTTTATATCCATACACAACTACACATGTGTACAATTCTCTGCACGTCCGGCCAAGTTTAAGATGTTTCTTGCATTATCCCATAAAGCCATCACTTACCAAAATAAATAAATAAAGAAAAAAAAGTACAAAATTCATAAAATATACACAAATCAATTGATTTTATTTTATTTTTCTCAAAAATTGTACGTATTTAAGGATTTATTAATGATGGGGGTTTCTTTGTCTCAACTCTTTGGTCTCCTTAGGAGGCAGCAACTGCCTCATACACTGCATGTGACACCTTATTATTATGTAAGTTGTTTACATTTTTCGTAAGAAAATATGATTAGGATAACATGGGGAAAGTTTATGGGCCCATTAGTCATGTGGTCCAAAATGTACCAAAGCCATGTTAGGAGAGGTTGGAAGGTCCAATTTTATAGTTTAATTAGGCCCCATTGTCCTCAATTTGGAGATGATTGAGTCATGTGGTCCAATGGTGTTTGAGCCATGTTAGGGTGGATTGTGCAAAAGACAAACCCAATTAACCCATCATTAATTCATTAAACCCAATTGAAGATTTCGAAATAATGTACTCGCCTTAAATGATGATTGTAGAAACAAGCCCGAGAACGAGCGTTTATTAGTATTAATGCTTTAATAATCATTTTTAAAAATCAATTATGTCATATGATAGTAATTTTATGAAATGTTTCTAAATTAATCATCGTGATTCAAGATTATGCCATATCATAGTTTACCCATTCTTAAAGATTTTACAACGCATTCATCCTCGGAGTTTAAACCATTCTATAGTTTATAATGATGATTTATGATCACTCTATTATCGAGTGGGTCCATTGAGTCTTCTAAAAGGTTTGGCATCCTTACTGTATACCAATTGATTTCCCGGAAACATCTTGTTGAAATTGCTGTGCCCCACCAACTAAGAATGGAAATCCAAAGGGGAGAAAGGTGGATTATGGGGGAGGATTAGTTGATATTAATGTTGGAAGGCGAGCCCTTGAGCTTCTGGTCTCTTTCTTTTTTGGCTTCTAAGAAATACAACTGTGGTCTGTGTCCTTCAAAAGCCAGTGGGTATGACAAGGGATGCTTCTGAAAAACAGAAGCCCCATCCCCACTTGGATTTCTTGTCCCCCCTTCTTTACCACTAAAGCCAGACTCACTCCTTTAATTACCACTATAATGGTATGGTCATTGGTCAATCTCCCATTCCAAATTATTAATTTCTTCTGAACAAGCTGGTCAGCAAAGCTTTTCCATTCATTGTGCATCATCTTACAACTTAAAAAAAAAATTCTTGGAAATTGGGAGTGCCTTAAAATGGATTAAGTGGGGTTTCTTAAATGGGGAAGAATGTAAAAGGTTATAAGGGAAAGAGGATATGGTGGGTGGGTGGGATTGGCTGAGAGTAGGGATGAGAAAAGTAAGGAAGAAGAAGAAGAAGAAGAAGAAGAAGAGGATGTGGGAGGAGCATGGGACACCCCAAGTTCCCATGCAGGAATACGGAGAAAAAAACAAAACAAGTGTTTGCCAAATGTCACGTCTGTCTGAATCCAGGCTTTAAGGGATTCTCCAAAACCTGAAAACCTCCAAACACTCCCTTCATTTTTGGCTCTTTCACTTCTGTTCACTGCTTCTCCACTGAGAACTCGGAATTTTGGATTTTGGATTTCACCTCTCCATTCACATAATGTTTGATCCTTCTCTTCTCACTTCTACCATTTTTTTATTTTATGACTTTAGGCTTAAATAATGATTGGTAATTAAGACAGTGCTACCAATCAAGAGATGACATGTGTACAACCCGATCCCATTTTTATTATTTCTTAAATCATGATATTATTTATACTCATGACGTAAATTTGAATGATTCAAATTCAATCATAAATGTATTTGTTTTAATCTTCCATTTGTTTAATTTTTTTGAATTTATAATTTTAATATAAAAATAAAATTTAAATAATAATTTTTATAAAATTTGAGAACAAAAATATCTAAGAAAAGGACAGAGAATCGTCAAAGAAAAAGAAAATTCTTTTGAGAATTCCAAGTAGACAGCCCCTGTGGGGTTCACAGCGGCCACATGGCAGACGATTTTGGGTAGCTGCTTCTACGCATGTGACCCTCTTCGCCACGTGTCCACCGCCCCTTGATAAAAGCCCCACCTTGCACTATTCCTCTGTTCTCACCACCACCTCCCTCCCCAACCCGCCCACTCCCCACCCCCACGCATTACACACCCCCCCACCTTTGCTCCCTGGCATTGTGGGTTACGCTGCACGCGCGGCCACTGAGAGTGGAGGGAGGAAAGAAAGGGGAAGCAAGTGGGCACGGAAAACCACCACGGCTGGTGACGGAGACAGGTCTTTGGAACAAAAGCCGTTTTCTTGAGGCCCTGCTCTCAGTTACTTTTTTCAATTTTTACCTTTCACCTTCTTTGGTAAAAAAAATATAAAAAAAATGTGGAAGTTTTTCAACCGTTGGATTTGACAAACGTACGATTTCTTGGAGTTTGTATTTAGACTCCAATTACCAATGAAAGTTCTCAACCTTATTCACATACTATTTTCTTTCCTAAACAATCATTTAAATTGATTATTTTTTTGAAAAAAATAATTAATTATAAAAGCAGACTCAAAATATCTTTTTTTATTTTTTATATTTAATTTTTTTTCTTTGTGATAAAAATATTATAACAAAAGAAAAGAATAGTAAATTGAAAGCATTAAGTGTAGAAAACGTAGGAGGAAGCAGAGGGGACAACTGCAAATTATGAATGGCTAAAAATGGGGAAACTTGAGAGGTGGGGAAATGCTTAAAAATGGATAAAAAGAAAAAGGTAGAAAATGGTTGTCATCACTCATGCATCTACGTCCCTTCCTCGTGCATGGCATCCATTGGTGATTCCCAAAGACTTATGGGTAATTTAAGAGGAAGACCCTCTTTGCAAATACTTTTTGTTTCTTCCACGTTAAACTTTTTCCTTTTTTGGGTTCATCTTTTATTTTGAAATTCTTCTTAAAAAAACAATAGTGTGGAGTTAGAGTTTTGGTTTATAGGTCGGGTTAATTTCATTTACCTCCTTTTGAGGTTTTAATTGAATGCATCTAAACCTTCGTAGATTTAAAGTATCTGATGAGATTTTAAATTTATGAGGATTAAGGTGGTGTTTGCGTTTTTTAACTTTTTACTGAAAATGATTTGTTTTCAAAATTTAAATTGTTTGTTTTTTTACTTTTTCATAACTTATTATAAATTTTTTACTAAATAGAAAACACCAAAATATGTAACTTTTTCTAAATGTAAAAAATGACATATTGATTTTTCTTTACTTTTTTTAATACTTAATAGAAATCAAATATTATAAAAACAAACAACATAATATTTAATATTATTAAGCATTAAGGTTCTATTTAAAATTAAGTAAAAAAACAAACACCACTTAAATATATTTAATTGAAACCTCAAAAGAAGTGAATGAAATTAGCCTTTTATATGTGTCCTTTATGTCTGGAAATTATGACTTTAGTATATTTAAAATCCATATTTTAAAACCATGATTTCTAATTTCTATAGAAGTTATGTTGCCATTAACAAAAGGCCCATAATTTACATTACCTTTGCTTGGAATGATCAATTTGACCAAAAATAGACTTTTAATTTCATAATGTTAATGTTAAGGGCATAATATACATTGTTGGTTCAAAACCGTTGCAGTTTTTATAAAAATTGATTGTCCAACATGCTATCAGAACCTCATTTTGCGGGTTAAAACCTAGCCCACATGAGATAGTGTGATGGTTTAATGAAATAAATTCTCTATTAATATTATATAAATATATTTTTAATTTTCATTTAGCCACTTAAATGAAGGAGGAAAAGAGCAAAACTTTTATTACTGTGCAGATGATGCACTTAATTTGATTGCCAAGTTATGGATCAGAGCAAAGCATGATTGTAATTTGTACTTAACACCCCCCACACATTGAGGAACATATTGGGAATGTAAATTATTAATCATGTTTTATAATTTTGTGGATGGCCACGTGGCCCAATCTCCACCACCCAAGTAACAATCCCACAAGTTTGACTCCAAGATCAGCCGCCCAAAATGTTGGAAAAGTTGAACCCACCTCTATACTTTTTCTGATTTTTTTATTTTATTTTATTTTTTAAATTTTTGGAACCCATCAAATTATGACTTGAGGTAACTGCCTGACATAGCTGTAAGGAAGTGTGTAAGCTGTATTGTGCTTTTATTCAGGAACTTTCACCAAAGGAAAAGCAGGAAAAAAAAAAAAAAAAAAAAAACAGAGTGAAAATGATCAACAATGTTTCCCCCTTCTTTTCCGTTCTTTCCTTTTTCTTTTTACTGCAAGATCATTACTAGCAACTGAAAAAGAAGTAGCTTCAGATGAATCACAACTTCAACTCCCCTCTGTTTTTTTTTTCCTTCTTTAGTTTTGTAAACTGTAATGAGTGCCCATCACAGCTTCATTTCCCTTCTTTTTCTTGGGTAAATGAAATACAAAAATAAATAAATAAATAAATAAAAGAATCAAAATTGCCCAGAATGATCATCACCTCATCTTCATACTTTTTTTTTGTTACGCTGACCCAGTTGGCACTTTTACATTGGGTGAGTTCATCCTGCAAAACCGAAAAAAATGGAAAAATGGTTATTGTACAAGGAAGCTAAGGGGTAGTAACCTTAAATTTAAGGGGCTTTGGCACAAATTAGTTGATGAGAAAAGGGTCTTACTTGGTCAGATTCCATATACTTGCTTTGAGACAAGAAGTTGCCAAGTTTGCTGATAAGAATTGGTGATGAAAAGAATGGTGAGTTGCAGAGCTGATGAGTTAGCAGTAATGGACAAAGCTACAAAATCCAGTACCTGTTTTACAAGGAAAAGGAATGGAAGGAATTAGACAAATGGATTTGGGAGGAAGAATTCCAGGGAAACAGAGAAAAGGAAAGGGAAAGAAAAGGACTGACCTTTTGGATTTTGGGGATGGAATGTCTCAGTCTGAGGCAGAGTTTCTTTGCAGCAGAGTGCCCACCTGTGAATGGGGACCAACTAACAGATAAGAATGGGTACAAACAAGAGACTTCAACCAAAAACTTTAGTGGGAAAGAAGATGTGATTTACGACAGTACTTCCAAAATTCTATTTTTTCCCATGGAATTTGGATTCATATAGCCCATATTTTCATATAGCTAAAAAACTCATTCCATTTGGTCCTTTCAGATACCATTCCTGGTCTGCAGGACCAACTGAGTTTGCTTCAAATTCACCTTAGGTATATTCCATACCATCCACCATGTCCTCAGACCAATTTGATAAAAGCCGCTTTTTTGTGGGCATTTGTGTGTGTTGGTTGGGCTGAGGAAGCATAAAAGTTGGAAAACTAAATGGGATGGTGGGAAATGCCCTTGTTTGTATGGAGGAATTAAGCACTGAGCCATTACCTGACTGACTGAGGAGGAAACCAACCCAGAGTCAGAAATTTGCGATTAATCTGAATTTCATATTCTTCTTTTCACAGGGATTTGTATCTGAATGAAATCCTGTTTATAGTCCATGAATTTGCATCAGTAAAAAAGAATAATCTGATATGAAGACCTACAAGCGACAGAGTAGTTAGTCCATGTAATTCCCCATTCTCTAGGGAAAAAAATTACCTTATGTCTTTAATCTATTCCTGTTGTCTTGTTGGAAGTATTCCCATCTTGGAACTGTATTTAGCTTGCCTCCTATAGAGCCATGAAGGAACAAACTTTAGAATTCTAACAAGAAGTTAGCAACTAACAAAAATCAAGCAAGTTAAGAGAGAGAGAGAGGCAGAGAGGCAAAGAGAGCCATACTTCCAATGAAAAGGAGTGCATCCTTCAAAAGAAATTGAGTTCAGTGAATCCATGTGAATGTGGCAACAACTCTTCTACCTCGATCCTGGAACTGGAACAACTCATACTCTTCTTGATTCGGCTACGGTTGATAGACTCAACCTCTGCCAAAAATATGCTATACACTGGTCTGTGATCAGAGAACCTAGACTCTCCACGAACATAAGATAATTGATTGAGGCCTCGTCCATACCACAATATACGATCACACCTTCATGCACAAAGATTTAAATTCACCATAAGAATTGTATGTTGTCTCATTCATAATCTATAGCCACTAGTATGGGCTTTCTAATCCATTCAGTTTAAGTTAAATTTATGAAGTTTCTCTTTTCCTATTTTCATTGAAAGAGAAAAAAAAAGTTTACCAGGCAGGAGTTCTTCGCTTCTCTTTTGGGTGCATATCATCTCCTGCATATCTGTCTGAGTTATTCGAATATTTGTATGTGGGAGGGAAATATATCTTTCCTTCATTCCATCCTTCAAAGACACGGCCCCGTCTCTGTTCTATCCGCAGCTGCTAAAACAAAGGCACCAGAGATTTAGAGTAAGCACTGCACAACAGGTTGGGAAAAAGGGTAAAGCTCCAAGACACCAGAAAAAAACCACATACACAAACAAATAGATATTGTAACTATTTGCAGGGTAAGAAACATGCCTGGTCATTCTCTAACAATGCTCTCCAGTTGCGCATCTCAACAAGAGCCTTTGCAGATCGGTAAGATAGGGCAATCCGGTAATTTAAATCCCCGAGCCAAATAATCCGACTGTTAGAGACAAACAGAATGTGAAATATTTAGCTTATATGATAAGAGTAAGTGGCTTCTAAATCACCTATTTCAAAGTATTGGAAAGAAGATAGAGAGTAATCCCTAATCATGAAGATGGATTAAAAGTATAAGCAGAATATGGGAAAATAAATTGTGAGAGTATGGTAGAAGCAAAAGAGGGACTGACTCATGCTCAAGAATTGTTTGAGGTGAGTTTTCATCCCCCATGCCATGAACCCTTGGAAATCTTGTCTTTCTAAGGATCTCCATGACATCAGAATTTCTTCTTAGCTCATCTCCATCCTTCTGCCCAGATGTTAAATGACTGCAGATGAAGCAAAAGCTTGTTTGGTGCAAAGACATGCTAATTGAAATCGAACCCTGGAAAATCCAAGAGAATTAAGATATCCTTCTCATCATAATCCCCCACAAATTGGTCTTGAATACAAGTGAAGTTCCAAGGGCAAAAATGTACCTTGTTCCCAAGATAACCCATTAATCCTCTGCCCACACAAGACACTTTCATGTTGCGAACATAGTCTCTTAGATCACTCTTCACCCAAACAGTGAGAAATATCCCAACCATTTGCTTACTGGCAACCAAACAGTACCTTGAATGGCCTGGCTGCCTATCTCTATCCTCCATGGAAGTGGACCCGCTGTAAGACATTGGTGAGAAATGCATGGTACCTGGTGAATCCCCAGGTCCATTCTCATCGTCGGAGGAACCCCATCTGAAATTGGGGTCAAAATCGCTTGGCCTGTGCCCGAACATAACCCTGTCACAAACACTGAACCGGCGATCAAGTCGGGGTTGTGGTATTGACATTTCATTATCCATTCTCATGCTACGACTCAAGGATTGGAAGGATCGTCTATGGAAGAAAGACGAGGTCTTCTGCCTCGTAGATCCCTCAAAGTCAGCATCTAGTTCTACAATGGGATCAGGGATTGGTGAAGGTGTATGGCAACCACCACTGGTGCCAGGAAGACTATTGAGAGTTTTTCTGATAAGAGCTAGCCATTTCCTAGCTGGGCCATTGTCTTCTGTGCCCAGAACATTACCAGCATTCAAAGGAACAATTTCTTGAAACCTGAAAGCCAAAGGGGGTCAAAGAGGTTTCTGTTGTTACTAAAATAGTCACATGGTTAAAAATAAAAATGAAAAAGAAAAAGTAACATGAATTTGAATTCATAGGGCATACCCAAGAACATAAATATCAGCTGGAGGTGAGGCATGGAGCCAATCTTCTAGATTTAAATAACCAGGTGGAGATTTTCCGGCCACATTCCATGTAGCTACAAAAATCCTGTGCCCACATGGAGAAAGCCGCAAACAACCAGTGAAAACCAACTCTACCATGAAGCTTAATATAGAAAAATGAGTGAGAGTAGCGGAAACCTATAATTATTCACATCTGTGACATGGGCAGAATCAAGGTCAATCTTCCCTCTCCGAACCCGATCAGAGTTCCTTTTACTCAATCTCTCTGTGCATTCAATAATGTTCAATGAGAAAGATTAAAGAAACATATTGAAATAAAAAAAATTTATTTTAATTTTGGTGGGGTTAAGAGTGATGTGGTCCAAAGTAATACTGGCGATGCCTGATACTGAACCTGTTTTACTTTTCTTGATTGTGCATGCCTCCCTCTCTGAGAAGTTGTTCCTCCAATCTTCATCACCACCTGAAAAAGAAAACCCATAAAGTTGTTAAAGCTGTGGGCTTTCCACTGCTAATGCATCAATTCCATATTCAAACACAAAACAACAAAAACAATTTAGCCACATAAAAAAATAAAAATAAAATAAAATCCCTGTTTTTCAGAAAGAAGAAGAAAACAAAGAGCAGATCTTGAGCTGCAAACAAAAGTAGCAGAGCCCATTAAAATCAAAATAGTCTTGTGAAAAAAACAAACAGTGATTGATACAGGAAGGATAAGGCAAGTGTTCAGGGTCTAGAAGAATCTCCAGCCAGTTAAAGAAGTTGCAGGGAAAATCCCATTTTTGTTCTTGATATGAAAGCTAATAAGATTCTCAATCCCAGAGCCCTGATTGACATTAGGATCATGTAGAGATGGAGAACAGAAGATGAATAACCTCCATAAACGACGTCGTCCGCCTGAAAGTCTTCCGCTTTGTTCTTGATATTGAACCATTTCTTGACGAGGGTCTTAGGCCATGAAAGCTACCCAAAGAACACAGAGTCAGCAAACCCAACACCCAAAAGGGAGAAAAAAATGAATACGTTTAAAGAGAAATTTTGGCATTTCCCAAACAACCTTGCTTTTCTTGGAGTGCTCATCTCTCATTGTTTCACAACTTCATATAGCTATCCTGACTTTTACAGAAAACTTTGAACTATTCTTCAACAATCCTTTTGAGATTTTCAGCGTTTTGCACGGAAAGGAATGTGAATGAAGAAAATGAACTAGTACGGAAAAACCAAAATCTTATAAATTCGAGGAAAATAACCCCGGAACTGGATTTTGTCTCCAATTTAAGGGGCTTTTCCGCATTAGAAAAACTCGAGAATCAAATGAAAAAGCACTGGTTTTTCCCTCAAAACAACGGGAAAAAGGCTCAGTACTACGCGGGAGATAAGAACAGAGGAAATGGGTATCCTCTGCTTTGTTAGGTAATGAAGAGAAGGCAACCGAGGGAAGGGTGGAAATCAAAGTTTCTCCGCATTCTGGTTTCTGGGTCTCCAAACACGGTGAAAAAACAAAAAATCCCCAGTTGGGCGTTTTTCTTTCTCTGACCCTTGTGTGAGAGAAAACAGAGGAAAAAGGGAAGGAAACAGAGGAATTCAAACGGCAACGAACAGAGAGAGACAACACTGATGCGTGGAAGTAACACTATGAGATTCTGAAGCTACAACAAGACAATGTGGGAGACATAAAGAGAGAGAAAGAGAGAGAGAGAGCTTCTCCCCTCAAAACCTCGTTCTGAGTACAGCAAAGTATCGAATTTGAAGAGAATAAAGTGCAGGGAGCTATCTCTCTCTCTTTCTCAAGGCTTTTTACCCCAAATCCAAGGCCGACCCAGCTGCAGAGAGTTCATGGATACTTCGGTCACCCACTCAAAATCACCCTGCCCGACCCTCTTTACTCTCTCTTTCTCACTCTACAGTTCACCTTCTTTCTCTCTCTAAATCCGTCTCTCTCTCTCTTGACCGTGGTCAGCAAAGTTGGGTTGTTGATCTAATACCCAAACAGAAGCCATTCTTCCGATTTGGTCTTCCACAATTGGAAAAGCAGTTAAAGAAGAAAAAAGAAAAAGAGGGGTGTGTGAAGAGTTTGTTTCCCTTTTCCCCTTCCTCTTCCTTTAAATTTCCATTTTTTTAATATAGAAAAAAAAAATGGGTCATAAAATTATTGCCCCCCTCCCCCAGAACAAAGACTAATGTCTTTGAAGAGCCTGATCTGTTAAGGGGATGTGGGTGAGTTTACACTCTGCATAGAATGTTTAGAAGGTATGGAAGACTTAAAAAAAAACCAAAGAAAACCCTGTTCCTCCAATGTGGGTTTTTGGGGTTTGAGAATTGGGACATCCATAGGTTTATAGGGCTTGAGAGAAGGAATTTTGGTATGAGGAAAGGGTGTTTCTCCAATGTTGCATTTTTGGGGTTTGTGGGATTTTGTAGAATTTTTAGGGTTTTAGCTTTGATATTGGGAATGTATCTTCTCAAAACCCTCATTTGTCACTCCTCATTAGAACAAAATGTTAGTTTGTCAAGCAATTTTTGTGGTCCCCTTTGGCTCAACCTAGGCTTATGTCCAAGCCAACTTAGGCAAATTCTCCCCATTTCCAGGCTTTTGCATCAACAAATTCAATTGCTACAAACTCATCTTCATGCATAAATCAATGTGAATTTTGTGCTTGGAGAATACCCTCTTCCAACTACTTAATCACATTGAAACAGGATCTTGTTAGGCCATGAGGGGTCCCCCTAACCCTAGCTTAACCCGGCCCTAAGCCCACGCGATCTCCTAGGGTTTCGAGTAAGTATATGTTAATCCTAGTTTATCACCTAGCCAGAACAAAGTAATTTCTTGGTTTAAACTCTCCAGGCTCGAACCTTTAATTGACTAATCTTCATACACATGCTACATGTGGGAGACTGTGTCGTGTTGCCTTAGATTGGAGTTAATTTTTCATATCTCTAGGTTCTTAGCAATCAAGTATTGGAATAGTTTATATGTTCCAAGGATTAAACTAATTGGATTGACGGCAAAACAATCCAAGAATCCCCTGCCCTTGTTCATTTCCTAAATGGGAATCCCTAACAAACCCCATACATGATACAACCCACTATCCCAAGTGAAGCTTCCACTACCATTATAGCCATTTGGTCCCAATTATAGGTTGTAAAGATAAGCCATCCAAGTTGGAGACAGAGAGGGAGTGTTTTGTGGGCTTCCATTTTGTTCCTTGTCAAGCTATATAATCAAAAGGATTAAGTTGTTGTATTGTAAGCTTTGATTAGGTGGTTGGTGTAATATGCCTTTTTTTGTATCAACTCCTTAACCAATTCTCCTTTGTTTGCTCCACCTACTATGATGTCTTAAGAATCATTTTCTGGATTAATAATCATAAGCAAACATGCCATAAGGAAAGCAAACCCCGGGTATAATTAGGTTTTGCTAAGGTTGTTAGGATCCTCACATGTGTGGTTTAGAACTGATTGGGGTTTCTATGGAATTAACAAGTGAAGTGGCATTTCCTACAAGAAGAGTGTCAAAACTAAAGAGCAATGAGGGGCCCTTGTTGGTGAATGCTTATCTAAAGGGCAACTAGGAAATCTTTTTATTTCCATGGTGAGAGGCTGTTTGGTATACCATTTGTCATGTAAATGGGATCTAAGGGGACACCATATACTTGGATTCAATAAAGATATCATGGATTTATGATTCTCCAATCTCCCCTTCCATGACTTGTTCCTTATCCCATGGCGATGTGCCACGTGGGGCATCGTCATTCATCCTTGGACCTTCCACAAAATTCCCCATTAGATCTCATCTTTCAAATTTAAGGCCACGTTTGGGTGGGTTTTCAATTCTTTCTCATTCAAGAATGGTTTTGAACATCAACAACACCAACAGTATCAAGTAATCTATAGCCATAACATGTTGCTTATTTCACATGTGGTATTTAGGGACTAGTATCAAGCAATCCCAAAACTGCCCTTGTTCCGATCGAATGCAGGATCGGAGTGGACGAACGAGGCAGTCAAAGGATGATCATTGATTTGTACTTTGAGCAAAGCATCTTCTGCCGGGAGAGAATTTGATTTTCTTTCTGTTTCTTTTGCTTTTTCAGCTTTAAAACATCTTCTTAAGCCAACCTCCTCTTTTCCCCCTCCACAGTTTTCATAACCGTTTTATGGGGTCAATTGGGGGGCTTTTTAATCATCTTTGGAATGGGCTTTCTTCTTATGACACTTTCTTTTTCCTCACAATCTGTCAAAAGAAACTAGTATTTCCAAACACCTTATGATGATGATGCAGACTCTCAACACTAAACACAAAAGCAATTCATAGATCGAGCCGTTCGTGAGTCTAGCTTAGGCTAGCTATTTTGATGTCGAGCCCACCCACAAACTAGGTCTGCATGGGGCCAACCCAACTACTGAGTCTCAGCCCAACATTTTGTACACGTTCAGCCGCTGGGTCAAAGCAGCCGAAACGAATAATTTGATTAATTCAAGAATCAGTCCTAATCAGAAGAACAATCCATTATAATATTCGATTAAAAGCAGAACAACCCTTGATTAAAAGCAGAACAACCCTTGATCCGAAGAAGGGGTTTCATTAATCATTATTAAAGTCTGATTAAAGACACCCTGAAATCATGTAAGTCCAAATGGAGAATACAAAGAGTAATTTTCTCCAAGCAAGGGGCAATGGTGGGGCTGTTTCCAGTTGAAGTTACAAGAATATTATAAGGATGAGGACTCCCTAGGACAGCAACACCCAAAAGCAAAGGACAACAGAAAATTTTGACTTGGTTCAAGTATGATGTGAAGCTTTTCACTTTGGGTAGGGGAAAAATACGAGGGAGTTTTAACCAAAAACACTTTGAGTTCATTCACTTCATTTCATTGACCTGGGCAGAGGTGTTGTCAGTGTCTCTTTTTTGCCTTTCATTTTCATAGCCTTCATCACCCTCCATGTTGCCCATCAAATCATGAGGGAGGTGTGCATCCATTCCACTCCCTTTATCCTTCCAGCAATAACTACCATCTTATTCAATCTGGCCCTGTTGGTCATTTAAAAGATGATACATCCTTTGTATTCCCCACACAGATCTATTTTATTTACGCAGAGAGATGCATACGGCTCATGTGGATGAATTCAAGAAAGGGTCTTCCTGTTGACATAAATTTAAACTAGTTGCCTTCCTGTTCGATTGCTTTCACCTACCCAAAATCGTATTGAATGTGGGATCTTTTTGCACGTTATGTGCCATTCTTCTTCTTCCTCCAAACCCCCACTTTTTTTTCTCAGTTGCCTTTTTATGCTGTGTCTAGAGCTTCATTTAAAATCCAGGAAGTATCTTTGAAAGATTTGGGATCTTGGGCAAGCAATAATTTGCTTCCAACATATTATCCATGATTCTTATCCCCAAAACATGGGTGGGATCAGTGGAGAGAGAATCTGGACCTGTTTCCATGATCTACCTGTCCTCTACCAAAATGCAGCCAGAGTTATGAAGGTAATTTGAACGAAACCGTGAAGAAACAAAAAAAATGATATTAGCCTCCTCAACAAAAACAGATTTTATCCCACAAAATAAAATGATTACAAAGAAGGTAACAGACCAGAATAGCTCGACTCCATTGTTATTAGAGTTACAGAAGCAAACCAACACAAGCATTTCTTTAAACCACTGCAGTTCAAATGAGGCATGCTAATGACACTGAAGTGGTCAAAACTTATTACTAATTATCGGGTTAAAAGTAATTTCAGGTAACTCATGGAAGTAATATAAAGGACATGGAAACACATGAGAATAACCCATCTGCTAATATCACTGTTGCCATGTCAATATGTTTCTGTGTGAGCTACTAGTAAGATGCGTTTCTCGTAAATAATTCTAATGGTTCAACTTATTTACCACCACTAGGAAAGCTCAATATGTTGATAAACATTGATATCAAGAGCCAAAAGAAGCAATCCATCCACATAAATTATACATCTATAATGGCTAGCTCAAGCTCACAACATTCACCACAAAGAATGATTTGAGAATCAAGATGGTGGTTGCCATAAAAAGTACTTAGCTATAGGGCATCTATTAAATGTTCAGCTATAAATGCATGCTTCTATGCAATGGCACAAAAGGACGATCCAGTTCTACTGTTGCTGATCCCACTCATGAGTAATTCCATTGCCGTCAACATCATCTCTCAATCTATACAACTTGTCTTTTGGCTTTTGCAAATCTTAAAATCCTACCAATTAGCTCTAAAATGGCATGGATACCACCACTAAGATGAAAATTACACCCACAAAGGCATCACCCAACACTATTGACGCGCAAAAGGAAATTCATGGCCATTTACTTTTCTTTTTATTTGTTATTTCTTTTCTTTTACTTACTCTACCACATACTGCTTGGCTGAACCATTCCAAGAGTGAGGAAACCAAGGTTGTGCAGAAAAATCCCCAGAAATAACCATCAGTGGCAGAGCCACATGATGCTCCGGTTTGATCCCTCTCCCAAAGTTTTGCTTGGAAGCCATGGTCAACAGTAAGCTAGGTAATTGATCCCTTCTCTCTTTTTTTTGCGCCCCACCCCCACCCCCACCCCCACACACAACTTATTTTCTGACTCCACCATTAATAATCATGACTTAGTTTATGTAGTTAAAGGTACTAGCCTACATCATTACTCAGCCAAGCAAGTCTAGAACTCTAAAATTTTGAGAATAATAGAGGAGAAAATACAAAAAATTAATAGCTAGCAAATTAAGGACAAGACAATAAAGTGATATACAATGGTTTGATCATGTACAAGGAAGACCATTAGTAAGGGGTGATTTGATTATCGTAGGACACTGTAAGAACACGGGAAGGCCAAAAAGAAAATGGGTAGGGCCTATAAGAAAAGACGCAGAGGCATATGGTTTACAGAAAGATATGGTCCTAAATAAAGTTCAATATTGAGAATGGGTTTGTGTTGCTAAACCCTAAGTGATTTTAGAATGCTTGTTCTTCATTTATAGGTACTATTGTTTGGGGAGGGAGGGGGCAGTGGGGGTTGGGGTGGGACACAGAACCAATCCTGAACCTACCTTATCCTCACTCCATACCTTATTGTCCAAGTCAAGCTTCTAGGTGTGGTTCTTACCAGACTTGTCAGGTTAAACTGAGTTTGCTTTTGAGCATTCTTCCATCAGAAGGCATTCTATGCTAGATCCATTTTTTTTTTTTTTTAAAAAAAAGATTCATATTCAACATCATCATGTTAAGTTCAGATTAGCAAAAGAGCTCCCTTTTATTGTATGCTTAAACCTGTGTTTTTTTTTTTTTTTTTTGGCCGATGTTTTAAATTCTACAACTTTTTCTTCAGTAGAACATCTTACAAAAATAATTCTCCAACCTCAGTGAAACTCAAAATTGTGCAAACTCCAAAGAAAGGCAAGAAAGGCATGTTCGTCTTTTACATTTTTATTTTCATTTCGCTCAGAAGTTTAATTCATGATTGGCATTTTTGAAATTTTCCTAGAACTTTCAACATACTTTGCCATTGCAGCTGCATGATAAACTTGTAGTTACATCGTTCTTCACTCTTCATTCTCGAATTCCAAATCAAATCCTGAATCTGCTTCAAAAATTCTAAAGCAAAAAACAACCCAAACCTCAACAAGTATGATTCATGTAAAATTAAACCAAATTCAAACTTCAAAGAAGCAGAACCAAACCCTACTAAATTTTCACCAAATGAAACTCGAAAACCATTGCTATTTTCCATGAGGCATAACATCATAACATTTTCTCGCTAACTTAATACAATCCAACCAATGCAAAATCTCCATATTCGGATCCCTCTCGACAATCACATTCGAAACTGTAATTTGCACTGTACCTCTGTACGCCGTGATCCGGCCGCGCACTCTGACAAGAACTCCAAGCTTGACCTCCGACGCTTGGTACTCCGCCAAATCGGCAATTAATCTAACATCCGCCGGATTCCGACGAGAAAAGTAGGGGGAAGAGAGGTGGTTGAGCCAGAGAACACAGGGGACACAGCCAGTGCCGTCGTCGACGGTGAATTTGAGGAATTTGTGGGGTTTGAGCTCGCGGCTGGTGACTGTACCTAGGGTTTCGGCGCGTGAGAGGGGCGTGCCCCTGCGAGAGAAGGAGATTGGATCCGAGGATGAAGGCGAAGGAGTTTGGGTGAGGGAGAGAAGATCGAATGCGAGCAGCTTCACGTGAGTATTGTACAGTTGGTTGCTCATGGTTTACCGACAGTTTCTAATTTCAAAATATGTGAGGTTAGGGCTCATGTTGGTTAAGGTGCCAAACTGGACAGTGCAAGGTTTTGGCGGCAAAACTTTGATGATAATAGTCCACTAAGATTCGCCACGTCATGACATCTTAGGCTGATGTGGCAATTTCAAAAGACGGACGGCTATGTTCGGGAGCCGTTATTAGTTAACATTTTCCTTTTAGGAGAAAAAAAAGCACATAAAAATGCTTTTCGCTGTCAATTATTCCCAAAACAGGCATAGTATTTTTTTAAGAATATATTTTACTTATTTTTAGTTTTTCTTTTTAAAAAAAATAATAATTATATAAATAAAAAAATAATGAAATATTAATTATTAAAGATAAAAACCATTTTGAAGGAGAAATTGAGAAAATGTTTTTTTTTTATGTAAATTCTCTTATAATATTATATTAAGGTTCTTTTCAGAAATGATATGAAAATTCAATCAAATCAATCATTAAAATCTTATAACTTAAAAACTTGCAAATTTTAAAAATTATGAGGGCAATTGTCAATAAATTAAGTGATAAGAGAAAAGATCGGGTCGGTGGTAGCTACTAGTCTTGGAATCGACAAAGAGGAATCTCAATTATTCGAGGTGTCAACCGATTCAACTGTAACTTACAAAAAGTATGGCTCCAATGATCATATGCAAAAAGCATATTAATCAATAAGCAATTGATCAATCAATTGATTAGTCTGAATTATAACTTCTACTTAACAACTAATTTTAACTTGAAACTCTTAGGTAAGACTTCAAGCTTCATTTATATATAGTCTACGCTTGTAAGCCATCGTGTTATCCAAATATCGAGTCTTTAATATATTTTCAATGTAATTATTTTAGAACTTGCAAAACTTGATGATTGCAACTTAAGACTAGCTACATTTCCCATTGTAATCAATTTGCAATATTTCTTATTTCTAGATTAAGGTGTTGTTTGTTTTTTTACTTTTTCATGACTTATTATAAACTTTTTACTAAATAGAAAAAGTCAAAATATGTGATTTTTTTTAAATAGAAAAAATAACACAATGATTTTTTTTATTTTTTAATATTTAATAGAAATAAAATACTACAAAAACAAACAACCTAATATTTAATACTATTAAGTATTAAGGTTCTATTTAGAATTAAGTAAAAAAACAAACACCACCTAAGTGTACACCGAAAGATTCCTTGCTTTGAAGAATCCTTGGTACAGTATGGTACCTCAGAGCATGGGTTGAAACATGAAGCCATGGACATAGGCAATATTGTTTTGAACTACGTTAATATCATTGTTTACACACTTTTTTTTTTCTCTTTAGTTTATTGCACTTTATTTTATTATATTTATTTTGTCTTTATTGATTATAATCTTCTAATTTAACAAAAAATTTAAAAGTAATTATCCTCTAATTCATATCTCCCCTCTACCTAGGTTCTCTAATTAAATTGACTTTGATAAAGTCAAATTTCAATTAAAAAGGTGGAGAAAACCTATTTGGATATTTTTAACATTAGCCATTAGAATTGGCTTCAAGCTTTCCCAACCTTTCTCATTGGATTCCTTGGAATACAAAGGATTGTGGTTCAATGGATAAATATTCCCACCTCTCCATCTATCTCTAAGACCACCTTTTTCATTTTAGTAAAATTGAAACCAATAAAATAAAATAAATTCAAAATTCAAAATTCAAAATTCAAGAAATGTTGGGAAGTCCAAATCAGAAGGGCCAGAAACTATAAAATTCACATGCTAATAAGCCAAATTAAAAACCATGGCCCATACCCAAGGTAGCAGTGAAGGCAAGTGACATTCTCAATGAGGGAACCACACCACCTAAACTAAATGCTGGTGGCCATCCAAAGAATACATTCTTCTATTGACATTCTCATGGTGAAACCACAACCACCTGCTATGGCCCTGTAATATTAAATGTTGCTCCTCCACAAAATCTCTCTCTCTCTCTCTCTCCCTCTCGCCCTCTCTCCTTTCCCATCTGAGCCAAGGGCCATGGGCTATTATTGCTGTTAAACTGTCAACCCTGTTATAATTTATGAACAAATGGGACGAGGGACAGCGAAAGATGTGTTTGCATTTATTGGGTCGATAGCCTCTATACTCATATCATGGTTTCCTAAGGGACCACGGCCGGTTGTTTTAATGGGTACATTCCTTCACATGCGGTCACGTGGCAGGTAGGACAAACGAGCAAACTGGAGAAGGAGATGGAAATTGTAACAACTTAAGGTATGTATGTCGGAGAAGAAGACAATATTTCTTTATCTGTGAAAGGGAAGCCTAGTATGAGATGAATACACAGAATGGGCTTTAACTTGAGACTTATCAGAGGATGGTGTGTGTGGGTGTTGGGCTAAAGTGGAGGTACTACAGGGTTTTATGCAACAGTGGCAACCAACTTCATCAATTCTAGCCTAACGGGAGTCATATCTCCAGGCAAGCACTAGGTTCAAATGCCTATATTCAAGTTCCACTCATTCTTGAGAAGGGTAGAGGTTGAGGGAAATGCTGAGGGAGGAGAAAACTTCAAATAGCTCCAAATAGCTCTATCAATTATTGATCACCAAAATCACATGAAGAGAGGTGACTCCTGGTATCACACCATGACACAAAAGGCATAAAAAAATTTCATATACCTTAGTTAAAAGCACTCGACTACTTTGGACTAAGCCTGTACTGGTTCTTCCAGTCTTAAGATTCCTCTACCCAATCAACGATACAAATCTTCCTGAACTATGGCCCATATTCTACCAGCAGCCGTTGACTAGATACAAGTACCCATAAGCCTGTACTGGTTCTACCAGTCTTAAGATTCCTCTACCCAATCAACGATACAAATCTTCCTGAACTATGGCCCATATTCTACCAGCAGCCGTTGACTAGATACAAGTACCCATATGATTCACAGATGCCTTGCTAACAGTCAAAAAGATGTGAAAACAGATGAAGCTCATTTGTTTTGTTATAGTATTGGTGTAACGTTGGGGCTAAAAAGACCGAAAGATATCCCATGTGGACAACATATTGAGTCTTTATCACAACTTGCAAGTTAGAGGTCCAAGGCATGTGTATTAGAATTTAATTACTCCAATAATGTGTAAAACATGCAAATAATAAAATACAGTTTTAGACTTTCTCATAGCATTATCTGTCTGCATAAACATCTCTCTCCTACCTTAATGCGGAACACATTATTGAAGGTGGCTTAGCCAACCATTGTGCGCTTTCGACCTCTTTGTCGCACTGCAATGCATGTGAAGCAATAGAAGAATAAGAAAATGACATAAAGGATAACATGTGAAAAGAAATGCACTAAAACAACAGAAAAAGAGTAGGAGAGGAGGGCTGCACCTTGAGCTAGCTTATTCAATGTGGATGACCACTGTTTTGAGGACTTCCGATATGCAGCAAGTATGCGATCCATCTGTGCAGGAATGCCAAACCATGACAAGATTAGCTTCTTTTTTATGAGGCTCTATTTATGTGGAGAACATTTCTTCCCAATAAATTAGTTTTCCGAGCATTTAGAATACAAATAATAATGACAAAAATAAGTAATACCAATAATCATAATTATGAAACCAATTTAGCAATATTTTTTCTCCATGTGCCTTACTTTTACAATATCAGAAATTTATGGTTAAACATGTGAATACCATGATAACCATCACCACATTTCAATATAAAGATGCAAATTCTCATCATAAAAAGAGAACCACAAGCATCACCATTGTTGTTTCCAACTATATGCAATCTCAAGTAATGTTTTTGAGCAAAAAATAAGCAGAAGAGTCTGGAAATTAGAATGAAAGGTGGCACCCGCTTCACTTACCACATTCCCACATGAAGAATGCATTGATAGCAAGGCCCGCTCAAGTACATATAAATCAACAGCTTTATCTTCATGAAGGGTTGATGTGAAGCTTAACCCAAAATCAATGAGGACCTAGGAGAAGGTAAAATAGTCATAACATAGTTGGATAAAAACCATTTTATCATGGGATGGGAAGAGGACAAAAAAAGGTGTGAACAACCCAAATCCTCACATGATCAAATAAGGGCACAAATCCTCACCAGTTGATTGGTACCACTCTGTATTAACATGTTTGATGTGGTCAAATCACCATGAATAAGGTTACCATCATGCAACTTCCCAATTGCATCACCAATCTGCTTTGCTATATCATCCATCCGTTCTTCAGCAACACCATGCAACCCAAAATCAAGAAATACATCTTTGACAGCTGGACCCTCCACGTACTCAAATGTTAGGGTCTGCAGCACAGGATCCACAGAGTACAGTACTGGAGTTGCTACTCCTAGTCGTCTAGCTCTTGTCATGCATCTGGCCTCCTAGTCAAGGGTGCCGTTTTGGAAGTAGGGCATTGTGTCATTATATTACAGAAACAAAAAGGTAAGAACCCCAGGTCCAGAAACTAACCGCATTCAAACGCTTGAGAGTGAGTTTTGAGTCCAAAGATGGATGCCGGTACTTCTTTGAAAAGCGCTCCTTGACAACACACCTCCTTCCCACAAAGTTTGACTCAAAAACTCTCTGAAAAAGGACATAAGAATTAGAACAAGAAACTGGAAATAGTTTTAGTCAAATTTACTTCAAGGGAACTGCTTTGGCAAGACCAAATTCAGGCTGGCCAATAATGGCCTCAGTTAAATTCGTTAGAACATTCTAGTACAAAAGTGCTAGTGCTCATAATAAATTCTAAAAATACCCCAGTTCCTTGAAGAAAATCTTGAGACACATTATAGTTGGTTGCTAAGGCACATGTTGTCTGAATATGAGTCGAAAAAAGCAGATGAAATTTTGCAGTTTCCGAAACAGAACCTTAAGTATTCAAATTTTAAATTGACTCACAGCTTCAGCTCCTTGTTTCAACAGAATGAGGGAGCTTTCCTTTCCATCTGCCTTTATTTCCATGATGACACTTTGGTAGCACTGAAGTTGCTTTTGAGCTATGTAACTGCACTTACCTGGAGACAATTACCATGCAAGGAAAAAGGCAAACAGATGGCAGCTGGGAACATCAGTAAATCATGCTGGCATTCACCTCTTCAGAGGCCTCACAGAAAAATGATTTTTTGATGCCACTCTGGAAACTTTTCCAAAAATGCAGCAAAAAGGAAAAAAGAAAAGGGAAAAATTAAGTTTTCAGAAAGACACCCACTTCATTCATATACAAAGTGAACCAAGATGCCAAAGAATAAGTAGGTGTGCGCATTACCAACCATAAAAGGTCCCTATATAATATATTCTAAGCAAAACAGTTTTTCATATCAAGGCAAAACTGATTTCTGAGATGTTACGTAAAATTCAGAAGAAAATTGTATTTTAAGCAAATGAAATCATATGTCTGTAAATAACTAAAAAGTAAACTATGACACAGAGACAGTACCAAAAATTTGGTCCACAGGAGGCGCTCTTCGTAATAATAGCAACGTAAGAAAATTTTAGTAAATAAATAAAATAAAAAAACTTAAAATTAATTCATGACACTTCTATACAATAAATTTGTCATATTTATTTATTTTTGATAAGCAAACACATGTATTAGCAAAAGGCAAAACGCCGCAAAGTATACAGGGAGTATACGAGGCGACAGGGGCCTCACAAGCTTACCAAAAAAGCAACAAAAAACCAACCAACCCTTAGCTGGAGGCTATCCACTCCAGGAAACCTATAAGGGAGCGAGACTCCGCACCACTATACAACTTTGCCCACCCCCACAAATTACTAACAAAAGAATTCTTAACTCTTTGTATAGCTAACTCCCCCCCCCCCCTGAATGCTAGTCTATTCCTCTCCTTCCATACCGTCCAAAAAATAAATAACGGTATGGATCTCCAAATTTTCTCCCTCTTTTTTCCCACAAAAGAGCCCTTCCAGCTGACAATCACCTCCTTTACAGTTTCTGGGAAGACCCATTGGGCTCCAACTAAGCCAAGAACGATCCCCCATAACACTCTAGCCACTGTACAACAAGATATTGTACTTAATTAATCTAATAACAATATTATTAAATATGTTTTCTCAAAATACATACCTAAGCAATTATTCATTGACTCATCTTTATTTGATTGCATATTATTATTTTCATATAATTTCATTAATAAATAAGAATTTTTTATAAGACTTGAATGCATTAAATCACTTTGATTTTCAAATTTTAACATGATGATTGAGTGTAGAAAATCTTCAACTAAATTTTTTTCTTTATATCTTGTTAATTGTTGAGTTTGTACCATCACAAAATGGTGAAGCCAAAGTCATGTAATTAGGAGTTTAATCCACATTGTTGCACGTGCAAACAATGTTGCTTTGTCTAAATGATGGCTCTAAAAGAAGGTTAAGGAAAGTTGTGATATCAAATGTCATAAAAGTTTCGAGATGAATTGATGAAAGGCTAATTCAAAATGTGGTTTCAAGAAGTAGCACAACGTTCAAGAGAGTCAATGACATAAATCAACCAAAAATGGATGTATTACTTGGCCCATTGTCAACATCTCATAACAATATAAACTTAATTTTCAATGTGTGGCCGCAGAGCATATATAAACAAAAATATCCCCATCCTATCCCATTATAAAATAGTAAGCTAACAACTGAAGAAAAGGATAAAATTCATGATATATCATGTGGGCTTTTATAAAATTTAAAATAGGGTTAATTTCACACACCTCCCCTCAAGTTTTGGGTGAATACACTTGATCCCATTGGTTTGAAATTTCATCAAATACCTTCCTTATCCTTTTCATTTGTTATTTTCACTCTTCTTCCCTCTCACTCAAGGTAAGAGAGGTATTTAATAAAATTTCAAACCATTGGAAGCTAAGTGTATTTAACCAAAACTTCAATGAAGGTGAATGAAATTAACCCTTTAAAATATTATAAAAGTAATTAGTTTGGTCTAGACTTGGGGATTTGCTTTTAAATGAGAGTTTTTATTTTATATATGTTTTTAAATAGATAAATTAATATTGAACAAACAACACCCCACTAAAATCTAAAATTAATCATATTGAGGAGAAGGTTATTGATATTATTATAGTTGTTGTTGTAGTTGGCTTTAAGGGGTTTAGTGTTATAGTATACACAATGCTCCACCCAGTCCTAACGTGGCTCTATCTACTATGACAACTAATGGGTAAGCAAATATCAGTGGTGGGACTGGCTGTAGAGGCAGAGGTACTAGTGTTGTGGGAAGGTTTGATCCTGGCGAGATTCTCGGGGTTCAGTAATTTCTTGGTGGAAGGTGATTGAGCCATAGTTATTTCCTTGGTCTCCACAGAAATAAGGCCCTCAGAAATTGGATTTGTTGGCATGCCAAAATTTCAGGTTAGCAATAGAGTCGGAATATTCCTTTTCATGGTTTCCTTGCTCCATGAAGCAGATAGCAAACACTTTGGCTTAGTGAGGGGTTTTGTAGGAGAGTTAATATTCTCCTGACAGTTGTATTTGGGTCCCTTTGTTTTATATTCAGCATCGGATTGTGTTTTATTCTAATACTTTTTTTTTTGGTGGGAGGGCTTTTTGTCCTTATTTGGCTCCAATAGCTTAACTAAAAATACCTTCTAGACAAAAGGCCATGGCAGGTGATTGGTTACAGATAGCAACCAAAGTGATGATGCATGTGCTTCTCTTCATGCATGCACCCCTTTTCTTCATGCATGCATCTCTTCACATGAATCATGGATGCAATGACTTACCAAGCTTTTAAATATAGGAAAATCGCAATAAGATAATGCGAGAAAAAAATTATTAATCAAAGTTTTATCTTACTGCAACCAAAACATTTAGAAATCCAATTTCTGCTGGAGAGAATGGCCACGGAAACAAGTGGAAACTAGAAAACTAATTATTATTCTAGGGTCCAAAAAAAAAGGAGACCCCAAGCCATTATGTCTGCATAAAAAATAAAATAAAATAAAAGTAGTAGATACTTGTTTCCACCAAATTGAGCACCCTCAAAAAAGGTTAGTCTTGTACTCCACAAGAAATGCAAATGCTTAAACCCAAATTCACAGGAAGTGAAGGCATTTTTTCTTTGAGTTCAATCAACCCAAAAGAGTTGAGGCATGAAAGGCCCTAGGAAATGTAAACTGGGTGGGGTTATCCTCATTATTTTGTATTCAAAAGAAGGGTACTTCCAAGTGTTTGACATGCTCTCTAGAACATGCAAATTTAAAGTAACCACGCAGGCTGATTCCAAGTTTGAAAATGTCAATGATGGTTCTTCCTTGGTAGACAACCCTAAGAACTTTTGAAGCTACCGTGTGGTATGAAGATTTCAATGTCATCTGGCATTCAATAACATTCGTAAACTGATGTGCGCTAGGAAATAAGTTCAGATATTTAACTACAAAAGTCTACTACCGTCTGCAGGAAGCAAGAAAAGAAATAAAGAATCTTCCTCCACCGAAAATTCCTCCTTTAAGGTCTATTGGCTCTGATATGTCATTTTGAATCTAATATAAGTACACTTTGGATATAACCAAAACAGCTTTTTTGAAGACATCTTTTTCCATGAATAGTTGATTCCACATGCTAGCCATAGCCATGCCCACCTCCAACAGCGTCTGTATTTCTTGTTTTCAAGATTTTGCTTTCTACAGAAGTCTACCACTAATTATAAAAATTGAAAAGAACATCTTAACATGGAGGTGGACACGCCTGAAGCCTAAAACAATGGTGTTGAAGTTGAATGACAAAGCATGGGTGGCATTTCTTAAAGAAAAAGAACACCAACAACCAAATTTCATCAACTTAGATACTCATTTTCTGTAGGGTCACAAGGAAGATCTCTTCAACGGAGAAACGCACAAACAACCCATACAGACACAACCAAAACAAAGTAAATTCCAGGAAGGAAGACGCTATAGCAGATGGGATGGAGACGAGAAAGGTCCCATGAATGACCACGTTTCTTTGAGGCATTTTGTCGAGCAGCTTGTAAGCACAACCATACCACAAACAAAGAATAACAGTAGAAAAGAAAATCATAAACCATAATCCAAAACCACCAATGAATCAGAGAAGGAACACAGATTTCAAGAAGATTTAAGATGAAAAGCACCACCACAGAAATTGTACACGCGACAAAAACATAGAAGCCGGTGATAGAACACCTGATAAAAATGGACATGACCGAAGCAAAAATTAACACAGTGAAGTAAAGAACAGAAGAGCGCGTACCGTTGGTTGGTCAGTTGGGTCGTTGATGAACGCCGGACAACGCCCAACAGCGGCGGTTGCAGGGTTAGTCCCTTTCCTCTTCAAAGACGATGCTCAACTTCTTCGCCTATAAAACGGTGTCGTTTTTCTATCCAAAAGTTTCCTCCCACTCCCGCGGACCCGCGCCATGCAGGCCCACCTCCGGTCGGGCTTTTTTTATTTTAAAATATATTAACAAAATATATTTTTCATTTATTTTTACAAATTATTTGAATCATTAAATCACAACCGTTGAAAGAAGGAAATAATTAAATTAGAAAATAAATTAATTGCATGGTGTCCGTCCAAAACAGTACACTTTCCCAATGCGAGCACTAAAACGACGTCGTACGGATTCTGATTGATTGCCTTGGATTTTTTCCTTCATCCGAGCTCAACACCCCAACCCCCAACCCTACCCCTAACCCTAACTTCATACCGATAGAGGTTTGTCCTCTCCCATGAATTCTGTTGTTTTTGCGCTCTTTATTAAGTTTGATTCGTTGATTTCACCACCTCAATTTGATTTTTCTGTTTGTTTGGTTCAGACTTGAGAGACTCGAAATCTAACCATGAAAAGGGCAATGCCATGGGGTGATGAAGAAGATAATTCATCATCATCTTCTTCATCATCCCTGGATACAGACACAGAAGCCGGTGATGGGTCTTCCAGCAAAAAGCCAAAGAATAACAGCACTGCAGTCGCTCAAGGTATTGTTGTTACCGCCCCAATTTCCAATTTTCTTATATTACAGTGCAAAAGAGGAAGCAAAAATAATTTTTGTTGTTAATTTGTATAAGGGCAAGTGGCAGTTGGAATTACAGTTGATGAATTTGGATTAGGAATGGTGGTGGGTGTCGTATGAATTTGGGTTTGAATGTGGCAAGTTTGGATTTGTCTGAACATCATGACACCCATTTGTTAATTGAAAGCTATGCTTACGAAGTTTGAAGGAGGAAGAAGTGATATTTAGGATAGGCAAAAATTGAAGGCGAAATTTTCAATTTGGTTAGGGTTTGGGCAGTGGTTCTATACCCAGCTGAACAATATAAGTGGATGTTCAACTATTCTCATGCATCATCTTGGCAGCAGTGTTTAGTGCATTTTCAGGCAATGCTTGGTTCCAGAAAGCACTAAGAAAAAGAAAATAATAAAAATAAAGAAAATAATTTTCTCTTTGGTTTCTCATGAAAAATATAATTAAAATTAGTTAAAAATTTAAATATTTTCAAATTGTTTAATCTGTATATAGAAGAAGAAAAATAAGTTAAATGAGTTTCTCTATTTTTCATTTTCTTTACTTTTTCTTTTACTCTATGTTTGCTCTTTATTTTCTTTTCCTTTGTATTTTCCGTCAAATTTTCCAAGAACCAAACATAGGGCAAAGGTTTTAAGGTTGGGGACTTGTTTGTCCTTGGAAGAGAACTCTCATCACAGCAGTGCTTGTAATGGTGTGTTTCTGGATGAGCATGCTTGATGATGGTATCTTGTGTTGGGTTGTGATGTGATATTGAGCTTGATTTCGACTGTGACTAGTCTCTAAATCTGTTTTGAGAGATTATAGTGAATCTGGGGTATTTAGTGGCATTTGTAGTTCATTCACATAGTGCTGCAGGATGATGCTACAGCCTCTTTTCCTATTAACCTTCTTGTAAAAGCAAGTAGACAAATGCTTTCTTGCCACAAAACAAACACAGGATAAAAGGGTTATTTGATCTCTCATTCTTTTCTCTTCTTTACTTTGTTTTTGCTCTGTCTCTCTCAGGCCAAATAAAATGTAATGAAAAGTTGCTTACATGGTTTAGGGCATCCACTTATTTTCTGTTGTTGTTGGCCTTGAACGTATAACCCATTGAACCATGAATTAGGTAAGTATTAAGCTAGAGTTACAATATAGTATCTGGGTCTTGTTTGGCATTATGAAAATCATAACCGACATCTTTCATCTGCTTGACCTTATTGGATGTCCAAATATGAAAAATCTATTTAGATGTTGGGAAATTATTGCAGTTGCTTACATGGTTTAGGGCATCCGCTAATTTGCTATTATTGTTGGCCATTAACATTTAACCCCGTTGTTGGGCGTTTGTTTGAATACTTTGTGTGTACTGTTTTCGCCGCTTCTAGGCGTTTCTAATGCAAGTATATATATATATACATATTTACATATATAAATAAAAAATAAAAACCCATTGAACCACGAATTAGGTAAGTATTGCAGTTGCTTACATAGTTTGGGGCATCCGCTAATTTGCTATTGTTGTTGACCATGAACATTTAACCCCATTGTTGGGTGTTTGTTTGTATACTTCGTGTGTACTGTTTTCGCCACTTCTAAGCATTTCTAATGTAAGCTCTTAGTTACCTATAATAATAAAAAATAAAAATAAAAACCCATTGAACCACGAATTAGGTAAGAATTGAGCTAGAGTTACTCTGTAGGATCTTGGTTTTGTTTGGCATTATGAAAATCATAACCGCTAATGAGACACATCTTTCATTTTATTGAAATTATTGCATGTCCAGATATGAAAAATCTATTTAGATGTTGGGAAATTATTGCAATCAGGTATGAAAAAAGGGAATAATTTAACTGATCAAATTTCAGTTATGTAATAGGTTTGATGTTGGACTAAGGTGGTTTCTCAGTGTGATCCATGAAAGTTGGGTAATATGTTGCTTCAGACTTAGTGCTTACTGTTAGTTGTTTATGTTCTATTTGTATTACCTAATTTTAGTTGCATGTATGCAGTCAAGTCTGGAAAGCAAAAGAATGGGGCTATAGACTTTGAAGCTTTGAAACGCCATGGCTATAAGGGTGGCTTATCTGTCTTGAGTGTGCCTCCACCAAAAGAGGATGAGAAGCGAGACTGGTCATGGTCTACTGGTAAAGATAGAGCTACAACTAAGGAAGTTGAAGAATCTTATGATGAACGTCAGAAAACAAGATATGCAATTGCTGATGGAGAGCAACTGATGAATGTTCAATCTCGGAATGAGAAAAAGAATCTTTCTTTCTCACAGAAGGAAAAAAGAAAGAGAGATTTTGGTCAAGCGAGTAGGGGGAAGAATTATGTTGAAGAAGAGAAGCGGTTGTTAAGGGATAGTGGTATCTACTCTGGTTTTGATTCATAATCTACTTATGATCTTGAATCCTTTATCATGTAGAGGGTGTGGTACGTGATTACAACTTACAACTTTTCATCTCTTTGACATTAATCTTTGCAGTAAAACTAAACCTTTTGCATTCTATAGTACCATTGGTATGCCACCACGCCACTAGGGGTTTTCATACTGATATCCATTTTTCATGTACTAAGGTTCTTATGTGTTGGAAGAAAAAATGGAATTCACCGTCACCAAACTTGTCATGGCTCATGACTATAAATCGATGCACACATTCCACCAGGCTTACTGATATTTGTTCAAACTGTTTCAATTGAATGTATCAAGACGTACTAATTGAAAAACTAAGAGGATTGGGCCATTTCATTTGACCTTTTTTCAAATTCAATGGATGTTGGTTGATTTGTTTGGAGAGAATCATTTGGTTTTTTAGTGGTAGCCATTTCATCAGATCCGCACTTCACCATGTTTGAGAACAATTTCTAAGTCTACAGGATGGTATATGACCCTGCACACTCCTAGGGCCTAATTGGCTTATCTAAAGCTTCTAATAGAAGTCTTCACCCATGAACTCTCTATCTTTATGGAAAAGAGCTTTTACACCTAAAAGACCTTTTCAACTACTTTAAATTGCTTAAACTACAATCAGATATGTGGCATAAAGGGCTTTTAGGTAATCAAGAACCCATGCCAAGCATGACCACAATAATGTTTAGAATACCCATCTGTATCAATGCGATCAAGAATAAATTTGGGAATACAAATAAGTTTATTACAATTCAGGGGTCATTGGATGCTTTCCTGCGTTCTTTCTTTCTATTATCATTGCCATAAATTTTAGGATGTATGGGCATTATTGGCTCATTAACCCAATATTATGCAGCATCTCAGGTAGTATGGATGGTTTATACTTTATAGATATTCTGAATGAACTTACAATAAGCTTCACAATGAATAAGACTAATCCTTATATCTCTAACACTCCCACCACCTTCTGTCAAAAATGACAGAGACATAAGACATAATTCAGCATCAAGCCAACAGAAACTGCATGGCTAGTCATTTTTTTCCTTTTTTATTTTTATTTTTTTTATTTAGTTTGAAAACCAAAACCATCTTCCTATTCATTGATTTCTTGGGCACCTGCCACATGAGTCCACATGGTCATTAAGGAAAGCATTTTTAAAAAACATTAAACCCAAAATTTAATCTAGAATTCCAGAACTCATGCATACAATTTTGTTGGCGTCTCTTCTCCCCATTACACCCTTAAAGAAAAATCCCACTTATGCAAGCCTCCTCTGCATCTGGTTTGGATACATAATCTTATCTCTCATCTGATGAAGTCAGTGTGGTTTCTCAAGACTTAAGAGATGCAGTAGCAGATCTATTATTAGATAGGGTCCGGTATATGGCTCTGATGGTGTTTGGCGTAGTCCTGCAGCAACCTCCCACAAGGGAAGCCCCTACCTCACACCATTTGTTAACATATGATACGAAGTCTTCAACTGAAACTCCTGTTTTTTGCTGCAATAGAAACAAGGATAACAGTTAGTATGGCATAATGCAGAATCAAATCCAAAATAAAACATCTAATGGGAGAGAGGGGAGAGGGAGCAGAAAATTGTCTGTGTTCTTAAAATGGAAAAAGTGTTGCTTTTCCACTGCCACCCAAAGAAGTTTCCTGCCTTTCACGTATGGTGCAAAATTGCATCATGGGCCATACTAAATTGCCTCTAAAACAGCTAAACAGGACCTGTTGATTTCTAATCAAAAGTTTTGGATTCCTTAGTAAATAAGTTTGTACAAGTCTTACTTTTAGTTGGGACATGTAAAGACAAGGTTTCAAGGATTTGTCTCATTTAATTGACACTTCTAATACTACCATTCCCACATCTCCTTCAATCACTTCCACCATCACCACTATTATTGTTGTCAAAACCACTATTATTGGTAATACAACCACTTATATGCCACAACCAATACTAATACAATGACTTGCGCCATAACCATCACACCATTTATCATAACAGTCATCACTGCCATAACTGATATTGCCATAACCTTCGTATACGGCCACCACATCCATCAAACCTGCAACAACTGTTGCCATTTCATGCTGTCTTTACCCCACCACCACTTCTACCTAAAATACAGCCAACCCCAACATGCTGTCACCATCATTAATGCCACCATCTCCACCACCACTGCTCTTGTCAGCACATCCACCATGGCTGATATTGTAGATACAACTATCACTGTAATCATCACTCAATTCCACTATCACATCCTCCAAAACTACAATTGCCCACCAGCATTATTTCCTACCCCTTCCACAACTTCAGTAGCTCTACCAAATTATAAAAATCGATATCTGAAATAGGAAATTTAAATTCCAGATATTTCCATTGTTGGACTTGGAAGTCCTAAGACTTTAAAATTCCAGTTCGTTTGAAATTTTCAACAAAAACACAAAACCTCAGGAACTTTAGATCGCTGAAGATAAAAATGGTACCTATTGGAAGGTGATTCAGTAATAAATGTCAATTATGATCACCTTCTGCTTGATATCATTCATTCAAAAGAAGGAAGAGAGAAGAGAGAGAGAGAGAAACTGCAGTTTTATTCTTATCCAACTGGTGGCACATGCTAAATGGTCCAAATAAACGACTGGCTGGGTTGCATATACCATATAGGAATCTCAACTCAATATGCCTCATCCCGACTGATCAGGGACATCAATACAATCGCCTTTTTCTATTCATCATTCAGGTTGCAAAGGTTCAATTACAGGTTTCAGCAGGATCTCAATTAAAGCAAACTTCTTTGGGTCCTTCCTATAGGCTTGTACACTAAGAAATTTCTGGAGTAATGACTTGATGGTAGTTCTTAAAAAGATGGGTTTTGGGGAGAGATGGATAAAGTGGATAGATTGGTGCATCTCCACAGCGAAATTCTCCCTTTTAATTAATGGTTCTCCATCCGGTTTTTTTCAAAGCTCGAGGAGGTTGAGACAAGGAGATCCCCTCTCCCCTTACTTGTTTGTGATAGCCATGGAAGTATTTAATAGTATGCTGAGAAGGGCTATTAGTTATCTAGGTGGAGGGTGAGTGGTAGGAAGGGTGAGGGGTTGCAAATATCGCATTTGTTATTCGCGGACGATACGTTGGTTTTTTGTGAGGAGTCTTTAGATCAGATGACTTATCTAAGTTGGTTCCTCATGTGGTTTGAGGCGTGTTCGGGGTTGAGGATCAACTTAGAGAAGAGTGAGATGATCCCGGTGGAAAGGGTGCATGATATAGAGGGATTGGCCTTGGAGTTGGGTTGTAAAGTGGTTGGGCTTCTTTCTTGTTATCTGGGACTGCCTTTAGGGGCACATTTCAATTCGTTGGCTGTGTGGGATGGGGTTGAAGAGCGTTTTCGCAGAAGGCTTGCTATGTGAAAGAGGCAGTATATATCTAAAAGGGGGCGACTCACCCTAATCAGAAGCACTCTTTCCAGTATGCCTATTTACTTTATATCTCTCTTCTACTTGCCAAGAAAAGTGAGGTTGAGATTGGAGAAAATTCAAAGGGATTTTCTGTGGGGTGGGGGAGCTCTCGCCCAAAAACCTCACCTTATCAGATGGAACTTGGTTTGCTTGGAAAAAAAGGAAAGATGGGCTAGGTGTGAGAAATTTAGCTTTGATGAATAGTGCCCTTTTGTGCAAGTGGAATTGGAGGTATGCTAATGAGAGAGAGGCGTTGTGGAGGCGTGTAATTAGCCTCAAGTATGACGAAGAGGAGGGGGGATGGCGTACTCGAGATGTGATGGGGAGAAATGGAGTTGGGCTATGGAAAGCAATTAGGAAGAAGTGGGGGCTGTTAGATGGCAGGTTAGCTTACCATGTGGATAATGGGCAAAGAGTGAGATTCTGGAAAGACAAGTGGTGCGGAGATGGGCCACTTTGTGAGTCATTCTCCTCTCTTTTCTCCATGTCCATGTCAAAGAATGCTTGGGTTTCGGAGGTTTGGAAACCCGTTGGAGATGAGGATGGTTGGACTCCTCTTTTTGCAAGGGCGTTTAATGACTGGGAGATCGATTTGGTGGAGCGTTTGTTGCAGAAGATCCATGCCTTCAGGGTTCAAAGGGAGGAGGAAGATATAGTGATCTGGACAACTTCAAATGATGGTGCTTTCTCAGTTAAGTCTCTTTATTCTATGCTAGAGCGGGGGGACTCTTCTATGTTCCCTAGTGAAAGAATTTGGAGGGCAAGAGTGCCTCCAAAGGTAGTTTTCTTTGCTTGGAAGGCTTCCTGGGGTAAAGTATTAACTCAGAAGCAACTTCAAAGGAGGGAGTTCTCTTTGGCAAATAGGTGCTTTCTTTGTCTATCCGAAACAGAAACGGTGGATCATCTCTTTCTTCATTGTGTCAAGATGTGGGTCCTGTCACTCCTGTGGAACCTTCTTTTCTCCCTTTTTGGTGTATCTTGGACTCTTTTGTGTACAGTGAAGGCAACCCTTGGATGAAATGGAGGGTTTGTGGGGAAAAGGCGCAAGAGGGCTTGGCAAATGGCTCCTTTATGTATTTTTTGGTCAGTCTGGAAGGAGGGAACTAGCATTTGGGAATGAGGAGCTCTCACTTCAAAGGTTGGAATATTCTTTTGTATGTAATCTTTGGTCTTGGGTCAGGGGTTCCTTAGTAGAGAATCATTCTTCTCTTGTAAGTTTTTTAGACTAGATAGGCTCCTAGTTAGGGAAGGTGGTGTGTATACTCCCTGTATACTTCGAGGGCACTGTTTTTTTGGTGTTTCCTCTTTTTGATTAATATACTTTCTTTTTACTTATCAAAAAAAAAAAAAATCATTACTAGTAACAAGAAATCCTAGTTGTCTCTAGACCATGAACCACGAACCATGTTTTTCATAGGTAACATTTTTTTATAAAGCAAATGACCAAGTTTAAGTCCAATACTTAGATCTTTACATCATAAAAAGATCAAAAACTTAAAAACAGTTTCCCTAGACACTGGTTCCTAGTGATACTACTAAGCACCTACATGAGAATGACAATTGAGCAATCAAACTGAGATACAACTTTGAAGACGGTAGTCGAAACAATTAATAATATTACTGCAATAGGAAAGACTATCATATAGAACAAAAAGAAACAAAGTGGGAAAAATTCCATTTTGTTACATGGAAGATAAAATCCCCCTATGCTACTGTTTTTAGTTGCATTTTCAATGACGTTTCCATTTAGAGGTGATGCCTTGAAATTTTTTGTAGTGAGTACATTTTAGAGGATGGATTTCTGCCTCTGAAATTTATGAAGAAAACAAAAAGGAAGGGTTTTCTCCATATGGAGTCCAAACAATCGAAGAAAGGCAACTTACCACCCACTCTTTCTGTTCAGGATCATAGCTCTCACCACTGTTCGGATATATAAGTATTGGCTTAGTAGTCACCTGAAGGAAACATTATTAAAGTGTAAGGATTCCATTAAATAGATTAGCATATTGGAATAAAATGAGTTCACAACCTAGAAAAACATTAGAGAACCACTCACTCCAAAGGAAATAAGGAGAAAAAAAAAAAAAAACCAGGAAAGAGTTACCTTCTGATCTATTATCAATCAAAAGTTAGGGAATGAAATATAGCTCAACAGAGAGTAGAGGTAATACTATTGTAGTTGCAACAAAAAGCACCCAAATCATCCTGGAATTTAAGGCATCTCAAAGTTCACAAAATGTTTGTTAACCTCACTTGTGTACATTAACATCCATCTTTTCTTTCTCTCTCCTTGTTTTCGGCCTTGGCGGCTTTGTATACTCAGTGTATACTTTTGTGCACCCTTTTGCTAGATTCTATTAATATATTTTCTGTTTTCCTATAAAAAAAGAAAAAAGAAAAAAGAAAGAAAGAAAAAAGAAAAAAAGAAACATTAACATCCATCTTTATTCAATTTTGTAAACTTGGAAAACTTGGATATAAAGGTACCACTTAGACATTTTACAAAAATGATAGCACACCTAACATTTCTTTTTCCTTTTTCCTTCACAATCATTGACGTTTTACAGTGCTGAGCATAAAATCACAGGATTTCATGAAGCAAAGACAAAGCACAGAAACATCATATACTACATCAACTAATAGGGTTCAGATCTTTTATGGTTGACATAAGCTGTGATAACAAATGAGAAACACAAATCCTATCTCTAAGCTTAAATTAAGAATTCCAAAATAAAAGTAAGAACACTTTCACCAGAATTATTATTAATGGGGGAATAGCAACCCAAAGATCATACCTTTTTAATAGACAAAATCAGTCCATGAATAAATCTAGGAGGTGTGCAGTTGATCCCAACAGAAACAACTTTCTTGCATGATTCAGCAATTGAGACACATTCAAGCAAAGAATCACCACTGACCACATGGACACCATCCTTGGAGTTGAAAGAAAACCATGCTGGAATCTTAATATTTTCTTCCTCAAGAAGCTCAGCATAAGCCTGCATGGCCATCCATCATTCAAGGAAAACAAATGAAAACGTGAAATACCAAAAATGCACAAAAGCCATCATTTATAGCAAAGAATAATCCCTCCTGATTATTAACCCTTTTCATAGCAGTTCAAGCTTTGAATCAAGATAAAAAAAATTTGAGCATTGCCCCAATCAAAATCCAGGCACTTTAATTGAGTAATGTGAGAAATCTATGGGCCAGATGCAGTGTGAAGCCATTTGCTGATAATGATAAAAATCAGTCCAACTTCAAATTTCTTTGTGAAAAAATAAAAAAGTTAAAATATTAAAGCCATCTTGCCAAATACCTGAGCTTCAAGCTTATTAGGAACTGTTTCGAATGCAATTAGGTCAGCACCTGCATCTGCTAGGATCTGAACCCTTCTCCGATGAAAATCTTTCAAGGTTTCCACAGTTATTTCATCACCATAAATACCACTGCACGAAGTCAACAATAAAATAACACATGTTATGACTAAATTACCAATTCACATCATGGTTATCAGTTCACATGAAGATGTTGACCTGTCATTCACATAATAGGAGGTTGCAATACATAATATTCCACAAATTCCATTCTAAGAATTTTTTCAAGCCAAAAAGGGTCATGTTTTCAGACAGACAGATTTGTAAACAGAGAATTGATGTGAAACTTCAAAAATAATATACCTACAAGGGTAGTAAATTAAAGTATCCATAAAATCAGAAAAATGATGGAGTGAAATGATTACAAATAAAAATAAATAAATAAATTGAACTCCATCAAGATACACACTGCTAATCAACAAACTGGGGGGAAAAACTCTCATAATCACCTAAAGAAAACAGTAGCTCATGCAATGACTTTGGGAAGTAGTGTCCACTCACCTGTACTCAGACCCATCAGCTAAATAAGCTCCATAACTCCCCACAGATGCTGCAACTAAAATGGGACGGTGTTTAAGAATCCTTCCATCTTCACTATCATCACAAGCAAATTCAATACATCTGTCATAATACATTTTCCGAGCCTCACAGGCGATCTCCACACTTTTTCTAAGCAAGGCTTCACTTTCTCCTCTAGAGAAGCCTCTAGCTTCAAACCCCTGAATAGTAGCCTGTTCACATATATGTAGGCTGAATTAACCTGAATGTCAATTTAATATAGACAGATTAGATAGATAAGTAGACAGACAGAGCTACCTGGTAAGAAGCTGTGATTATAATATCTGCACCAGCTTCAAGGTAATCAAGGTGTACCTGCACTATCAAGCAACTGAATAAATTATGCAAAGATAGAAACATGTAATTATCATCCCACCATGTCAGTAAATATAAAGGAAACATTTCCACTCAGCCTACAGCTTTCATGTTCATACTTTGCCAGTCAAAAAATTTCCACTCGACCTACAGCTTTCATGCTCATCCTTTTCCAGTCAGCCCATGTCACCAATTGCAACTCATAGTCAACATCTGTAGACCAGCCACCCCATCCCATCCCATCCCAAACCAAGGGGGAAATCCCAACTCAAATAATCATCAACATATGGAACTTTATGAGCACAGCCAAAAAAAAAAGAGCTCAAACAGTAGCAATTATCCAGTAGTAAAAGAAAATAACTTTCAATTGTATCTGTTATCACAAAATTCTCTTTTCTAATGGAAAAGAGAAAAAATACCTATGGTGCTTTGTGATGTCATAGTCACCAAAGTGTCCACATCAGCAACATTGTAGTACATATTATGAAGGGAATATCCACCTAATAAGACTCTCAGCAGGCACATAAAAATATTTTCACATGTAATAGTTCAAGTGTTTAAATCAATCTATTTTTTAGTACAATATTGAATGACAACATTCTAAGTAATAACCCCTTTTTAATACTTGAGTGGGGGACTGTGGTCAGTTATAGAGTTACTAGAAGGGAATTTACATGCAGGGATGTATAATCTCAGGATATAAAATTGGTGAGAGTAAACTTTGCATTGGATGAGTGGGGGTGTGTAATATAGACACGGACCAGAGAGATCCCAGTCCAAGATTTTCTTTTGACAGACAACACACAGCTACCAGGAATGCCCCATACTATTCATTAAATAATGCATGTTCACCAATGAGAAACCAGACCCAGGTGGTCCAAATTCATAATGCATACCATCTTAAATTCCCACACTGCAACATTCTGATTCTTCACTCCAAGTAATCTCAAAGAGTACCACCCCAAATTCACAAATCTACTCCCCTTCAAGTATAAATCCAGATTCCTAAACTTGATCTGATACTTTCATGGGAAGCTGTTATTGGTTAGTATAACCCACCAGATGAAGATTCACTAAAAAGGAGCTAAACATTTCTCTAGATATATCCTAGTGATAAAAAAATTGTTAATTCTTTAAGGCAAAAAAACAAAAAATACCATCAATGGTCCCATACTATTTATTAAATAATCTTGTCTGGGATAAGAAACCGTGCCCATACGCTGGTCCAACTCCATACATCCACAGTACATCTTAGATTCTCATGGCTAAAAGATCCAGTTTTCTTTCTCTCCCTACATTTTATCAGAAATCAAACAGAACACACGAAACCCTAATAAGCTTAGCACTTCTTCAATATGCCTGGAATCCATCAAATCCACAGAGATCCACTCAACATACAAAACAACAAAATCAACAAACGAACAGCTTGCGAATGCGCACAAACATAAGAAATGGGAGCAAGAGACTACCGTGCGAATGAGGTGAGGAGAACTGAGGAGGCATTTGGCGCTCCAGAGAGGGTCATTTAGGTCGGCGCCATGGCGCTCGAGCTCCGTCGCGAGACCGCCATCTATGACGGCGACACCGCCGGTTTGGAGGAGGAAATCGGAAATGAAAGAGGAGGGTTGGAGGTCGACGTGGCCCATGGGAGACACCAAGTCAAGACCGAGTTGAGAAACTGAGTTCCGGCGACACCGGCTCGTTAGTTATTTATGGCGGTTAGCTCAGCCCCGGACCCCAACAGCCACATACCATGAAATGTCGATGTCGATGCTGTGTGTCTAGATCCTTTGCGTTTTATAAAGAAACTTTTCTCAATTTGACCCCTACACTTTTCAAAAATTACCAATAAACCCACACCATTAAAATTATCATGATTCATGGGGATAAGGATTCCTTTTGGCATGGGAAATTTGGAATCCAATCTGAGATTTGCAAGCATATAAACATCTTGATTACTTTTCCCAGATTGGTGAAGCAATACAAGCTCAAGTGAGTAGGCTTAATGGTTTTCTTACAAAGCTTTTGGTTTATTTCTAACCTAACTTCATTGAAAATTTTAATGTACCAAAAAGGTACCCATCAAACTCTCGATTATATTCATTGAAATTACATCAAAAAAAGAAAAAAAATCTATATATGTAAGAATGAGATGAATATATAAAGCAATGAGACGAGACTATATACAAAATAATGAAATTCAAATGCATCTTAAATGTAATTTGATTGATCATAATTTTTTAATATTATAATATAAACCTATATATTATAAGGTCTCGTAGAAATGTACTTTTTTAGTATTTATTAAAAAAATGACATAAATGATGTCATATGTATCTTTTTAAATCTTATTATTTGTATTATGTCCTGTTTATTTGTATTCTTCTACCTTGATTTCATTCATATTGACAAATTAGAAGCTGACTATGTCCATCAACTCCCATTTATATTTGAATCTCGTGGACGCTTGGATGAATGGATTTTCTAACAATAATTGTTTTTAACAGATTTGATATATGCCTTTCCAACATTAATTACTTTTAGGAGAGTAGGTGATGTTTGTTTTTTTACTTAATTTTAAATAGAACCTTAATGATTAATAGTGTTAAATATTAGGTTGTTTGTTTTTGTAATATTTTATTTCTATTAAGTATTAAAAAGTAAAAAAAAACCAATATGTTATTTTTTCTATTTAGAAAAAGTTATATATTTTGGCTTTTTTTATTTAGTAAAAAGTTTATAATAAATCATGAAAAAATAGAAAAACAAACAACTTAAATTCTAAAACTAAATTACTTTAAATAAAAAACCAAAAAAACAAACATCATCTTACTAATGAAGTATGCGTGTATACATTTATTCAACAATTTGCATCTTATCCGACATGGAGAACATTATTATAAATATGTCATCCTACATGTAAAAGACAACAAATGTTTTGTTGGATGATCATTACAATCCCAACAGAAAATCTTCCTAAATTATAATATAAAGATTGGGAGAGGGTGAGGAGGTGATGATGTGATGTGATTTCCTTGGCATTATATGAGACAATCAATGAATTGTGGATGTACACAATGACTCACTGCCAATAAGAAGAAAGCAATGATTCCTTGATTAATCATTTGTGTCTCAACCCCTGTTTCAAATTTTCAACATTTGTTTTGCTTTTAGGCCCAAATTCTCACTTTGAAATTGAGATAAAAATTTTGTAAATAATTTGAGATAAAAGGCAAAAAGACAAATATAGTCTTGATCTATATTCTTTTAAGGTTGAGTTGAGCAATCATATTTTATTATTTTCACCCAACAAATGGGTATAGGGCAAAATAGTCATTTTCTTTTTCTAAATTAGCATAATGCATCAGTGAAAGGAAGGTAAATTATAAGAGTTTTTTTTTTCCTATAATTTTATGAGCAATAATCGAAAATCCGAATAATAAATTGAAAATAAAATAAGAATAATGAATTGAAAATCTTTACATACTAAAGACTAGACCAAAAAATTAATCTTTTATATTTGAATTATCAAACATAATTTTATTTCTAAAAACTTTTAATTGTTACTAATTCCTAACTAACAAAAACAATTTTCAAAAAACAAATTTTAAAATAATTTTCAAATATTTTTTGCAACAAAATTCTGTTTTTGAATTTTAAACATGGGAAATAGTTTGACTTATTCTCTATAAAAGGGTTATACTTTTATATACAATATAAAAATTTTCAAAATATTTTTAATATGTTCAATTATTACTCAAATTATTTTACAATAAATAAATAAAAACAGTTCAAATTTAGTTAAGAAAATAATGCATTTCAAAATAAATTCTTAAAAAAACTTTGCAAAAATGATTTTTTTTTTTTTTTCAAGTCAGAATTTTCAAAGAACAAAAGAAAAGGCATAAATATTCTTTTCTTTTAATATGGGATTCTTCAGTGGAGAATAATAGAAACCACCCATCACTTTTCCTGCAAATCTTTGTACTCGTCCTGATTTGGATCTCACCAACCAACTGGAGCTGGTGATGAATCCACTTTTGATTGAATTGGATCCATGCGTCAGGACTTCTAACACTCCCACCATAGCAACAAGACACATTCCACCTGGCATATGCCCAAATGGGTTACATACAGAAGAATAATGGTGAATGGCAATCCACCAGCACCTTCAGCTTCAAGACCCAAGTGCCCTAAAGCTGAAAGACCAATGAAAAGGTCACTTGGGCATGTGGGTTTGTTGTGGAACAAAAGGATTTGCACCAAAGTCCCACTTTTGGTGAGGCAGGTTCAACCACATTTGGTTCCCTTCACCATTTGCAAACATTTATTATACACAGAACCAAGAATATCTATATCATAATTTTAAAATATGAAAATAATAGACTTAGATATATACGAAATCATCTATCATTCACAAGAGTCTCAAATGCTGTGTTAAATAGACATATTTCCATGTCTGATAACCACAAAATTCAATAAGAATTCAAATGGAACTATAGAACTTCATGAAGGGTTTTGACAATTCACTATGTGCTATAGGAATCTTCCTTGGGGGAAAAATCAGTCTGAGCTTCATCAGCAGTAAAGCTATGAATACTACTTCATACTGTTTCATAATTTCCTTCTTCAAACCCATAAAGGATTCAAATAGAGCATAGAGAATATATCAGGGACCACGAGCCACAGAGAAAAAGCAACAGCTACTAACCTGGTCTTCTGGTATCATGCCGCCTCCTTTGCTCGTATCAATGGCTTCTAACAACCTCACCACCTCATCCATGTCAGGACGTTTGTCAGGGTTCCCATCCCAACATTTCCGCATGATGCTTGCCAATGAACTTGGGCAACATCTAGGGATATCTGGTCGTAAATTCTGTATATTGTCATCAATAGGAAGTCATATTAGAGATGATAAGAAGACTAATTCCCACAAATTCAATTTGGCTTGAGCCCTTTGATATCAGCACGAGAAATGTACTAAGGTTTACTGGAGCAAAATAGAGCAAAATCAAGATAGTTCAGTAGACATATCGAGATTAGTCCTACACAAGTATGCAATGTTCAATGGTGGCATGCTGACCAACAGCCTCAACAAAAATTTAACATGAGTCCAGTGTTTCAGGAAAAATGGACCATAAAAACTAGTAGAGGATAACCTTAGACATCTAGCAACAGACAAACCTGTCGAACAACTGCAGATGATATATCGGCGAAGCTAAGATCAGGGTAAGGCATGTCACAGCAATACGTTTCCCATAAGCATATGCCAAAACTGTAGACGTCACACTTCCTATTATATGGTTTACCATCAAGAACCTACAAAAAATTATCTGGTTAGATTCATTGCCAATATTTAGATACAGAGGAACTACTGCCAGGAAAAGGGGAAAACAATTTACTTCAAACCTTTCTGTGTATTGTGGTTCCATGTCTCTGCAATAGACATATTCTTGGAACATATTTTTATGTCAAGTAGAATTATTTGTCCATTAGACCCATGTAACTCTTCATAATAAAACTAATTAAGTTCATCAGTAACTAGTGAATGCATGAGTACCTCTGGGGCCATGTAACCAAGGGTTCCGGTTTCCCCAGTCATGTCTCTTGGATTTTGAGCTTCAACTCGAGCAACACCAAAATCAGCAATTTTCAATGTTCTATGAGCATCAAGCAACATATTTTCTGTTTTAACATCACGGTGTACGATCTTCTTTGAGTGAAGATAGCTCAAACTGCAAAATTAGAACAAACACACTCCATTAGCACCCAACTACACACTACATCCAACAATGATTGAAGCAGCTCTTACCCTCGAGAGAGGTCCAAAGCCAGTTGAATTACAATCTTAAAGGCAAGTTTCTTTCTCCTATTCCTGATTAAAAATTTCTTTAGCGTCCCACCAGGAAGGTACTCGACTACAACACAACATGCTCTGGAAGGAACAGGATTACGACCATCACTTGAAATGCTATTTGAAGGGATCCTAAGATCAGATGTTCCCATCGAAGCTCCAATAAACTATAACAGAAAATATGAGTTAATGGTTAGACCATGAAGATTTAAAGCGAATACACAAGGGAGAGAAACAGATATTCTCTCTCATATATATAGCTATTTAATTTTTCTTTTCCTCATTTAAAACATGTGACACAACCGTGCAAAAAATAAAAAAATAATTAAAAAAATCATTATTTGTTAAAGGGAGTGAGGAAACAGAAAAGCATTAAAATAGCTAGACTGTCAGTGTAGGTTAAATCATGATGTTATAACAAACTTGAGTAATTCTCATATTAGCCAGATTTGGTACATCATTATACAGAAGTACGACTTTGAGGTGGCATTCCAGCATCATAAATAGCCTGAGAAAAAAACAATAAGGTACTCTTACCTTTGTAACATTTGGATGGTCAAGCTTATGCCAGACAGCAACCTCTTGCCGAAACGAGGTCCGAAGAGCAGCAGTTTCAGCAGCTGTGGCAAGACCATCCTCCCCCCAATCCAACAGCTTCACTAAAATAGTAAGAGATGACAATGGATAGTGAGAAAATTGACAAATAATAGAAACATGATAACTTAATGTCATTAACAATTATTTTCTCTTTTATGGGTATTTGACATCAAAGCTAGTCTATCGATATTATAGCCATTCATATACAATGTGACGCATACCAAGAGTAACAAATTGAATATAAAGTATTGCACACCAAGTTTGAAAACTTGGCTGGAGTGATATTTAAGCCATTCAAAGCAATAAAACTTAAAAAGGAGTGCACCCAAAGCCAACAGGGAGATTGAACCTTCATATAAAAGTAATGCTTAGCAAACAAGATATTCAGAGTCTAGAAAGAGCATTATTTCATATAACCAAGTCTTCATGACCATGAAACAAGGATTAATCAATGGTTTGAATGCATGATATTTAGTTGGTTTGGATGATATGGAGCTAGCATATTCTAATTCATTATGACAATAAGCTCTATCCTCAACATAAGCCTCATGACATATCAGATAAAACTCATTCCTAGTTAACTGTTTGAAAGCAGGAAAAGAAGCTGGCATGCCAAATGGAAGCACGAATTCAAATGCTGAAAGGGGTATACAAAACCTGATAATAAGGAAATAGTCTAAATAAACGGTATAACTGAACCATCTTTTTGTAGAAAAGAAGTGAAAGAAAATTAAGTCTTGTTTGATAACTGTTTTAAAAAATAATTATGAAAAACAATATTTGAGAACATTTTTTGAAAACCGTTCTTCAATGTTTTGTAGAACAAATGTTTGTTAGGAAACCTAAAATATTTTTAACCCATTTTTTTATACTTTTAAATATGTTTTAAAAATAACTTTTATATATAGTGCTTTATTTTTAATTATTCTCCACATTTATATAATTATTTTTTAAAACAACCCTCAAAAAACAAGTGAAAACAACCGAAACAGCTAAAAGATGTTATCTAAAAATAACCAATTTTCTGTTTTTAAGAACAATAAACTGTTTTCTATTTTCTAATTACCAAACATGTTTTCTTTTTTTTTTTCTTTTTTTCTTTTTAAATAACAGAAAATTGTTTTCAAAAACAATTACCAAACATGACCATAGTTTCCATGGATTAAATGACCTTATCATGTTCTTTTGCAAACATGGAAAGCAAACAGAAGTTGCAAAAATAAATTTGTAAACCAGTGTTGACATATTAAAAAACCAGACCCCATAGTTGTAAATGTCAGGTTGACAAGTGTACAACAAAATAACAATCTAACAAGAGAAGTTCACCATTTTATGACAGCAAATAATGTGAAACTCCATGTTTATTTTCTAAAACTACTCAGCATGCTTCATATTACTGTATAATGCAAAAAATGGGGATAAACTAGTATATTAATTAGAGACCCCAGTATATTAATAAAAACATGGTCATCCAATAATCAACATAAAAGTGAAAGAATAAGAATTACTCCCTTAAAAAGAACAGTATCGGAAAAAAATTTCCACTAGGTGTATTTTGTTAGAGCACTGTAGTTTCTGATTTATGCATTTCAAAAGATTCAGTTTCTCACTACATTTTTCAAGTGCTAATCTTCTTAAATCTCATGCTTCATTTGAATTTGGGAAAGAAAGGGAAAGGATAAAAAAATTCTGAAGACAACTTAAAAGGGTATTGCCTTTGCAAACTATTTCAGCATTTTCCTTCCCTTCCTATTATTCTTTCTCAGAATACCAGTCAACTGAAATCAATCCTGCTACTAAGGACAACTTTTAGTGTTACAAGAAAAGGTCAAGAAGATTGTGCACTAAAGAATATCCTCCAAGTAACATGCATAATAAAATGCTTACTTGTGGCATACACCAACCCTATTATAATAATGAGAAGAGCCTATATGCTCCCATTTGAATTATTATAGACAATTTCAACAGGCAATGCATGCGGAAGTGCCGTCAAGTCATTGCTCAATTTAACAGAAAATCCAGCCTAACAATTTATGCTAACACACTTAAATAAATAAAGTAATATTCTTGAATGAACTACCAGATTCTGAAAGAGAACTCACTAGAGTAAGCATATCACAACCATATAACAATTCAACTAAAAATCAAACACTAGAACCGACCAGTAACCAATTAATTAAATCAAACACAACCCAAACTCTCCAACCTCATAAGGAATGAATTCAAACCCGGAAATAAAATAATTGAAATGGAAGCATAAAGGAAGCGTAAAGTACCTGCAACATCTTGGCCATCATAAACGCCTCGGTACACAGTACCATATGTCCCATGAGCTATAACACTTCTTATATCCAATTTAGACAACTCAATTTCCCAGTCTTCCTTCTTTGTATTGGTATTAACTTCCCTATCCCTTGAAATAACTCGACTCAAGTGCTTATCCAGCTGGATATCCCAGCTTTTGAAATCGATTTTATCTGCTCTAAGAAATAAATCCTTGTTACTAGTATTCCCCCCATCCTTCTTTGAACCCAAATCACTACTCGAAATACTAGACTTGTCTGAGACAGTTTCTCCCTCTCCAGTCCTGGATTTCTCAGCTTTTGCAGTCACTAAAACCTCATCATCACTTCTCAAATCCATTTTCATGAAATTTAACTTAATTCAATAATAAAAGTAACCCACCAAAACCCGAAATTTTCTTGAACGCCACAAGTGAAAACCTAAATGAAAACAGCTTTATTATCCGTAATAATTCTCAATTTCCACCATTATCACTACATCAATTCGCAAAGAAACCGATAAAAGAGTCGCTCAAATCAACAGAAGAGGCAAGAACGACTCCAAAGAAGTCCCACCACTTCTGTCAAATTCGCAATTGTATACCGCAAAATCGACAATATCCCTTGATTATCAATGAAATTAAGATTAAAAAAACAGGAGAAATTTTTTTAAAATAAACACACACACACACAAACCTGCAGCCCAGAAGTTCTATGTAATTCCAACCAAGAACAAGATCCTTTTCCTCAAGATCAACCAACACCCAAGAAAAAAAAATTAAAATTGGAAAAATAAACAAAAGAAATAAACAAAATACCACCTGTAGTGCTAAAAATCAGACACCAAAAAAAAGGAGGAAAAAAAATAGCGAAAAACACAGTAGAGAGATATGAGAGTCTTGGGCAAAGGAGGTTTTGTGGAGGAGATTTATACAAGAAGAAAGAAGAGTGAAGAAAAGGAAAGTCTGTAGAGAGAGAAAATAAAAGGAAAAGGAAAGAAAATGAAAGAAAGTGTGGGAAAATAATGAGAAAAAAAAAAAAAAAAAAAAAAACCAAGGCGCGGGGTTGTGGCCTAAAATAGCTGCGTGACTGCTTCAAAAAAATCATACAAAATTTCAACTCTCCCCTAAACGACGTCGTTTTCAGTGAGACCTTTGCCAAATGCCCTATTGTCTTTGAATATTTCAAAATTTGAGACTTTTCTTTTAAACAGTTTTCCACAATATTGATTTTTTTGCACTAATTTGACTTTTATTTGGTGGAAAATTCTTAGATATTTTTTTTATTAAATATGATAAATATTGTCTTTTTTTTTTCCTAAAAAAATTCGATTGCAAAATATTATGTATATGTAAATACTATATTTGAAAATAATTATTAATTATGTGGCATATTGTCTCCCCTTTAAATTTTTTTTTATAGTAAATATATATATATATATATATATATATATATATATATATATATATATATATATATATAATATGAAAAAAATCATTAATTAATTTGTTGCTTAATTTGTGAATTAGAGTGTATTCAGTCATGTAATTAACAATTTATTTAGAATGTAGATTTTATGGAGTGTTCATTAATCAAAATTATTATTTTGATTAAAAAAGAACTACTTTATCTCCTAATTTAGATATGAAGCAAAAGGAGTTTTTCCTATTTTGATATTATTTTTCCTTTTTATAATAATAATAATAATTATTATTATTATTTTCTTGAAATGAATTTTGAAAGAACACATCGATTGGGGAAAACGACACAGCTTTACCAAGGCCATGTGGGGGTGGGTGGTTGAGGGGGCATGATCAGAGCGTTAGCCACTCCAGAAAATCCAACTCATGGTACGTTGAAAGTACAGGAGAAGAAGACAAGAAGACTTTGACGTTAGCATTAATTATTCCTAACACTGTTTGGCAGCCAGGAAAGTGCGAAGTTCACCGGAACCTTGAATCCGTCTCAGGAAATGATTCCAAATTCCAATTCACCCCACTTGCCCACCATACAATGCAGGCTTCCCAAGGATATTCCCCCACAAGAAAATACTGTCTTTTCCGGGAGGCCTCGCCATTACCATATTCTCAACCTTGTCATTTTCCTAGGGCATGCAGAAGGGAAGAAAAAAAAGGGAAAAAGGAATTTCTTTCAATGCCCTTTTGGGAATATCTACGGCCGACCTGAAGAGTGGTTCTTCAAATTCTGGACAAATCAAGCATTAAAGCATATTTCATCTTGCAGAATATATTAACACTTTCCATCATTGGAACATGGAACTTTGAATGTTTGATGGCATCTAAGGTCAAGTAATATGCACTCTGATAGGCTAGCAGTATCAAGAAAGAGGCAGAAAGGAATTGTCCACTAAATGAGGGACAAGTGATGCATTGAGCTCCTTGGGATAAAATCATAAAAGAAGGAAAAGAAGAAGAAAACCCAAACATTGACCAAGAAGGAATGGCAAAATTATTTTCCCAGACACAAACACTTCTTCTGTAACATCCTGAAAAAGTTGCACTTTTATTTTATTAAATAGATTATTCAATCCAGGCATTATGGCTTGCTTTCTTACCCCATAAATGAAGTTACAACTTGCAGTACCATGAACTGTTGGAGCCTCAATTCACTTTTGCCTGGGTGAGGATTGCCAATAAACTGCAGTTATGCTGGGGAGACTGCCACGAACTGTCATTTGTACATCATCAAATTGGGATTTGCCTCAGCAAGATTCGATCATTTTGACTCATCCTGGCCATATTTGGTAATCTACTTCAGCACATGCCTAACCAAAAATGCTTATATATAATGATAACAATATATAAAAACCGCATCCATCAACCTACTTCAGAGATAACTTAAAAGTTGAGCAATCACAACTACTTTGACTAAGAGGTACATCAACAATAACATACATGTAGAAGCACAAAATATTTGTAAACAAGAAGTACATGTAAGTAACAGAATTTCATGGTAAGTAATGACGCTGCTATTCTCTTCTTTACTTTTCTTTATATTGGTGTGTGATATAGAAAGAACTCATGAGGATAAAGCAAGTCTTATTGAGGTGGGTTCAAGCACAAACAGCTTGAAGAGATCCCGCTCCCTTGAGGCCTGGCTAAGTGGCAAAAGGTGACGTGAGAAGTTCTAGGTCTGATTCCAAACAAGGAAAAATGTTTTATATCAAAATCAATGGTCTGAATTTTTAAACCCCTACCCTCACGTTACATCCTTGAGCTATTGCTTGACAATGTATAAAACCGTGTAAGTTTAGGTGGTGTTTTTTTCCATTTATTTTTCTCTCTTTTGGATAAATAAATCAATGCAAAGGATTTTACAATTAATATGAATATAATAAAGCTCAATATTTAGCCCATATCATGTGTATTTAGTTGCAAATGACTAACCTGGACACTGAAGAGAAAACTACCGTCAGAAACCTGTTGGCCAGCTGTGACCTGAAGCCCATGGACATGCCCACCAGATGGTGCTTTCACAACATGCTTCAAGAGAGAACATAAACAACATTTACAGCTTTTGGATAAAAACTAATGTAAGATGGACAACTGTAACCAGCTTTAGCACATACCTCCATCTTCATCGCTTCTAACACTAATATAGGTTGCCCTTCTTCCACGTTGGTCCCATCCTTCACTAGAACCTTAACCACTAAACCAGCCATGGGTGCAACCACAGTCCCTGGAGGATGAGATGTGGCCTCAAAACTGGGCTTGTGTTGCGCTTCATCATCAGCAGACAACTGAAGCCCAACCCTTTGTCTGAAAGTATGATGATGTGAACCATGCCATATATGGAAATGCTTAGTCTGATCCTGCCAGCCCAAGTTACAAGATTTTACATAAACACAGGAGTGAGAGTGAGTGAGTGAGTGAGAGTGAGAGAGAGAGAGAGAGAGAGGCAGAATTCTTTACTCAGCCTTAGATTGCAATATTTTACCAAACTGTAATTGCATCACTGCTTGAAATTTCAATATTGTGATACTCGAAATGGCCAGCCTAAAATATGACATGGTTTTGAGAATAATATTGTCAAACATGCATCAAGAACCCCACATTGATAGAGGTCAAATGGACGGATTGGGAATGGAAAAGGATCGCTTGGTACCAACCCATTAGAAGAACCTTGTCCATTACCACTCAGCCACAGGATTAAGATTGAAATTCCAATGCAGTACCAGGTTCAAAGATGGCAGAGAAGGCTAGGGAATGAAAAGGCCCATATGCATAGATCTTATGTAACTGATAAGGTTAACTTAACACTAGGCAATCCCATCCTAGATATTAGTGAAAACCATAGGAGAAAAAGAAACCACACCAAATGTTTGATCAAAAGCAATAAAGTGTGAAGTGAGGAAGTTAGATGCTAAAGAAGAAGATTAATCAATGATGGATTATATTCATCACATAGTGCCTCTTTGTGCATCTCTGCCTAAAATAATACAAAATGACCAAGGCAGGGAGATTAATACTCTAAAAAAGTTATCTCCCCATCTTGCGGAGAATCATTGTTTAAGAAACCAAGTACCCATGCCTATAAAGTATAACACGCATACTCCAGAAAAGAAAACAAGAAAAAAGCTTACCTTGGAGTAAACAGCTAAACTAACATCCCTGCTCACACCATCAACTTCAACTCTGAAATCAGAATTGCCTAGATGTGCTACTTTGACTTCCCAATCAGGGGAGTTTTCTTCTCCTGTCTGAACACATATATAACTTGATTAGAAACTTAAGATTAGTAGTCTGTGTGACAGTAACAAAAGAAGAAACTAGAAAGGTACTTAGAATAGGTGCAGCCTTAAACCTGGAAATTTCAAATACAATAACTGGCCATTGAACCCTTCCTTAACACACACTTTAAGTACCTCTATTAGATAGTTTCCATCTGGCTGAAAAGTGATGGAAAATGTCAAAAGCTTTGAGCTACTGCTATCGTATTCATTGTCCCAGTCAAGTTCCATTGTGCGCCTAGCACTATGATGGACTCTGAAAGGGGGATATGCATACCATATTGAGAGTGAGCTTTTGCCGCCTGCACATATCGGCAGTCACAAAGATTAAGAAAAATTTTAGAAAATATACTCTGAAAATATTCAAATCAGAGTTTACCAGGAGGACTTTCCTTCAAGTTACAACGTTCCTTTTCACAAACACATGCAGCTATAAGAACTGCACTGAATTTAGCAGCATCATAAGCTTCATTTGCTAATAATAAATTACTTGGATCAACAAACAGGTCATCTTTAAAGTGCTCAATAAAATGGGTTTCAACTTTTCCATTTTCAAATGCCCAATGGTTAGCAAGTTTTTGGAGGAAATTGATATTGGTTGGCAAACCTGCAACCTGAAAAAACACAATATCATTATTGGTTAGGCTGGGATTAAGAAACCTATATAAATTGCAATGCTGCTGAAATAAAGGTCAAACACTCACAACAATTGCAAGCTCTACCAAGGTGCAGAATCTGCCCATGCACACATGCACCAGCAAAATGATCCAAGAGATCACAACATGGAAAGACTAAAAAATTCTTTTGTTTGTTTTCTTTGGTTAGAGGCTAAGTTGTTTATGGATGATTGTCCTCTAACTTTAGTTAGTTTCATTGATTGGTTGGGGTCTTGTTGAGGATGTTGTAGCCCCTTCTGTTTTGTAGATCTTTCTCTGTTTGAGTCTTTTTGGTGGTGGGTGTATGGGTCCTGTATACCTTGAGCCCCTCCTGTATACCTTTTTTTTAATATTTTTGCTCCTTTATCTATAAAAAAAAAACATGCAAACCAAGCAAGGCTAATCTTTCATACACTTGAAGCACATGTTTACATGCATGCAAGCACACACAGCCCAGCAGAGTGATCCATGAGACCACTACAAGCATACTAAATAGGTTTAATCTTTCATACACTTGAAGCATCATGTCAAATGGTCCATCTAAGATATCTTCCAATTCAAACTTAGCAAACTGAACCATGAAAACCAAGATCATCATTCCAAACAGCAAATCACACTTTTTTCCTCTACCATCAAAAAATTTTTGAGGAAAAAAAAAAAAAACTATCAGGATCACCCCACCAGGTTGATCATGTCCCAGAGATATCCAATAAAGGATCCATCAGATGCAATTTCTGGTATAGGAGCCAAGGATAAATGTGCAATGCTCCCAACCGAACATTATGAACCCTTTTTATAGTGCAGTGAAGACATGAAACCAGGTTTAGGTATACCTGAAATTTTGATAAGCAATCCTTCATTTTAACTAATGCTGCAGCCCGATTTTCTCCCCATACTACAAGCTTAGCAATCATAGGGTCATAATGCATGCTAACAGTGTCTCCTTGTTCAACTCCAGTTTCAACCCGAACTGCTAAGATTCAACATAAGCAAAAAAATAACTTGTACATTGAAGTAATGGAATCATGAAGTCCTAAAAAATGGCTACAGGATGTTCGTAACCATCCTATCTCCCACATATTCTTGAACTTCACAAGGGATTTGACTATTGAACAAAAAGGATATCGAATTGAAAGCCGGTTAAAATTATCTGATTGGAACAATTTTAGCAAAGCTGTCTTCTGACTAAAGTATTGCTGAATATTTCACTATAGTTAACTAAGTTGGCAACTGGCATGTGACTAAACCTGTTGAAGAGACTGGGACAGGACGATAATGATGAAGAATTCCAGTGGCTGGAAGAAATCCTTTTGAAACATTTTCAGCATATATTCGGGCTTCAAAGGCATGACCTGTGACCCAAAATTAAGAATTATGAACATCCAGGAATTCTTGAAGCTCAAGTATCATGTGAATAAATCTGCTCTAAAATTCATGACATGATTACATAGAGTCTGTATCATTTTGAAAAACAACGAACAATAATTGGCCATTTTTATTACACAGATTGAATCAAAGCCAGCTGTATGGCTCAAGACATTCTGCTGAGATGTGCCGATTAAATTGGTAGCAAGAATTAAATTACTGGCACCATCTAATTAATGATCAAGAAGTCATCAAAACAACTTAGGACGATAGGGATTCTTCTCCAACGGGTTCTTCTTTGCCTTCATCATGCAATTTTATGCACAAAAGGGAAAATGAATAAGTTGACATTGTAAGATGAAATAAAACATCATGCAATTTTATTTAAAAAAGGGAAAAGGAATAGGTTGACACTGTAAGATGAAATAAAATGGATTTATTTCATTTTTTCATTGACATCCTGCTTGACCCCCAGCCATTTGTATATTTCTATTTGCTTTTGGTAACTCATGGTAATCAGAAGTTCAACTTATCCTAGGTTTTTCTATTTTCATATGCATCTTGCCAGCATCCTTATGAACACATGTCTTCAATTTCTTGCTCCATTTTATTGCTTTCAGCCTGACTTATTCTCTGACCAGATACCACCCTCCTTTTATAGACAGAACAGACACACAGACCACACTTGCCACAAAGATAAATCAGTGGCAAGCTGGAAGAATCACTGGAACTCCCAACGGCTAAAGAATAGTTATCAAACCCAGACCACACACCAACCTGTTTTTGAGGGGCAGGATCACAGATCCACCCATTCAACCATAAGAAGTCATGGCTGGCCCATAACATTTGTAAAAGATCATTCCAAACAATATATAATGATTAAAATAATAGAAAAGACAAACTAAAATTTAATTTATAAAAAAATAGTGAACTTTGATGTTATGTGTACAAATATGAATGTACCGATAATTTTTGGGGATTTATTTGATAATATTCATTCAACCAGTATAGATACCTGAAAAATAAATAAATAAAGGGAAGACCCTGTCTCATCAATAAAAACTACAGCTTTTGGTAAATAGCATATACCACAATAGGATGCTCAAAGCCAGCAGTTGATGTAATCATGTAAACCAATTGTAAGAGAGACACTACTACATTACCTAACACCATGCCATTTTACAAGCAATAAAAGAACGTATTTTCAAAACTAGAATTAGGAGTTATTTGCTTTTCCTTCACTCAGAAATAAGCATAAGAGAAAAAAGTATTCTAGGCAATTAAAAAATGCTAATAAGGGCACTTGTGACTGATTCATGAGCAGATAACAGTGAAGTCCAATTCATGCATAGGGACCTCTTTAATGGGAGGGAAATTAACCTAATAAGGGCACTTGTGACTGATTCATGGGCAGAGGTTCGCCATTTGCAACACGGATTTGCCACTCTACAAGATCTTGCCCAACAATCATCTCAGTCACAGGGTGCTCAACCTGCAAAAGAATGAATATGCTCCACATTAAGATTCTATTGAACTTGTTAATTAACAAAAAAGATGGAACAGAGCGATAAAAGAACCTGAAGGCGGGTATTCATCTCCATAAAATAAAATTGGCCTGAGATGGTATCCACTATAAACTCCACTGTGCCAGCATTGTGATAGCCAACTGCCTTCAGATATCAAACAGGGACCACCACATTAGTGAAAATAATTGAAGTAACTCTTGAAGTGTAAATAACAGGATGTCAAGAATGAACATGTTTTAGATCGAAAAAACAAGAGAAGCCATGAGAAAAATGGCACGATTTTAGATGCAAAATATGGAACATGGATTTCTATGCACACACAGATGAGTGCATGACCAAAGGCGTATCATTTTCTAGAAAATACACATGATCCTAGAGTCCATCATCCTCAGTGGTCCATAATTCAGACAATAAACATCCATCACTGCCTTCACAAGGTCAAAAAATAGTAAAATGTACATGGAGTAGGAGAAGCTGCAAAGAAATACTTGAAGATAACACTTAAGATACTCCACGAAAGGTTTGAAAAGAATTTCAATGAGCTATGGATACAATTTGAGCCAAAGTTCAATGACAATGCCAAGGAGTTAATCAGCATGGAAAATGAGAGCCAACATAATCGGCCATGAGGCTTCCAAGAAACTACCACCATTAAACTGAATACTGTTTGTAAAAAGTTTACACTTCCATGAGACAACAAATAAACCCTAATAAAAGCAATGCTTGAAGGGGAAAAAACAGAAAACAAAACAAAACTTTGCACTTCAACCGATAGTTTAATGCTTTCAGAAAAATAAAATAAAATAAAACGATGGCATTCAACTAACATTTAAATTTCCTTTGACAACAGACATTAACACTTCAAACCTAAGTGGATTGTTTAATCACACTATCATTAGTACATTTGTAATCATGAAGCAGCAGTACTCAAGACTTCTATCTCACTTGGGTTATGGCTTAAACTATGACAAAAAAAACTAGAGAAACTTATAGTTTAATATATAGTAAATGTCTTGCTTAAACTAGCCCATAAAATGAAGGGTCAGGATAAACAAAGCATGATGGCTTTGTCTAAGGAGTTCCATGCATGATCCATCCTCCGTAGAAGACACGGCAATCAACAAAAGCCAACCCTTCATAATGCCATCATGCTATCAGCAAACTAGGTAAAAATATCAAAATGATCACCAAAATAAATCCAAGAGAGTGTCACCTTGGCTGCAGATACAGCAGCTTGACCCAAGTGGGTGCGGAAGTCATTGACAATGTTTGGCTGCACCAACAGAGTTTCTGTTACAACTCTAGTACACTGGGAAACATGAACTAGAAATATAGCAATGGAGCATTACAGCTGGAGCTTCCTCAATTATCTTCTGGTGTCTTCTCTGTACACTGCAATCTCTCTCATTTAAATGAAGAACATTGCCAAATTTATCCCCAAATATCTGTGGCATCAAGCAGAATGGAAGAGAATTTAATGATCACCATCTAAACTTTATTACAGTTAACTGTTTGCCCTGAGATAAACAACCATATAAGCTAGAGAAGCTCATTTTCCTGATAAAATTTTAAGCCAAAAAGTCCTTAGCAAGTTTAAGATTACAGGTACTTGAGGCAGTCTTTTTCCCGATAATATAGAATTTACACTGGACTTGGACGAATGACAAAATAAATGATATTAGAATTTGTAAAACCGGATAACCATACTTGGACTTCTATGTGCCTTGGCTTTGTGATATATTTCTCCAGCAAGATTGTGTTTATGCCAAAAGAAGCAGCAGCTTCACGTTGTGCTCCCAAAAAAGCTTCAACAAATTCACTTGGACTTTGCACAATCCTCATACCCTGTAAAAGAATGCCATATGGCATACAAGCAACATCGTGAAAACTTTGTTTCAACAAAATGAGTATCCTACTCAACAGAGGATAAATCTATGTAAGCTTTTTTTCTTACTTTCTGTGTCAGATAGGTACTATCGGTCATTTTTTAACCCACAAGTCCAGTACCTGTATTTTCAATTTATAAGGACAAGCAAGTGGGCTTTGGAAATCACATTGTAGAAGAGAAATGAGATTTTAATTTCAAAAAAACTGCAGGAAAGGTTTATATTTTGAGGATTTTTGCCTTTAAGCTCACTGACCCCAGCAACTAATTAGAAACATTTGCACAAGAGAACATTTTTATTTGTACAACCTACTACACTTTCCAAACTAAGCTTGAATTTATAAACCCATTCCAACCTTTCTTAAATGAGAACATATGGCAAATCCAATTGTGTAATGTAACTAAATTTATAGGGCTCATAAATGTGCCAAAAATTATTAATAATAAGGAGCAACTAAATTAGCTAAATAAATGAATATGTAAAATCTCTATTGGTAAACACAGAAACATCATATCTACAATACAAACATCAAGGATCATAAGCAAAACTGATATCAGGGAGAGTATCACATCAAAGATAATAGAAATGGGGGGAATGTGACACACCTTTCCTCCACCTCCATGGGTTGGCTTTATCAAGACAGGATATCCAATTTTCTCTCCTTCTGATTTCATAAAGTCAATATCTTGTTCATTTCCATGGTATCCAGGTACAAGTGGTACCCCAGCTGCACCCATTATTCTCTTTGATGCACTGATAAACATATAAAGCACCAACCAATTGAAAAACTTTTCTAAGTAAACATAGAACACATACATACACACCCCCCGGGGGTTTGTTACTACAGTTGCAGATATAAATCAGAATAAAGACCTATTTGTAGACAAATAAATGGATAAAAACTGTGCTTTGCTGCCACATATACAAGCTTACAAATGGACTGATGGACAAGAAGAAAAATCTTATCACACAGATGAGGAGATCTTATAAGATGGTCTCAATCCAAAAACAAAAATAAAAATAGAGAAAGAAAAAAGAAAAAGGGAGCTGGATGGATTCAAACAAGTTAAGAACAACCAGAGATAGGAATGAGGCAGGAAAAAAGGAGAAAAAATGCAAGAGGCCAGTGATTTGTACCTTTTATCACCCATGTCACGGATAGCGGATGCTGGAGGTCCTATGAATGTAAGACCCTCATCCTCGCAAAGTTGAGCAAATGCAGCACTTTCTGATAAAAAACCATAGCCTGGGTGGATAGCCTAATTATCAAAAGAAGATATACCATTCTGAATAGCAAGCCCTTGCATGTGCCAAAATACCAGACAATCAACCATCTTCAGTTCAGAAAAGTTCAACATGCAGCGAACAACAATGTACAATGAAGATACAGAAGTCAGAAGGTATGAAATAAACAAAGCAATTACATGTGTTCCCAAATCTACACTCTATCAATAGAAATATTAGAGTTTTCCTTAGTATTAGTTGTTTGGTTCATGAATGAAGAGAGAAAAGATGGAGAAAAGTGTTTAAAAAATTTCCTCTAACACCCACCAAAATTCTCTCAAAATAGGCCAGAGATGAAGAAAAGGTTTTCAGAGAAGTACAATAATTTAGCACAAAGATAAAAGTTCTTTACAAAGAGATGAACATTTTCCACTTAATTTTCCATCAACTCCTTGTATCAACAAAGGAAAATTCCTGTTTCTAGTCTCTTCCCTTCCTATTCCCCCACCTTTCCCTTTCTTAAGTAAAAGACCAGATTACTTAATTTTTTTACTGTAAGAATATACTATTTCTATATGACAACTCTGATGTTAAGCATCATTCACATTGACATTCAAAAATAATATATGAGAATTTAAATTATGTCTAAGAATATACATAAGAAGTTTTAACATTCAGCAAGGAAGAAGAGAAACAAGAAGATGACAATTTCATATCTCAGTTTTCCTTTATCTTGATTTCATATTTCAATCTTCTTCTCTCAGCCTCAAGCTTTATAGCCTTACAGGACTTGCCTGATTTCTTGAGCTATGCCCGTTTTAACAGTTCAATAGGAAAACAAGTGCTACTTGAGCTTATGAGCAATAGAGCTCAATAAGAGCAGAGAGCAAGTAAAAACTCCAGGCAAATCCAGCCACAAGATTTCTCGACCAAAGGAACAATTCATAGGGTCAGCAATTGAACTATTGGATTCAGAGATCTAACTTAAATGGATTGTCTCTCACAAAAAGTAACTTCTAAAGAGTACACTTAATTCAACATCTGTTCACTGATCTCCATTATAGTTTCTATATTAGCGCTTACGCTTGTTTGGTTCCCGGAAATTAGAGAAGAAAAGTAAAAGGACAAAAAAAATGAAAGAAAATAAAAAATCAATTTAAAGTCAATAAATTATTTTTACATATTACTTAAAACTCATTTCACTTATTTTAATTCTTCTACATAAAGATTAAATAATTTGAACGTGTACAAGTTTCTAACTAAATTTAATTATATTTCATTTTCTTTCATATTTTTCATAACGAAACCAAACATAAGAAAATCTTTTTTCTTAACAATTTTTTTTTTCTTAATACTTTCATAGAACCAAACATAGCATTAAATTTTATCACCATTTTCCATTGACCGGATAATTTTTTTCAGTTTCAACAATCCCAATATCCACCAGGATTAACTATCAGCAATCCACTAGATTTTAAACACCAATTCCCTCAAATTTTTCTGTCCTCTTTTTGAGCAGCTGCCCAAAAATGATCAAGCAAAGCAACAAACTAAAAGGCAATTGCACAAGAAGATGAATATTTTCACCGTTTGGTTTGGTATCCAATAAAAAGGGAGATCAACTTCACTACTCAAAAAAGAAAGGAGTTCAAGTACACTATAAATATGAATGAACTATGGTCAAAGACGCCCTTTACCTTCCAACTCTCAATGCAAAACCCCGAGTACAACAGAGTGGGTATATCCTACCCACTCACAGAAACACTCACATTATGCCAAAAAAAGGATTTTGCTCCGTCAAAAACCCAGCTATGGGCTGCCACTGGAAAAGCTTGCCATCAGCCCTCCAGCCCATGGACTCAGAATGCAAAACATCTACCATAAAACTAAGACTACAGTTTTCAGTTTTTCCCTCCCTCTTTTGAAGTTTCACAGTTTATCAACATTAGACCAGATGAAACAGTAACCCCACTATAGTTTATATTCTATAACAATTTCCGTTTTCCAGGACTGAAAAATCTTAGCTCAATTAGGTCAAGCTGTCGTATCAAATTCAGTTGGACCCAAAGCTTTGGATCACCCCTGATGCTGACAAACGAATCAAAGCACTTTAGGAAACAAATCCCCAAAGGATTTTTCGCGTGTTTCTCATTTTCCTATCCACCTAACCACGAAAAAACAAAGGCAGTTTCTAAAAGAAGAACCAAAGAGCTCACAATTACCAAACAATGACAATCCATGATTCACAACTTCACTATCTCAGAATCCAAACACACAATATCACACTTACCTGCGCGCCAGTATGCACCGCAGCATCAATAATCGACTGAGCACTCAAGTAACTTAATCGAGCCGGTGGTGGACCGATATGCACGGCCTCGTCGGCCGATTTCACGTGAAGCGAATCCCTATCCGCATCACTGAAAACGGCGACAGTTCGAATCCCCAACCGCTTCGCAGTCCGAATAATTCTGCAAGCAATTTCGCCTCTGTTCGCGATCAAAATCTTCTCTATCCGTCGCGCAGTGTAGCCTTCGTCCGGAGATGACGAGAATGCCTTCTTCTGAACTATAAAGATTCTGCGTGGAAGCCTTCGCCGGAGCAGCGATGCCATTGATGACATGGCCTGGAGCACTGATAGAGCAGAGTGACGGAGAGAGACTACAGAGGAGGAAGTTATAAAAGTAGTCTACAATCCCTGGGCCGGTTTTGGTCTTTTAACGTAGTCTGAGGGCAGTTTCGTACTTTAAGATAGGATCTCGCGTTACGTGGAGAGTCGTGATTGATAACCGGAGGGATTTGTACTGGAGAAGATCCGAAGAGGCTCTCCCGATATCGATGTGATGTGGCACTCACCCGCCAACCTGATCTCGTTGCATGATTTTTCCCTCCATTCTTTTTTTATATACAATTATTAAAATTAGCGGATTAGAAAAATAATGGGAATTAATTAATATCCTATTTGGAAAGCTTATCCAAATTCCAAAAGTAAAAGCAATTATTTTTGCTTTATGATTGACTTTCATAGTTGGCCATTATCATTATTTTTTAATTAATTAAAAGTAAAAATGTTTATGATATTAATTAAAATTTTAATTGCATGTTTTACTTCTTTACAATATGAATAAATCACATTGAATTCTAAAAAATATATTAAAAAAAAAATTCTCAAGTTTTGCTTTATTATGAAAAATATGAGAAAATGAAATATAATTAAAATTAATTAAAAATTTATATATTTTTAAATTATTTAAACTCGAAAATTAAAATAAGTAAAATAATTTTGAAAATAATTTATTGATTTATCCACCAAAATCAATTTTACCTATTTTAATTTAATTTTTAAAACATTTTTTAAAATAATATTAATATTAAATTATTAAATAGACCATTTATTTTTATTTTTTATAATGAAAATTAAAAAAAAAATTATCCAAAGCATATGCCTCAGCCAAAATTTGTTTGATGAAGCATTTGTTCAAAGTGAAGAAGCCCACCATCTATTTGGAGTGAAGCCCATCATCCCAAGCAAAGCCCATGGGCCGGATTGTTCAATTCAGCCCCAAATACTGTCTATGTTGAACCCACAACTTTCAGCATTTCAACAGAAGAAACCACCCCAAAGAGGTAGTAATTTCAGAAGAAAATAAAAAGTAAATGAAACTAAAAAAATACGTTTACACGTGTATATGTTTATTATAATGGTTTTTATATAAATGCAATAATTTTTTATTTTATTTTAAATAAGATATAATTTATAACATTGAAATAAGACTTTTTTATTATAATTATATTTTTTTCTCTTTTTCTTTTTTTAATATTTGATGTGAGATTAGAGTTACTTTTAAGAACATAAATATTTAATGATTTTACATATATGAATATTTATCTTTTATTTTTATAATAGAAGCAAAAATTATACTTTTCTTTGACAAAGACGCAAGTTTTATAATAAATTAAATAATAATTAACTATTAGGACAAAGTCATGTTATCTCGTAGTAGCCCGTCAAAAGAATCATAATCATATCACTTTCAACTATGTTGATATTGTCAGCTTTGAACTTCAAGGATCTTTACCTCACAAAGTCATTCTTACACCATTATGAGGCCACTCTTATAAATGAATAACAATGAGGTAGGTTTTTTCAAATAGTTGTCACGTTTTGCCCATAATGGGAAGAGTTTAAAATTTAAATAAATGGATTTGGGGTGGGTTTGAAATATTTTTTAAAAATTTAGGATAGGTTCAAGGCAAGTTTAGGTATTGCTTCTATGTCTCGATTATATACAAAATTAATTTTAAAAATTCAATTAATTTAAATTTTATTTCCCTATTTTTTAAATAATAATAATATTAATAATACTTTTCAATAAAATAATTTTTTAAAAGTAAAAAGAAATTCAAAAGAAGTTTCCCATATCCACCTTGCTTAATTTTTGGTTAGGATTCGAATTTCATGATTTTAAAAACACATCTATAAAGTTAAAAAGAGTCTATACTTATAGCATTAGGAACTTTTTTGGCTATTTTACTTGGAATATCACAAATAATATAAGCATAATATCATATAAATATATGGATGACCAAGTGAATTTAAGGGTAGTTGTAGATCCTCTTCAAAGCCCAACCCAATTTGGGCTTCTTACCAGCCCATCCCATTGCCTTTCAATACATGTATTTATTAGTTATAACCCACTATATCAAAAGTAGAAGAAATCATAAAAGAGAGTGACTTTTTTCCCAACGGCTAAATTAAAAGGAGTAGCTCCCCAGAATGTACAAAACCCACACCCACTAGGGTTTTTGAAGGGTTGCACATGGCTGGCATTTGAATAGGAGGGGTCTTATGGCAGTTGGGGTAGGGGCCCTTTTGGGGGTGCCCCTTCACACTTGCCCACGCTTTAACCTAACAATATGATGGCTACTGTGCAAAGGTGGCTTGGCTTCACAATTTGTATGTTTGATGTGGTTTTGTTTTGAGGGTCCAAAAGAACTCATGCGTTTATCACTTTGGACGGTGGGACAGTGGGACTGCGGGAGAGATCCTAAGTTATGGGGGTGGGTGAGAGGGTTGGTGGGTGGATGTTGTTGATGATGATGATGGGTTTCTTCAAGATTTGTCTTTTGAGCCTCTTGGAAGCTCCAACCATAAGATGCTTCATTGCTTCTTTACCAGCTTTTTCCTCCCCCATTTCATCACTACTTTGCCTTTTCCCTTTTCAGGTTTTGTTCAGAAAAGGAGAGAGAGAGGGCTTGGAGGTGAAAAATGGGCTACTGAGTTTGTGCATGGCTGCCTTTTATTGTCAACCTAAGGCAGCCCACTTTTCAAATATAATGCCAAAAAAAAAAAAAAAAAAAAGTGAATTATAAATGTGTATAATTTAAGTGGTGTTTGTTTTTTTACTTAATTTTAAATAGTGTTTAATATATTTATTTTTTAATATTTTATTTTTATTAAACATTAAAAAGTAAAGAAAATTGATATATTATTTAGTAAAAAATTTATAATAAATCATAAAAAATAGAAAATAAATACTTTAAACAAAAAATTAAAAAAAAACCAAACACTTTACACTCAACTAGCATCCCTAGCATCCATTGTCTTTTATTTTAATGCACTTTTTATACCCAATATAGTTGATTTATAACTTGATTTTATAGATTTGTATTTCATTCTGCTATATTTTTAATAATCAAGGTTATAAGTTCAATAGGTACCAAATATATAGTCTAAATTGATACCCTAAAATTTTCCTTTCATGTATGATAACATTTACTTTATATGAAACAATTTAGATTTTTTTTTTTAAAAAAAAAGCATCAAATAAAATTTGTTTTCCATATTTGAGAGTGTTGATTTTGAATCTTTGCAAAAATAGGAGACAATGGATTGAGATTCCTACCTTTTGAAAAGAAAAGTTTCTAAAAATGGAAATTTTCAACCCCATAGCAAAATAAGAAAACTATAGTTTTTTATATTTCCATTTTATATAATATTTTTTATATTGACAATTTTTTTAATTTATTAAATTTTTTTAGATAGTAACTTACTTTCCATTGAAGATTCGAGATTGTCATTAGTCAACTAAAATGTCACATGTAAGTTTGAAAAGACTTGAGTAAAGACAAATTAAATTTTTTTTTTCTCTCATAAGGTAGGGTTGGATTTGAAGTTTTAATCGAGTTAAAATATCTTAATTAATTTTTAAAAATCAAGAATTTAAAAATAAAAATCCTTCTAACTAAAAAAAAAATTTGAGACTTTAAAAAATGAGAATATTTTTAAATCTTTTAAGAAATTTGGAAAAGATATTTGAAAAAGAAGTTAGATGAATAATTTTTTTTTAAACTTTCTAAATATTTTAAAATTTAAAATATAAACTCTTCCCAAATCTAAAATCTTTTCAAAACTCCTATGTTTCTAAATTGTTTTTCGTAAAATATAATTTATAAATTGATTCTAAGTTCACTAAGTTTTCTCTTATATATACCTTACCTAAATGTATTTTAGGGTGGATGCTTAAAAAACTCTAACTTATCATATCATTCACTAAACTCTCAAGTATTGAATATATATCAGAAAGTCCTAAACTTAAATAGTAAATTTTAGAGTAAAAGTCTTCAAGTTTTTTATTTCCACAATTACTGTAGGGTGTTTCACTTCAATATCTTTGTGTTTTGTATGTATTGATCATTCTTTATTCTTATAGGGTTTAATTGTGTTAAAAAGAATTAATTCATATTAGTTTAATTTAATTTGGGTTAGGTTTTTCAATTCTTATATTATAATCTTTAAAAATCACACATTCACTCATGTGATGTTATCTCGTGAACATCGACTTTTTCAAAAATTGAGATCACATCTTTGACAACTACCCCAATTGGTGTAGCATTTTCTTCAAAATAAATATATCATTCAAATATTTGAATAAGAAGAATTCATATTTCATATTAAAAAAATAAATAATTTATACATAGAAAAAATCAAATCAATTTGGTATGGTCAAGTTTAGAAATTACCAAACTCTAGTCAATTTAGTTGTTAGACATGTGATTTGGTCTATAAGATAGCAACACCATAGAAAAATTTGGAGGAAAAATGAGTATGAAAAGGAATAAAGGGCTGCCATGTTGTGCCTATCAAGAATAATACATCTACCTAATTCCTTATCACTACTTGTCAATAGCCCTATTTGGATGACTCCATGCCAACCTAGCCACCACCACCACAATTAATTATTCTATTTCTTAGTTTTGGGCATAGTTCACACTATTCAAATATAAAACTATCATAATTTTTTTAAAAGCATAGTTTTATTATCTTTCTTTTATCATTTAGTGTTGAAAAATCATTTTTAATTAGGGTTTAGGGTAAACTTTGAGGCGATAGTGTCTCGTCTCTCAACTTATTATAAATTATATTTGATAAGTTGATCAGGAAAAACAAAAACCCATAATGATATGTTAGAATAAAATTAAAAAACAGTTGTCAAAAAATATTTTAAATTATTTTTAAAAGCAAAACTTTATTTGAAAACTTAAATATAAACATATATATATATTTGTCCTTTCTAATGATGTTGTACATTTATATATAATATAAAAGTTCACCATACATTTTATAAATTTTCTATTATTTATCACAATAATTTAAAAAGACACGGGAAACAACTAATTTTATTTTAAAAATAATTTATATTTAAAATAAATTATAAAATAAAATATTTTAAGTTATTTCTTATATTTTAATTTACAAAATTACTCTCAAAAATAGTTTGCAAACGGCCGGGGGATCTATTGCTCCTAATAAAAAAAAAATTATTTTTTATATTTTTAAAAACTTTTTTTTTTTTTTTTGGCCTTCTTTCCAAATTTTTTGGTTAGCTTACAAGGGAAACTCCAATAACCCATCAAATTTCATTGGTTAACTTACAAGAGAGAGACAAAATACTCCAAGGTTGAGTAAGAAAGGGACCCAACCACACCTTAGAAGTGACCTCACCTCCATCTTCTCTCTCTCTCTCTCTCTCTTCATACTCTTGTTATCCAACAATCAAAGCCTCCAAGCTTTCATAATGTCTTTTTTTTTCTTTGTGTTCTCTCTCTCTATCTAACAATCTCTCTCTTCATACTCTTGTTATCTAACAATCAAAGCCTCCAAGCTTTCATAATGTCTTTATTTTTCTTTGTTTTTTTTTTATGAGCTTTCCCACCAAGCAATCCAAAAATTCCTAGCCCACTTATCCCTTCAATAATTCAACTACAACATTGTCTCTTTATAATGAGTCCTCCAAATAACACTCCCCACATATTTAGACTTTTGAAAGCAAACCCTAATCAATTGTCCATTCATCTCCCCCTTGACACAAATGGGTTAAAATCCATATCATCATCTTCACCTATCTTCATTATTCTATACCCCTTAAGCTCATTACACCCTTATTTGAATTTGTATTGAGTTGTAAAATCAAGTTTCTATTTGCAATTATTTTCAACAATTGAATTATGAGGAAGGTCCCATGAATTATTTCTATTGAATATTTCGGTCCCTAAATTAGATGGGCTTTTGTTGTTTTGGTATGTATGGTGATGTGAAATGATAGAACTTCGAACTTATCTGTACAATCAAATTTATTTTTCAAAAACACAATTATGCACACAAATTCCACGTTGGCGAAATTAAGTGAACAAGGAAAAATTTGGAAATATAATTAATTTATATTAAGTTTTAATAAATTATTCATTGAAATATAATGCCTATAATCAATGATAGGATTCTAAATTTGATATTCTAAAATTTCATTCGCATTTAAAGAATCTGGATAATTGTTATTTGTTCTCTTTAGATTGTTGTGTGAATTATTTGTCGAGATGAACAATCCAACTATTAAATTTTTTATTTGACTATCAACTCGAGAATGATGAACCCATCAAGATTTTTTGTGTTTATGTTACGTTCATATTAATCATAATAATTTATTTTAACTAAAAATAATAATAAAATTAAAAAAAAAATTAATTGTGTGTCAAAAAGTTGAAGAAGATAAAAGAAATTATCACAAGGACAAAAAAAATTCAAACTCTTAAAACCTTCTCCATCTTGTGAAATTCCCTTCAATTGCTCATTAACTTAATCTTCATCTAAAGTATCACACCACTCCATTAGAAAATCAAAATTTTTCCTTAAATAAACTCTTCAAATTCCTTCTTGAAAACCCTTTTTCCTTTTTTATTTTAATATTTTTAATCTTTTAAAAAACCACCCCCTAAAATTATTTAAAACTCTAATACCCACATAAAAAAAATTGTATTTTTTTTTTAATTTTAATTTAAAAAAAATAGTAAATCATAATTGAGGCATATGCATGAATGATAACAGTCCGTTTGGTGAGCATGCAGGTGGGACACCTTTTTCAGAGCCCCAACAATTGTTATGATTGGACCATCTTTTACCTTCCTCAACCTCTCTTCCATGGAACCCACACCCATTATGCAGCTCTACACCTTCTCCTCCCATCAATTATTATTATTATTATTATTATTAAGTCTTCTAATTATTTATCATAGGAAAATAATGCTACAAATATTGGTGGGTTTATGATGATAATGATAATAGTAATCCAAACTTAGGCTTTTATCCCCTATGAATCAACCACTTCCATTATTTTCTATGACAAATGACAAGAAATTTGACTTTTTAAATGGACCTCTAAATAGTAACAAATCTTTTTTCTTTTTTTAAAGTTTGGGTTCTTTTGTCATATATTCACTTTAGAATATTGATGCAATCTTAGAGATTGAGGTGTGAGGGATGGATTTAGAATAACTTTAATAGCCCTAATAGTATATAATATTAGTAGAGAATGCGTAAACTATAAGATATCGATATGAAAGAATCTTAATATTAAAATAATTAGTATACATCAAGGGATGAATATTTAATATTACATGCTCAATGATGGAAATTTATGAAAATCTACTACAAATTAATCCTATATCAAGTTTTTACATGATAGAAGGAATTCATAACATTAAATCGTGAAAGAAAAAAACAATATAACAAATTTTTTTAATTTTAGAGAATAATTTCAAGTATTTGAGTAAGCATTAGATGATCTCGATCATTCAATTATAATCTTATTGGTATTGATCTTAAGTAATGTCTTAAGTCTTTCCTTATACTTATTCTTATTATGTAAATTATAAATATGTTTTTAAGTGATATTTGGATTAACAAAATAGATAATAACATTAATTTTATTTATTATTTAATTAATATATTTAAATTCTTTTTTAAAATAAGGACAAAAATAAAAAAATTATTATTATCGAAATTAAATCTCATCTCTAGACTTTGATTTATCTCTTTTACGTGATCATTCTCTTTCTATTTTCTTTTATACACCCTCAGTTGAATCGTTGAAAAATGATTTTTAAATTTACGAAATTATTAATGTGTAATTATAAAACATAATTTTGTTTTATTTTTAAGTAATTATTTAAGAGAGTTGCGTGCTCATGTGGTCCACGTGGTCTTATTGCTTCGCCGGGTGGCGGATGCGACCGTTGCCACCGTCCAGACGGCTGTGGGCCCTACCCTTTTAAAAAAGAGTGACACCGTGTCATTACGTGGAAGATTCGGAGTGAATCATCGGCAACTTCACAATTCCAAAAATGCCCTCACCCCTTACTCATAATTGCATTAGGTGACGAGAAAAATAAATGTCCTCAGACTTGCTCGAAATTACACAAAGACCGCATCGAAAACATCGGCCACGGAGTATTTTTAGGTGCTGCAATATCTGTATTTTCTGTGGGCATTTATTATGCCGCCTACTATTTTGATTAAGGAGAAATCTAGAATGTAGTACGTTGGGTATCATTGGCAAGGTGAAGTCAACAAATCCGATGGCTGGGAACCATCCGATCGTGCTGAACCGGTGGGCCCAAGGGTTTTGAATTATCACGTGGTTAATTTTATGGGACCGTTGGAATTAAGTTTCATTTATTATTTAATTATCAATTTTTTTCCTTTTCAAAATCGTTTCCATCAAATTACGGAACTACCCCTGATCTCTTCTCAAATCTTAAAATTTTAATTTTTTTTTAATTTTGGAGAATATGGTAATTTGGATACAATAAAGGGAATTATTTCCAAGAAAACAAGGTAAAGACTGAAGACAAGGAAACAGACCAGTGATTTTGTGGGTAGTCAAACTTGTGGAAACCCAAGAGAAAAAAAAAATCATTTTTGAAAACCCAACCAAGGATAATCTAGTAATTTCTCATTTTCTCCAACATTTTAATTTTTTCTTTTGTATTAAATTCCACGAAATCATTTTTAATTTTTTTCCTTTTTTTTTGTCTTGTATTTGCCACCCCATTTTTCATTTTCTTGTCGATTTTGACAGTACGCTCCTCAAGGGCGCAAAAGCTTCTGAACAGACAGCATCAAAGCACACAGAATTAAAAGCAAAGAAAGAATGAAGCAGGAGAGAGAAAAAGCAAGAGTTTTAGAGAGAAAGAAAGAGATCTAGCAAACATGGGGTGAGAGATGAGACAAGAAGCAGCTGGAGGTGTTTGATTGCAGCTGCTAAGCAAAACCCAGTTCCTGTTTTGATTTTCTTTTGGTGGGTTGCTTTCTGATCTTGCAAAATGGAAAATTTTCATCATCGTGTATGCTTGCATCGTGTAAATAATGCGTTTTTTTGGTCTTTCAATGGTGGGTTTGACTGTTTATGACTTGTTTTTGGATTTTCAGCTTCTGGGTGTGTTGGTTTTTGATCATCTTTTTAATTCCTCCTGGGAGTGCCTTTGACTCTATGAACGTTGGTTTTGGATGATCATGAAAATCTGCGTTTCTGGTGCTTTGAAGCATCTGGGTTTCTTGCTTTCAGGGAATCCCGATTGAATTATGATAACTGACCTTGGTTTTTTTGTTTTTTTTTTTCTATTACGTGGTGCCTTTGATCAGTAGTTCGTGCACTTTTTGAAGAGAGCCGTTACTTTTTGTACATGATAATTGGACTTTTCTTCCATCAATCAGGTAGCTTGCAAACCATTTCTGATTCAGTCTCCGGACTTGTCTAATCTGATCTCACCCATTTATCAGTTCTTGTTCTTCTCAAACTGAATTATTGCCCTTTTTGGTTGATTTTGGGGTCAGGTACAGCGAGTGGGATGTACAAAGCTTCAGTGTGTCTTTTGGTATTGAATTGGGTGGTTTAAGTCTCTAATCATCAAGCCCTGCTTTGGATCCATTACCCTGGTTTTACAAACGGTACAAGGATCTGGCCTTTTCCAAGGTTTGAATAGTTTGTGGTGGTGTTCTTGACTGGTATCATGGCTAGCTTGTCGCATCCTGATTCTAGACGCAAGTATTCTTGGTGGTGGGACAGCCACATAAGTCCCAAAAATTCCAAATGGCTTCAGGAAAATCTTACAGGTAGATATATCTTTCTTCCACACAGGGCTGGTTTGCTTCTTTGTTTGAGTAATTGTTGTTTCATTCCTTAGATCTTCTATCTGTGTAATTTCTAGATATAATTGTCAATATCTTTTAACTTTTAAAAGGGTATAGTGTGAGGTTCTTAAAGTTGAGAAGAAGGCATCATGGCAGCTCTTAAAGTTTTTGAATGCTTCTGAAGCAATTGGAGAGTCCGTCTAAGATGCCTCGATGTGATGGAGGCTTTTCTATGTAGTTTTGTATATGCATTTGATGAATTATGATGATAGCAGCTGGAAAGGCAGACTTAGCACACTGCACTTCGGTTATAATTCTATGTCCTCAGACTAGCCTTAACACATGCAATGGAAATGGCACCATTTGATTTACATAAATACAGCTGACTTCTGTTTTGTTGTGTTCTGGGGAAAGGCAAGTGTAGTGTATTCAATTTCCACATGTTCTCGAACTGTTTTTCCAGTTGAAGGTTTACTTTGAAGCACAAAAGCAGAGAGTAGATTATTTGATTTATATAATTGATACTCATTTTGTAACATATTTTGATATTTTTGTACTTTTTCTTTTATAAACTAGGGAGAAAAATATGCTTACAGTGCCTGACCTAAGTTTTTTAGAAGAATGGTTTTGAACCTGCTTTTGGTTCTTGGAAAGAATGAGAGTATTGCTAAAACGCTAAGAAAAACTGATTTTTGTCCGAACCATTTCTAAATATTTTTCTTTACTTTTCCTCATTCTTTTTGAGGGCCAAATGGAAGGATGAGGTGTCGACATGGTTTACTTTCTTTTCTTGGCAACTTGATCAACTAGGGAGCTCTCATCCATATTTGGGTTATTATTTAAAAATTAATCAATCAGATGATGTTCTCCTGTATATATTCAGCATAACCTTGGTTTTATTTTTTCACGATAATGCGAATAGAACTTGGCCAAATTTGGCCGTGGATAGCTAGTTGGGTTTATATGGAATGCTGAAGGACCAAAGTTCTGCAATTGTTTTTGAGGTTTTTTCTTTAGTAACTATTTTATTTTTTGATAGGTAAGGGGGATATATGTTTATGTAAAATGGCAGCGCCAAAGGGAGCAATTGCATGGGGGTACACGGGAATTATTGGCTGTAAAGTAATGTTTCAGGGACAAGAATATGGAAGTGCGTAGAACTCTTAAGTATCGATTTTTATTCCTTTCAGCAGAACACTGATTTTAGTATTTGTGAATTTAGGGAATAACATAGACATAGTCTTCTCAAACAAAGACACTACTGTTGTTTTGTTATACACTGAATTTTTATGAAAAACAATTGTAGAAGGATAAGCTGGTTTTGTGGAAGGTTTGAACACCCTCTGCTTGTTCATTCACAAGTATATATTTATGTTGCAGAAGGTGCGATTTTTGTGTGTATATAAACTCTTATATGTTGACCCATCATGGAGGCAATGTTGCATTTGTAGGGTATGAAATCAAAGTTTGACACAGGAGGTGGTCACAGATTGTGTAAAATCTGAATTATTATCTGTCGTGGCAACAAAAAACTATCCGTATAAACTTGGAACGTTTTTCAGCACATATACAAACATGGAAGTTTATAAATGGGTAGCATAATTAAGTTTAATAATATTAAAATCTGTGCAAAATACATTGTCACACAATATTTACATTTTGTATGTCATTCTAGTTTTAGTTCTGTGCCATGTTTTTCTTTTATCATTATCGATCGCCTTTCTCCCCCAAGACACATGTGATTGACTATGAAAACCCTCCTTATTTGCTTAAACAGATATGGATGCCAAAGTCAAACAAATGATCAAGCTTATTGAGGAAGATGCAGATTCCTTTGCAAGGAGGGCAGAGATGTACTATAAGAAACGTCCTGAGCTTATGAAATTGGTTGAAGAGTTCTACCGAGCATACCGTGCTTTGGCTGAGAGATATGATCATGCAACTGGGGCACTGCGGCAGGCCCAACGAACTATGGCGGAAGCATTTCCCAACCAAGTCCCGTTTTTGACTGATGATTCACCTGCAGGCTCTAGTGCTGAAGCTGAACCTCATACACCTGAGATGCCACCCGCAGTCCGTGCATTCTTTGAACCTGATGAGTTGCAAAAGGATGCTTTGGGACTCTCTTCATCGCATTTCCATGCAGTCAAACGGAATGGAGCTTTTACTGAGGAGCCTGATTCTGTATCAAGCAAAAAGGGTTTGAAACAGCTCAATGATTTATTTGGGTCTGGTGATGCGCCAAACATTGCAAAGTTTGCAGAAGGAAGGGCAAGAAAAGGCCTCAATTTTCATGATGCAGATGAGAAAGAACGAAATGTGCAAAACACTGACAGTCATACTGCAACAGAAATTTTGGCTTTGAAGGAATCACTTGCCAGATTAGAAGCTGAAAAGGAGGCTGGCCGAGTTCAGCACCAACAGAGCTTGGAGAGATTGTCTAATCTAGAGGCAGAAGTTTCTCGTGCACAAGAGGATTCCAAGGGACTTAATGAACGTGCAGGTAAAGCTGAAAATGAAGTTCAAACTTTGAAGGAAGCCCTTACCAAATTGGAAGCTGAAAGGGAAACTAGTCTTCTTCAATACCAGCAGTGTTTGGAGAGGATATCTGATCTGGAGAGAACTATTTCTCATTCCCAAGAGGATGCTGGAAAACTGAATGAGCGAGCTAGTAAATCAGAAGTTGAAGCTGCAGCCCTAAAGCAGGACCTTGCTAGAGTAGAATCTGAAAAAGAAGGTGCTCTTCTGCAATACAAACAATGTTTAGAGAAGATATCAGATCTGGAGAGCAAATTGGTGCAAGCTGAGGACGATTCCAGAAGGATTAATGAGCGAGCTGAAAAAGCTGAAAGAGAAGTTGAAACCCTGAAGCAAGCTGTTGCCTCATTGACTGAAGAGAAGGAAGCAGCTGCACGCCAGTATCAGCAGTGCCTGGAGACAATTGCCAGTCTAGAGCTTAAAATCTCGTGTGCTGAAGAGGAGGCCCAGAGGCTGAATGGTGAGATAGATAATGGGGTTGCAAAGTTAAAAGGTGCTGAAGAACAGTGTCTTCTGCTGGAGAGGACCAATCACTCTTTGCAGTTTGAATTGGAGTCTTTGGCACAGAAGCTGGGGGCTCAATGTGAAGAACTCACAGAGAAGCAGAAGGAGTTGGGAAGACTCTGGACCAGCATACAAGAAGAGCGCCTGCGGTTTATGGAAGCTGAAACTACTTTCCAAAGTCTGCAGCATTTGCACTCTCAATCTCAGGAAGAATTGAGGTCTCTGGCTACAGAGCTTCAGAGTAAGGGTCAAATTTTGAAGGACATGGAAACTCATAATCAAGGTTTACAGGATGAGGTCCATAAGGTGAAGGAAGAGAATAGGGGTCTAAATGAGTTCAACTTATCTTCAGCCGTGTCAATAAAAAATATGCAGGATGAGATCCTTAGCCTAAGGGAGACTATAACGAAACTTGAAATGGAGGTTGAACTCCGAGTGGACCAAAGAAATGCGCTTCAGCAAGAAATTTACTGTTTGAAAGAGGAATTGAATGACTTGAACAAGAACTACCGGGCTATGCTCGATCAGGTTGAGGGTGTGGGCCTTAAACCAGAGTGCTTTGGGCTATCTGTGAAAGAACTGCAGGAGGAGAACTCAAACCTAAAAGAAATCTGTCAGAGGGGCAAAAGTGAGAATGTAGCTCTTTTGGAGAAGCTGGAAATCATGGAGAAACTTCTTGAGAAAAATGCCCTTCTGGAAAATTCCCTCTCAGATTTGAGTGCTGAATTAGAAGGGCTAAGAGAGAAAGTTAAGGCATTGGAAGAATCCTACCAATCTCTCCTTGGAGAAAAATCCATTCTTGTTGCTGAGAATGCCACTCTGACTTCCCACTTACAGACTAAGACCAACCATTTGGAGAAACTCTCAGAGAAGAACATGCTTATGGAGAATTCACTTTCTGATGCAAATGCTGAACTTGAAGGGTTGAGGACAAGGTCAAAGGGCTTAGAAGATTCATGTCAGTTGCTTGATAATGAGAAATCTGGCCTCATCAGCGAGAGAGAAACTTTAATTTCTCAGTTGGAAGCTACTCAGCAAAGACTGGAGGACCTGGAGAGAAGATATACAGAATTGGAAGAGAAATACTTCGGTCTGGAGAAAGAGAAAGAATCCACACTCTGTAAAGTAGAAGAGCTGCAGGTTTCCTTGGAGGCTGAAAAGCTAGAACAGGCCAACTTTGCCCAATTGAGTGAGACCCGATTGGCTGGTATGAAATCTGAGATCCATCTCCTGCAAGTGGAAGGTCGATGCAGGAAGGAAGAATTTGAAGAAGAACAAAATAAAGTTGTAAATTCTCAAATCGAGATCTTCATCTTCCAGAAATGTGTACAGGAGCTGGCAGCAAAGAATTTCTCTCTGTTGACTGAGTGCCAGAAACTCTCAGAGGTGTCCAAATTGTCAGAGAAACTAATTTCTGAATTAGAACATGAAAATCTTGAGCAACAGGTGCAAGTTAACTCCTTGGTTGATCAAGTGAAAATGCTGAGAACGGGGATGTATCACGTATCGAGGGCACTTGATATTGATGCAGAGCATAGGGCTGAGGACAAGATTGATCAAGATCAAACAGTCCTGAATGCTATCATATGTCAGCTAGAAAATACAAAAAGTTCTCTGTGTAAAACACAAGATGAAAATCAGCAGTCGATAGTTCAGAAGTTAGTTCTTGTTACAGTGCTGGAGCAACTGGGCCTAGAAGCAACACAGCTTGCAACAGAAAGAAACACCCTTGATGAAGAGTGCAGGATCAGGAGTGAGCAGTTCTCATCATTGCAGAGTGAGACCCACCAACTTCTGGAGGTGAGTGAAAAATTGAGATTGAAAGTAAGGGAGGGTGATCACAAAGAGGAAGTTCTGACAGCAGAAATAGGGATTCTGCAAGGAAAGCTGTTGGAATTGCAAGAGGCTCATGGAAATTTGCAGAAAGAGAATTCTTTGATTCTTGAAGAAAAAGGATCTTTGTCAAAGAAGTTCTTATCCTTGGAGGAGGAGAAACGCATCCTAGAAGAAGAAAACTGGGTTGTCTTTGGTGAAACAATATCTCTAAGTAACCTTTCTTTGATTTTCAAAGACTTTATCACTGAGAAATCTGTTCAACTAAAAGAGCTTGGTCAAAATCTTGAGGAACTTCATAATGTGAACTATGCCCTTGAGGAGAAGGTGAGGACAATGGAGGGGAAGTTGGGAATGGTAGAAATGGAGAATTTTCATCTCAAGGATTCATTGGAGAAGTCAGAAAATGAGCTGAACACTGTCAGGTCTTTCGCTGATCAGTTGAATCATGAAATTGAAAATGGAAGGGATATATTGTCTCGGAAGGAAACGGAACTTCTTGAAGCAGGCCAGAAGCTCAGTGCTTTGCAGGATGAGAAGGCGGAGTTGCATAAAACAGTGGAAGTTGTGAAGAGTGAATGTGATGAGGTTAAGGTGATAAGAGAAGATCAGGAGAAGCAGATCCTAAAACTATCTGAAGAGAATGATCATCAAAAGAAGCAGAATGGATGCCTTCGTGAAGTGAATAGGGGTTTGGAGGCCAAATTGTGGAAGTTGTGTGAAGAAATTGAAGAAGCTAAAGTTAGAGAGGAAACCTTGAATCATGATTTGCAAAGGGGAAGAGATGAAGTTGAACTGTGGGAAACTCAAGCTGCAGCATTCTTTAGTGAACTTCAAATCTCCAATGTTCGTGAAGCATTTTTTGAAGAGAAGGTGCATGAGCTTATCATAGCATGTGAGGGCCTTGAAAACAGAAGTCATCTGAAAAATATGGAGATTGAGCTATGGGAAACTCAAGCAGCAACATTCTTTGGTGAACTTCAGATCTCCACTGTTCATGAAGCATTGTTCAAGGAGAAGGTGCATGAGCTTATTGAAGCATGTAAGAGCCTTGAAAATATAAGTAATTCTAGAAGTAGGGAGATTGAGCTGCTGAAAGAAAGAGTTAACAAATTGGAAGGTGAAAATGGAGGACTAAAAACTCAGTTGGCTGCATATACCCCGACCATCATTTGTCTGAGGGATTCTGTCGCTGCTTTGGAAAATCGTACCCTTTCACATACTAATCTTCATCAAGCAGACACCAAGGATAAAAAGGTAATCCTTATTTATCTGACTCTGAATTTGCTCCACTAATTAAACTTGACTTGGTCTGGAAATTGAAGTGATCTGAACTTTTCAAGCCTCAACCAATATTCTCAAAGTCCCATACTAATATGTGAAGTGATCTCTTATTGCATTTTTGTTTTATGTTCTTAATTTTTGGGCTTCCCTTCCGGCTCCCTTCGAGTCATCACCATATTTTTCTCACTGGCAGTCCTTTCAGAAAACTTGGTTATTTATTCAAGTCTTTTTAATTTTAGTGTAGTTAAATTTGAATTGGTTGGCTGTCAGAGAAATTATAAATTTTTAGGGGCTCTCTAGTAGTCTAATACTTGATTTGCTGAAATTGTCTAGCTTCTTGATAACTCAATCTCCTTCAAACAAAATACAATGTATTCGTTACTTTGTTTCACTAAAGTCTAGGTTTCTTTGTAAATATTTCAACAAATTCAGTAATTTAGCACTCCAGAAACTTGTTGAAACAGTTGCTGGATCTACCCTGATCACATTGGGCCAGAGATAATGGGATGCTTTTAGACTTAGGACGAAGGCTCCAAGTTTCCAACCATGCTACCTGTAAAAAGTACATGTGGTTTTAGGTGGTGAATTGAAACCGTCTTATTCATTGTTCACTTCTTTTCCAGGATGCTAAATTGGTGGGTCACCTGCATGTTGAACGCAGTCAAGACTGCAGCGAAAATCAAATTGCCATGGTGCCAGAGGGAAATTCAGATTTGCAGGATTTGCAAACCAGGATTAAAGCCATTGAGAAGGGATTGATTGAAATGGAAAGGCTAGCATTGGAGGAACACTTAGACACCAATGCCAAATTAGAGGCTGCAATGAAACAGATTGAAGAGTTGAAATCTCAAAGAAGTTTTCGTCGAGAAAACATTCAAACAAGCAGGCATCTTAATCCACAACAGGAAGAGGAGGAACTTGGGGATGGGACCTGTGATGATCGAAAGCTGCACACGAAAGACATTATGCTTGATCAGATATCTGAATGTTCATCCTATGGGATAAGCAGAAGAGAGACTGCTGAAGTTGATGATCAGATGCTTGAGTTGTGGGAAACCACTGATCTGAACGGCAGTATTGCTCTGACAGTTGCCAAGGCACATAAAGGGGCTACTGCACCTGTTGGATACCATCAAGTTGTGGCTGAGGGACACAAGAGTGAACATCCGTCTTCAGAAATAATGGTTGAGAAGGAGTTGGGGGTGGACAAATTAGAGATCTCCAAGAGATTTGTGGAGCCTGGTCAAGAAGGGAACAAGAGGAAGACACTGGAGAGACTTGCTTCTGATGCCCAGAAATTGACCAACCTTCAAATAACTGTGCAAGATCTGAAAAAGAAGGTGCAGTTTACTGAGGATAGCAGAAATGTAAAAGGTATTGAATATGATACTGTGAAGGGGCAGCTGGAAGAAGTCGAGGGGGCCATCCTCAAGTTGTGTGATAGCAATAGCAAATTAACGAAGAACATTGAAGATAATTCCCTTTCTGATGGGAAACCTGCAATGGAGTTGGAAGAGAGTCGGAGTGTCAGACGAGGGAGAATTTCAGAACAGGCACGAAAAGGGTCTGAAAAAATTGGGCGGTTGCAGTTGGAAGTGCAGAGAATACAGTTTCTTTTACTGAAGCTTGATGATGAAAAAGAAAGCAAAGCCAAAACCAGAATTTCAGAGCCAAAGAGAAGGGTTCTCTTGCGAGATTATCTCTATGGTGGGAGAAGAACCACCCACAAGCGAAAGAAAGCTCACTTTTGTTCGTGTGTCCAGTCTCCAACTACTGGAGATTGAGGTAATACATTCCCATCAACAAATAATCAGTAGAGTTTAAGATAATGGGACAGTAGTTTTGTTTTAAAATTTTCCTTCATAGGAGATGTTGAAGACCTACATGCGTTCCTTTGGTTTACTTAGACACAAACCGATCATCAATTTAGAGAAACTGTTGTACATGTCAGGCCCTATCTAATCAAAAGAAGCTGCTCTCAGGGAGCTTGTTTCCTTTGATCTTAAATAAATGAATCAAATCTTCATCAGAAACTTCTTTTCAAGGCTATCAATGCCAATTGTGTGTTACTGTGTTACACAGTTTGCTACTCTGTATATAAAGCTGTCTGCCAAGGTAATGCTCTTTCATGCCCACCAGTTTGCGCAGGGGAATTCGACGCATTTTGGTAATATTTTTAAGGCAGAATTACTTGTAATGGCCCTTGTTATGAGTTTAAATTTGTAATGCAAATTTTTTGTTCTTTTATAGAGAAAAAATGTTATGCCGGTTTGATTGCCTAGAATCTAGATGGTATATGTGGTAGCATTGCTATCCCACAATAGCCAGATGAATCCAAACTTGTTATAAGATTACTTTCTCTTTATGTTTTTCCGATTTCTTGGCAAAATTAAGCAGCTTCTAATTGAGGGAGCTTACTCGTTTCTGTGCACCATCTAGGGGGTATGGTGGTAATCAACCTGTGTGGTCATCAGTCCCAACCTCTTTTGTTTTTGTTTTGGGTGCTGGGATGGGGGGATTTCCAACTTAGTTATGGTGGTAGGCATTCTCTCTTTGCGGGTCTTGGGTTTCTGCAAAATAGGTTATACCAAGCTACATCAGGAAATTGAAAACATTATATGAAGTTACGAACCAAAGAAAGAAAAAGATCAAAATCATTTAGGGATTAATAGACTTTTTCTTTTGATTATTTCTATTAATCTCTGAAGTTCTCAGTGATTTCAATGACCATTTTAGGCTGCAGGACCTGATCAAAACCCAGGATACCATTTCAGCCATGGCCCTGGGTGCATAATGGCCTTCCCAGACTAGCTTTCAACTAGAATTTACTAAGATGGTGGTGATGATAACAACAATTGTAGGGGGAGTTGGTGAGGGAAGAGAGGAAGCTTGACAGGTTTAACATTAAGCCACAGAGGCAAAATTCTGCATAAAATCCTCGGTTTCTCGTGTTCTTCTATGATGCATTTGAATAAATGTTTAGCTGCAACAGCTCAAGATCACACTCTGTATCACAGATGATGAAAGTACCATCTACAGGCATAGAGCATCACCTGCAAGACTAGAAACTGGGCATAAACCCTACCTGGAGGATTTGGCCGGACAACACATAAAGGTTCACTTGAAGTGGTTTGGTCATTTCTTGTGAATCAAATGCACAACACCCTCAATGGTCTTGCTGTCTACTCCAAAAACCTGCCAATTTTGAATTCACAGCCTGAGCACATCCAAACTGAATATTTAAACAAGCAAATACAGTAAAGAGAATGAAAATGGTCACCAACACAAATGTTAGAAAAATTACAATTTATTTAGATGGGGAGGACAGCATAGCCTAGTGGCATTCTCCACACAACCCCAAAATGCTACTTTCCATGTCTACTGATCTCCTGTATTACATACATATCTGATAAGTTATGAAAAAACCTCCAACTTTCACCAACTTGGTACAACTTTATGAGCTATATCTGATAAGTTATTATTCCAAATTCTTCGGGTGCTGTTCCTTCTCCACTGATCTCTATTAACTCAAACCATGCTTGAATCATCAGCCATAGCCTCTGGCTTGCATGTATGAAGCATGAAGTTACATGCTCCCACAGCCTCTCCCACTGTCAGATATATCCACTCGTGCCCTAATACCCCTATAAACTTGGACTTGTTCATCTTCTTTATCACTTCCCCTCCTGGATTTGCCAGTACAAGCTGCGAAAAACCCAAAATTAACGTTAGTTTTGCCTTGTGTTCTTGAGCGGAATTTGAAGATTTAGGTTAATTAAGTAATGAATTACCTTGAGCCCCCTTCTTTCCGTGCTCTTCTTCACCTCCTCAAGCATGCTAATCCCACTTGTGTCAATGTTACCAACAGCCCCCATGGCAAGTATAACATACTGTAAACTGGATTCTCCAGCTGCCTCCAGCTTGTCTTCCTCCTCTTCGATCCATCTCGATATCCTAACAAAGGGAAAAGCCAGTCCCCTTGTCATTTCTTTGACTCATAAACCATGGAAACTTTTTATGATATTTATGAATTCTTCGTAACTAAATAATTACATTTTAAAATCATAAAGGTTCTTAGGTGTAGAGTAGACAATATCTACATAATATGAAGGGTTTTATTGTAAATGGTTTTAGACCTAATTTCCAACTTTGATGTGAGGATTTGTTTAGGGTATTTTTCCATTGGTCCCCAATCTAATGAGACATAATGATACTATACATGTATGAAATTTTCTCAACTTAAAACTCATTTTTAAAACCGTGAGAGCCCTTTGAACTGAAAGCGGATAATATGTAAACAGTTTTGAGTGGGTTATTCCACTCTCTTTATGTATGTCTATATATATATATATATATATATATCATACCTTTCTCTCAGATAGCCTGCATTGGCGAAGCAAATGGGGGCATCAATCTCAAGTATGAGAAATCCTGGAACTGTGCTTGCAGCTGGGTATTGATCAACACTTCTGTATATTTTGGAGTTGGGAATGTTCCCAAGCACCGAAGTCCTTGGCCTGGCCACAAAGAGAAGCATCCTGAGGAGAGATATGGCAACCTGCGTTTGGGAACAAATGTGAGGCTGAGTGAGTAGGAGTAGAATTTATTTAAATGTGGGGCTGAGTAAGAGTTTGCTCGACAGTGATTTTAAAAACCGTTTCTAATCTTTCTAATATCATTTAATGTTAAAAAGATTAGAAAGGTTTTTTAAAATCAGTATCAAATGCACTACTCTAAGAGTAAGACAAGTTAAGTGAGTGGTATGGAGTCATACAGGTAGGACTAGGCCGATCTCCACGCTGCCAAATCCCACGCCAATGTATGCGGTCATGCAGACTATGAAGTCGAATTTGTCCACCTTCCAGAGGTGGATGGCTGCATCATAGTCTATGAGGCCAAGCATTGCAGCTATGCTAATGGAGGACAGCACCACTATGGGAGTGTAATGGAGCAGTGGTGTGAGGAACAACAGTGTGATCATCACTGCCATTGCCATCACAATGTTTGACACTGCTGTCTTGCACCCTGCATTGAAGTTCACTTCTGATCTCGAAAATAGCCCTGCAATTTCATCCACAGACTATGCTTAATTCTCGTGATTTGCTTATCCTACAGACTTAATAATCGAAAAAATGTCAAATTATACCCGTGGTGAGGTAGCAAGAAGTGCAAGAGCCAGCAATGTTCATCATCCCAAAAGCAATCATCTCTTTGTTCCCATCAATATGGTAGTTCTTAGACATGGCAAAGCTTCTCCCCACTGCTATTCCTTCCTGCATTATTCAGCATCATCATCGATTAAAGCTCGTTTAAAATATCTGTTGGAAAAACAATTCAGAAAATACAGAAATCCGGAAAAGTTTTTCTTTCAAGGCTGCGACCAAGCCTGACCCATAAACAGAAAGATTCATCTGGGTACATTAGCATTATTTGGGTAGCGGCAATGCACCCAACAATATACCAAATGTTAACCCAGGTTCCATGATTCACGCACTCACCTGCAGCTGTTACCATAAAGAGCCCGATGCGGTCGGACCAAGTGGGTGCATAAAGAGTCCAAGTAACCACCACTTAGCTATATAAACCTTAAAGCTAAGGTCACCCATGAAATTGAATTTGGACTAGCGCTCAAGCCTAAGTGACCACTAGGTGACAAAACCCCACTTCATATTCACCAATCAAACTCATCTAGTCAAGCGTGGTCAATTGGGGGCATTCTATATATTATAATATATATAGATGGGGTTGTTTTAAAATTGGTTAAAAAATTCACTAAAACCCTAAATTAAAACCGGATACCATTATTGTAGCTTATACCTGGAAGATACGTTAGATTAATATCGATAGATAATAATGATGTGTTTTGTAATTTTTTATAAAACGAAACATACTGCTGCAGCAATGATGCCAGTGACGATGCCGGTTTTAATGGCAGTTGAAAGATATGGCGATCCAAAAGGTAGTTCGCTGAGGGAGGGTGGATTGAGACCTTTCTTCAAGTTTCCGATCTGAGGATAATCACAACGATAGACACCAGATCAGAGCCTTCACATAATTGAAATCATAGCGGCAAGAAAGTGACAAAAATGAGGGTCACCCACCAATCAGAGTTGTCCAAGTAGTGGAACCCACAGTAGATTTGATTTGTGGTGTTCCAATTACGGATTAAAATATCACGATATTTATGCAGATCTTGACACGATATAGGAGAGAAATATTGGTATTCTGATATTTCGTCAGTTTATTGAGAATTTTGCCAATATTTCATAATTTATCACGACATTTTGCCACGGTCAATGTGGAGTGGTGAGGTCAAAGGTAAAATATTCAACATGCAACCGGGCCAAGCTTACTCCTTATAATTAATATTGCATCAAATATATATAACCTAAAACTCATCGTATAAATATAATATTAAAATTATATTTTAATGAACAAATTAATATTTCATTTAATTAATTATCAAAAATATAAAAATTATCATGATAATTTTTTTATAATGTTTTTAATATCATTAATATATTAATTAAATATTAAAAATTATACATATATTAAATGAATTATAATTTTAATATTAAATATATTTTTAAATTAGATAAAGTATAATCAAATATCATAATATTATTATCGAATAATATTTGATATAATTTAATTATAAATATATATTTATATTTATATAATATTAATATGAAATATGATAAATTATATTATAAATATATCAATTTCTTAAATAAAATGATTTGAAATATTCATTATACTTTTAATTTTAATTTTAAGAATTTTATTTTTATTTTTATAAGTTTTAATTAATTTTAGGTTAATCAATATTTTATATCAAAATATTTGTTTATACATCTTTAATATACCCTATATATTTATAAAATTAAAATATCAATATATCTATAATTATAATATTTTTATAATGGTAGAATTAGGTTTATTATCGGGGGTGGAGGGGTCACCCGTTGCTTTTATTTGTTTGGATGCGAGATGGAGAGAGACACAAAAACACCATGGGTGACATACCACTTGGACACCGTGTCTATCAGCGCGGGTGAGATAAACGAGAAGACTTCCTAGTATCACTGACGTCAGTGGTGCCATTGCTGATACCCAAAAGAACTTGGGTCTCCTCTTGCTCTACAAAAATAAAAATAAAAAATCAAGTAATTTAAACAAAAAGGAAAGTCAATGAATTAAGAAAATAAATATTTAATTAAAAAGATAAAATAATTCATATTTTTACTTAAAAAATAACTTTTTTTTTGACATAAATGTCATTTATCATTTTAAATATTTATTTACAATTTTTTTAAAAAAAATTATTTTTACAAGAAAATAGCATGTATATTTTATCAAAATGATACCAAAAAAAATGATAGAAATTAAATTTCAAAAATTAGGTTTTTATTGACCCTTTTGATAAAATAATTATAAGAAAATAGAATTTAATCTAATAAAGACAAATTTTCAATCTATTCTCATTTATAATAAATATCCCAAGTGTCAATGAATGAGTTTCATATTGGGTTTTTTTTTTCAAAAGAATTTATTTAAAAATAAATAAAAATTATTTATTTCAACTAATAATATTTTTTATTATAAAGCATAATGACCAATTAGTCAAGTAAAAAAAATGCAAGATTAATATTTTACTTGGTCAACAATTTGATTATTTTTTTTTATAAAAGCAAATGCTAATTAAAATACCCTTTTAACACTTCTCCTTTTGCAAAAAAAAAAAAAAAAAAAAAATTAAAATCTCTTAAAAAGCAAGAAGTTGATGGAAGTCCCCAAATTTGTGAAACATTCTTTTTGTTTTGTTTAATAATAACACTTGTAGTGATCATACTTAGACTAATTGGGTACTTGAAAGGTAAGTTTTAACCTTGATAATATGAAATTAAATGATGAAATTTAAGAGTGAGTGGTGGTATATGGGTTGGGGGTTTACTTACAAAGTATTTTGTAAGCATGAGGAAGAAAAGGAAACAACACCCCATCACTCCGCTTTCCCATCTCCACTGCAAAAATAAAACCATAATAAAAACACATGTAGTATTAAAAATTATTACAACAGGGAGAGAGAGAGAGAGAGGGAGGGAGATGGATGTGTGTACAGTATTGTATTACTATTATGTAAGCCTATGAAAAAGTGTAATATTATAAGTGTTTTTGAGAAATAGGTGATTTAGCAGGTGGGAAAGGGAAGAAGGAAAAACCTGGTGTGTTTGGGTGAAGACAGAACGCATGACAGAGACGATATCAGTGCCATGGGTGAAATGGTCGAGACCCAGAATCCCTTTCAGCTGTTGCAGACACACAACTGTTGCAGCCCCTCCCATGAAACCCACTTTCGTCCCATGCGACAGAAAATCAACCACAAACCCTAGCCTGCCATTCACCACACCCACTTCTGTTAATGTTTTCAACTCAAGTTTATGGTAGCCAACCATATATGAAAGAAAACAATTGCTATTATAATTTAATCATGCAAAAATCCAAAAAAAAAAAAAAAAACTCGTAGATATATGGAGAGCCATCACCTCAGAAGGCCAAGCGAAGCTTGAAAAACTCCAGCAAAGAATGTGGCTAGGAAAGCGAGGTGAAGATAAGTCTGGGGATGTTCATTGGCCTTCACTTCATTCCCCAGCATGGAACCCATCATAAGCGATCCAACTGCTACTGTCCCCACAGCCAAGTCTCTGGAGCTCCCCATCATAGCATAAACCAGCGGCGGTACGAAGCTCGAATCTGCATTTCAGGACATACCCATTATCAAAAACTGTGAAAAGGATGTTAAGATTGAATCGGAATCAAAATCTGTGACACTCACATAGCCCGAGAATTGGAGGTTGATTGGCGATCCCGTGAGGGATGGCGAGGCTGGCGATGGTGATGCCGGAAATAAGGTCGGCCTTGAGGAACTGGAAGCTGTAGCGAGGACCCCATTCGAGGATGGGAAAAAGGTACTGAAGTCCCAGTCTGAATATCCTCGAAGCAGGCTGGTTCTTGAATTGCCGAAGCGGATCATCGGGGACGAAGGTCTCTTTCAGAGACGTCTTGAGCGATTTCGTGAAGGGCTGCGGAGGTGGAACCGCCACACGGTGGGCGCACTCCACGCCCGCCGCTGGGTACTTGTAGTCACCATTTCCCATGCTCATACTTAAAAAATAAAAATAAAAATACACCAAGGAATCACAGTTTTCTAACAAACAAACACTTAGATAAATATATGTCGTGCAATGAGAGTGTTTAGGTTTTGATACTAAATACAGAGGTGGGTCTCGGCGGCCACCGGTAATGGTGGTGGTGGTGGTAATTGTGGTGGATGAGCCTGAGGGATATATAGGGGTTTGGCGAAAGGACCACGCATATCAGTTAAAAGTCAGCCTCACTGTTCAAGCCATTCTTTGATTTTTTGTGTTCATTACCATTCTTTCCATTTCTTACAGCCGTTTCACGAAACGCACTTGGTTTGTTAACGACTACACTACAAGAAAAAGGGTCTATGACATATTTTTTATTGACTAATATGTTGTTTTAACAGGCAACAATGACATATAATTTATATGTAAGCAAGCATGACATATGTGTAAATCCAAAACAATAAACATTATTTATATTTATAATGTGGCTGGCTAGCTTGATATAAAATCAAAAGTTAAGGTATGTGTTATCTTTATTTTATTTTATTTTATTTTTTCTTGCTTTGATTGTAATAATAATTATTGTTTGTAAGATTTGGATTGATGAATTAATATAAAATTTGAGTTCATATTTTTTGGTGAAATTTGTTAGATTAGTTTATAACTTATATGAGTTTTGCTCATTTAAATTATTTAATTTGAGTATGAGACAATTGTGATATATTTTAAATGTTATTTTGAATTTGTATATTAAATTGAGTTGATTTTGGTTGTGGATTTGAGTTTGTATATTAAATTAGATTTGAATTATAAGATATTAAATTTAGATCTAATTAAATTTATTTTAATTTATTAAATTTAGGTTTGGTTTATTGTGCTTATGTTCTGATTATTAATTTAGAAATTTTGAAGTAGGGTGTATGATGCGTAAGATATTTCTATTGGGTAATATTTGTTAATTTGAATCCATTTTGAATTGATGAAAATGAGAGTGTTTAGGTTTTTATACTAAATTCAGTGGGGGGTCTCGGCTGGCACTGGCAATGGTGGTGGTGGAAGGGGTTTTTTCACTTCGTAGTCTTCCTTCCAGTGATGGTGATGGAGCTTCGTAGTCTTCCAGTGATGGTGATGGAATTTTTCGCTTCGTAGTCTTCCAGTGATGGTGATGGAATTTTTCGCTTCGTAGTCTTCCTTCCACACACGCTACTTCTACCGCCCTCCCCACTCTCCTTTTTTTTTTTGTCTTTTCTTCCCCCATTTCTCCCTTTTGTATTTTTGTCTTTTCTTCATTTGTCAGACCATTATTTGCCCTTCCAACCACTGCTTGCCCCAAATTTCCTTCGTAGTCTCCAACAAGGTGTAAATTCATTTTGTTTTATCTTTATTTTTTTTTCTTGCTTTGATTGTAATAATAATTATTCTTTGTGAGATTTGGATGGATGAATTAATATGGAATTTGAGTTTTTTTTTTTGGTGAAATTTGTTAGATTAGTTTATAATTTATATGAGTTTTTTTTAAAAAAAATATTTAATTTGGGCATGAGATAATTGTGATATATTTTGGATATTATTTTGAATTTGTATATTAAATTAGACTTGAATTATAAGATATTAAATTTAGACATAATTGAATTTATTTTAATGTATCAAATTTTAGATTTGGTTGATTGTATTTATATTTTGATTATTAATTTAAAATTTTCGAGTAGGGTGTATGACATGTAAGATATTTCTATTGGGTAATATTTGCTAATTTGGACCCATTTTTAATTAATGAAATTTGTTGGACTAATTTGAAGTTTGAATTTGGATTTCAATATTTGTTTTGAACTTTGTACATTTCTGAATATTTACATTTGTCTTATTTTTATTTTTGCATGGACCTATTCCACTATTCGCTTTGAGATTTTGTTAGTTAAGTACGAATTTATGATACGTGGAGTATTAAATTTCGTAGAAGAAAATGAAACTTGGAAAGCTATAGGAAAACATTAACCTTATTATAGGTTTATTTGGGTACATATTTTATTTCTCACTATTATTTGATTTTATTTTTATCGATTTTTAAAAATATTTACTTGTATATGTTTATTCATTGTGTATAAAATTGAATATTGAACAAATCAGAAATTTTGTTTAAATAAGAAGAACAATTCATTAAATATGTTTTAATAAAATAATAATTCTAAAATATTCTTCTTAATAAAAATTCATAAAAATGTTTTTAGGAAAGTCCGTAAAAATGTTTTTAGGAAAAAAAAAAAATTGTTTGTGACAAAATTTGAGAAGTTGTTTTTAATGATAACTGTCCAAAAATTTATTTGTTTAGTACAAGTTGTCTAGAAAATTGATTTGTAAATAAAATTGTCCCAAAAATTATTTTTTAATAAAATTGTCCCAAAAAATATTTTTTTTAAAAATAATTTTTATTTTCTTAATTAAAATGAGATTCAAAGTAATTTTTAGAAATAAAGGATTTCAATAATTTTTTTAATAAGAATAGGATGAGGGTCATGTTTTGCAAATTGAAGTTGTAAAAATTTTTTTTTTTAATAAAATTGGATTGAAAATATTTTCATAAATAAAGTTTGTAAAGAAAATAATTCCCTTTGTAAATAAAATCAAATTGAAATAATTTTATAAATAAAGTTATAAAAATTCTTATTTTCTTTCTAACAAAATAAATAAAAAAATCTTTTTATTGTAAACAAAGTCAATTTGAATTTTTTTATAAATTCTTTTAATGACCATGAGTGTAAATAACCTTTTTGAAAATTGGATACAAATAAATTTAAATCAAATCATTTGTTGAAAATAAATTTGAAACTTTTTTTGTAAATAAATAAATTGGACTCATTAATTCAAAATTGTTTTTAATAAAGTCCTTTGAAATTTCTTGAAAATTAATTTTTTGAAATTTTTTTAATTAGTTTAGTAAATAATTTTATATAATTCTCTTGTCATTTATTTTGTACATTCTTGTAATTAGATTTTATCATCATTTTTGTATATATTGATTTGTTCATTTAATCTTGGTATTCATGATTAATTAATTAATCGTTACAATTCCTTTAATTCATTTAGTAGAAATCATATGTATATAGGTTTAAAGGGGTGCTATGACTTACCACCATACCTGAACTCGATTTTTGTAGACATATTTTTTCCAAATAAGGAGTTGCATAAGTTTCTTTCTTATTTTGTTGTTGTTGTTGTTTTTTTTTTTTTTTTTGAAAGTTTAAATGTCTCCAATACTTCAAATAAATTTTATATGTCTCAAAATCAATTATTAAAATAAAAATAGTAACAAGTCAAGACTGATGTGTCAAACTTTGATTGAAATGGTGCTTTCAAATTAATCCTACAAGTTGCAGGATATGGTTGTGAAAATGCTTCATTAAGTGAGCCAAATCTTCAAAATAAAGATAAGATAATGAAATGTAATTAATCTCCAATTGTCACATAATCGAGACACATGTTTAAAGATAAAACTAGTGGCCCCCATGAAGGTCTCTTACCCATAAAACATCGGAAACTTCCTATACCATTTGACTCGTCGATCCTCGAAAAAAGAAATAAGCAAAGTTTCGTCAATCCTCATAAAACATCACAAACTTTCTGTACCATTTGACTCGTCAATCCTCAAAAAAAGTCATAAGCAAAGTTTCGTCGATCCTCATAAAAACATCGCAAACTTTCTATACCATTTTATTCGTCGATCCTCAAAAAAAGAAATAAGCAAAGTTTCGTTGTTGAGTGACAAATGGGAAATTCATGGAAAGTTACAATCCTCACCGCATAATAGTGCACCTACATGTCTTCATTGACGTTGTTTTTTGACCGGAAGACCGGGAGCTAACTATTGATATTTTGGGTTATCTGGACACATACTTCGTGAAATGGTTTATGCATGTTTGTTGCTAGGGGCAATAAGATCAAGTTGGTAGGGATTCAAATAGGAGTATGTTTGACGATACCAAAATTTATCCTAATTTTATTTTATTTTAATTTTAATTTTAAATTTTATTTTATTCTTAGATTTTAAACTCGATTAAACTCCAAGTGTCACTCACCATTTTTCTCTCTCCTTTTGTATCACCTCATTCCCAGGACCACTGGTCCCCCCACCCTGTCTTTTGCTCCCGTACCACCCCATTCCACCTATTTCCAAAACCACTTGTCTCCCCATTTCCTCAATTTTTTTTTAAGGCTACGACCATGGAAGCGATGTATATCCAATGGTCAACATCAGTGCAACCACCTCCCTTTTGCTCCCATACCACCCCATTCTACCTATTTCCAAGACCACTCGTCCCGCCACCTCAACTATGACCATGGAAGAAGGTGCCCCCTCAAAAATGCCTCTTTTTGCCGTTGAGGGGACTTGAACTTTGGGGTTCAACTCATCTTACCACTAGGGCAAGTTTGCCCCTTGTTAAATGTAATGCACTAAAAATATATTGTCAAAAATGTGTACATGAGCTGGCAGCAAATAATCTCTTTGTCAACTAAGTGCCATAAACTCTCAAAGGTGTCCAAATTGTCAGAGAAAATAATTTTTGAATTAGAACATGAAAATCTTGAGCAATAGGTGCAAGTTAAGTCCTTGTTTGATGAAGTAAAAATGATGAGAATGGGGATGTGTCATGTATTGAGGGCACTTGATACTGATGTAGAGCATAGGGCTGAAAATAAGATTGATTAAGATCAAACAATCCTGAATGATATCATATGTCAACTAGAAAATACAAAAAGTTCTCTGTAAAACACAAAATGAACACTACAACAAAAATAATTTATGGTGTCACTTTTAAAATAATGACACCATATAGCTTAAAATCCATAAAGGTGACTGACCGAACTTCTCTATTGTACCAAAATACTTAGCCTTTTTACGTAGCAACTCTGGTCAAGAAAAAAAATTAGAGAAAGAGTCACTATGACTTTTATAGTATTCCGGGTATCGTCCTCAATGACTGACTTATGGAAATTGTCAATACTAGAATAAATGAATTGCTTTTGTTTAAATCCTAAAATGAAAAACAATATGTGAATAATGTGAAACTAAGTAAAAGAAATTAAATTAATAAAAAAATGAATATTGATTTTAAATTCAATTGATTCAAGTTTGGGGTTTTCCACAATCCAACCTAGGGTATAGAAATTAGAGAAAACAAGGGTCTTTTAAGTAATATGATCTTAGGGTTTTGGGATCCTTGGCCACTCACAATCAAGTTGAGTTCTATAACTCAAAATTGCATCCGAAACCTAATTTTTCCTTTTTAAAACAGATTCCTAAAACCATCAAATGAATGAGATTGATTATCAATTTAAGATTTGACTTTTTAACCATTCCTACTCCTTATAGCTTTGTTTAGGGGCAAATAACGGTAGAGAAGACGAGGATAACTAATGATCAAGAATTACCAAGAATCACTAGTATCAAGTAATAACCTACTGTATCATTCCCTAAATGAACTCACAGGGATTGGATAAAAAAATGATAAATTGTTGCCCAAACAATAATTAATCTCATTGTTACAATAATTTACTCATTGTCCCTATAGGTTTCCTAACCCTTAGGTTTTCATGCTTTAAGCCCCAAGTTGGCTCTTAGCTTCTCATGGGGATGATGTCACATTCACAATCCATAATAGGGTAAAAATCCATAATTTGAATAAAAAAAACTAAAAACAATATATTTAATAAAGAAGAAAAAGAAAACAAACCAAAGTTCTCGTCTTCTTCCACCTTCAATGTCAAACTTTCCAGAAACAAATCCAAGATTTCTAAAACCTAGAATTGAGAGAGTTTATATAATATCATCAATTATCTAACATGTGACACACTCTCATTGGCCACTTATTACAAAATAATTTCCTAAAAATGATTTAAAAATAATAAAATGGTGATTTCTAGTCGTGTGGGATCCACTTAGGGCGGATGGAGTGCCCTAGATGCAATTCCCAAGGTAGAGGAGGCGAAACATCAAAGTGGCAGTGGGTGAATTCGAAATTGGTGTCATTTTGAAGTGGATTTCGAATTCATAAGTTGAATAGATGCAATTCCCGAGGTAGAGGAGGCGGAACATCAAAGTTGCAGTGGGTGAATTTGAAATTGGTGTCATTTCGAAGTGGATTTCGAAATCATAAGTTGAATTTCGAAATGACCCTCTAGCTTGGTGCATGTTAGGAATTTGAGACTACTCCAAACTATGGTAATCACCCTAGAGGGGGGGTAAATAGGGTGATGGTCTCTTTTTCACAAATTTAAACTAAGCAAAAATAAGGGACAATTATATACAAGTATATAATAAACAAAATAAAGACAATTGCATATAATTTAAAAGAGTTAGGGAAGAGAGAGTGCAAACACGAGAGTTTATAGTGGTTCGACACTTCCTTGCCTACGTCTACTCTCCTCAACCTCTTAATCGAGTGAGGGTTCCACTATCTTGAAGCTTCAACCAAGCTTCCAATCTCTTTACAATTGGATTATGGTTCCAATTCACCCTCTTGGACTTTTGGCTCCAAGCACCCTTTACACTTCTCAAGAGTTATCCCACTCTTGAACAACCTCTCAAGTGATACCCTTCACTTGAGAAAATTCCTCTCAAAGATTTACAAATAAAATGATCTCTCAAAAATCCTAGCACAAGAACTTTAAGCTCAAATGATACAAGAGAAACTAGGATTGAATGGTGCATTAAATATATGCAAGTTTTGGAATAATGGTGCACTAAAAAAATACTCTTCCAAGGCTCAAATATAATCAAGAAAGATTTGGGAAGGTTTAGCTTATGAAACAATGAAGTTTGGAGCCTTTTTATAGAAGAAAAAAGTCATACTAGCCGTTGGGGGTTCGACCAGTCGAGTTAGGGGTCAACCGGTTGACTAACCGTTAGGAAAAGTGACCATTGGGCCTCAATCGGACCTCAACCGATCCTCAACCAATCCTCGACCGGTCCTCGACCGGACCTCAACCAGTTGAGGTTCAACCTTAACCGGGAAGAGAAGGCCACTGGGAGAGAGAAACTTTTTGGTCTCCCTCAATCGGTCCTCGACTGGACGAGCACAACCGGTCGACTGGTTGAACCGGTTGAGCCATTCTTTTGGCTCAACACTCAACCTTTTTCAACTTAAAACCTTTTAACACAAGTTTGAAAATCATTTAACACAAGGTTTTAGTTGAAAACATGAAATCATCCAATTCTTAAGATATTTAAAACAATATTACTCTTGGATGATTTTGGTGCATAAATAAAGAATGAAATGCATGAAAGTCCTAGTGCACTAACAACCTTACAAAGAGATCTTAAGAAGCTTTGGTCTTAAAAAACTCTTGCCTAATCACACTTAAAATGTAGTCATTAGTTCTAAACCTTGTTTTGTTATCATCAAAATCAAGATTAACCAAACCTTGGTTTCATAGTGCAGTTGTCTTCAAATGACCATAACTTCTTCATTTCAGTTCTAATTTGCAAATTGTTTCAAGCGTTGGACTCCTGACTTCCCGAGCTTCGAAACGATATATAGTATGTATATAATGGAATCCAAGAAGAGCTCATTAGAGCACATATTTTGGCTCCAATCAATGACACATCATATAAAAATTTTCAATTAGGATTGATGATATTAATTTTAGGTTTATAGTGTCAATTTTCGAAAAGTGACACCATATAAAATAATTTTTTTAAAAAATATTATAACTTAATGGGGTCACTTTGAGAATAATGATAGTATATAAAAAAGTCATTGTTTTCCCATACCCACAATCCAAAAAAAAATCTCATTCCATAACTCTAACCAAAATTTTCTTTTACCTCTTCTCACACCCATAGTTAACACACAACTGACTCTCAGGTAACCCAAAATCTCTTCTATCTATTATTTTCATTTTTTTTATTAATATCAAAATCTTTATTAGTACAATTGATTTATATTCATTGATTTGATATATCTGTAATATGAATTGTGTAAATAGTGTTTTTTTATTGAGTTGTAGGAAAGTAAAAACTAGGTTTAACATTTCACCATATCTTCTGTTTCATTGTTAAACCCATAAACCCCAAAATAAATGAAAATAAGAAAAATGAATGATTTTTTAATATTTTTCATACTCAAAATGAGAGATAAACATTTTACAATATAAAATTTTCTTTTGATCTTGCAAGAAATTTCATTTGATGAGACTTTTTGTTTGTTTTCAAGGAATATTATAGTCTATTGTGATGAGAATATTGATTGGTGATATTTGAAAATTAATTTTTTAGAAAATTATTCTCAACATTATCATCTCCCACAAAAGGAAAAAAGAAATACTTTCCATATCATGTTGGAGTCGGTTTGGAATGTTGGAATTAACAATTTTTTTTTTTTGTTTTTTGCTTTTACCTTCTTTTCTTATTGTTTTTATACTCATTGACCAAAATTTAGAGTAATTTGAGATTGATGATGAAATTTTCCTTTCAAGGTTAGAAAATTTCTATAAAATCCTTTTATTTCATAATTTTTTCAATTCCTTCTATAAAACTCTTCCTTTATCCTTTTTTTTTTTTTTTAAGAAGATGTTTGATAATTTTCTTTTGATTTTCTATGAAATTTCCTTTTATTGGACTGTTTGTTTATTTTATAAGAATATTATAGTATGTTGTGATGAGGATATTGGTTGATGATATTTGGAAAATAATTTTTGAGAAAATTATTCTTAATATTGTCATCTCCCGCAAAAGGATTCTAAAAATATGTTTTAATTTTGCCTTTTTTTTCTTATTGTTTTTATATACATTGACCAAACTTTGAAGTAATTTGAGAATGATGATGAAATTTTCCTTTCATGGTTAGGAAATTTCTATAAAATCATTTTATTATAATTTTTTTCCAATTTCTTCCATAAAACTCTTCATTTTTTTTTTTTTTCTGAAAAAGATGTTTGATAATTTATTGATCTAAAGAATATTAAAAGTAAAAAATTTAAAATATTGAATATTTTTTCCTTTGATGCTTTTATTTTATTATTATTTTTATTTGAACATATTTTTCTTATCCAATTTTTTTTATTAATTATTTTACTTAGAAAAAAAAATCAATTGGAGTTATGACTTAAAAATCAATAATTTTTATGAAAGATTCTTTAATTCTTTCTCATACTAATTTTTCTCTTAACATTTCTTAATAATGAATTAGGTTTTTGTTTATCTTATATACACAATTTTCATGCTTGTTATAATATCATGTCCTGTCATACTAGTAGTTGAAAACATTTTTATATTTTGTTACTAAAATTTTATTTTATATAATTGAGATGAAATTTAATGGACATTGTTATTTTACAAAATGAACATTAAAAAAATATTGAAATTAAGAAAATCCTTCCAAGAAATAAAAAAATATAAGAAGAATTAGATGTTAAAAATGATTTTTAAAAGTGTAATGAATTATAAAAAATAAATTTAAAAAGGGTAGATTTTAAGTGGAAGATTAGTATTTTCTAAAATTTTAAATTTATATTTTGATTTATAGTTTTGATTTATTTTTTATTTTCTTGAATTGTTTTTATTTGAGTTTAAATGCAACTACTTTGTTATGAGATTCATTAAAGAGATAATTGTTGATTCTACGGTTATTGCATTAAAGATTTTACTCATTTAATGAATTGTACATAGTTCCATACTTCCGATTATTGTGATATTAATGTTATTCTCATTTGATTTTAATTTGATGACAAAAAACATATTCTCAAGTAAAATTTGATGAAATTAGAGGAGAATGAATTACTTTTGTATTATAACTAATCATGAATCATGTTGATGTATTGTAATCATGCATGGTGAGTACCTTAGTTGTTACATAAATTTTCCATTGATATTGTATAACATTACTTATTCTTTATGAGGTATTTTTATATCAAAATAGGAAAAAGAAAAAAGAAAACATTAGTACTTAGATTTGTTTATTTTTTATAATATCACATTTTTATTTTCAATAAGAACTCTAAAACTCATTAAACTATAAAATGCAGGTATACACTCTTGGGAGACAGTATGAAGAATAAAAAGAAATGAGAAAGAGACAACAAGATTTGAGTTTTTAGATGTGACTCTTATGTCATATATTATACGACATAAATGTTACTTTATTTGGAATTTAGAATTTTGGGTTTTTGGATGCAACTCTTGTGTCATTTTATGGTTAGCCTTTTTTATGCATATGAAATGCAGGTATCGATGAATGTTGGGAGACTTAACATTTCTAAATCATGTTTTAATGTGTATTCACTTTTCTTTTTTTAGTTTTGGTGGGTTTGTAGTGTTTGATGTACTATCGTTTTGTAAACATTTGATATACAAATATTAGTGGATGATGTAATGTATTATAAGTTAATTCATAAACATTACGAAAATATATGTTAAATGTAATATAATTATTATATTTATGAACAAAATTTACACACGTTAATCTTATTTATTAATAAGCATTACAAAATTCTATAGGTTAATCAACAAAAAAACAACCATATCTTCTATAATCATTTACAATGATGTGATACTATAACTCAAAAGTGATGCATTTAACGTGACATCATAACTCAAAGATGATGCATTTAATATGACACTTTATGTATCTCACACAGCTTTATATCAAATTAAGCATCACTAAAAATATATGATGTCGTTTCTGAATATGTCACCATTTATCTACTTTGGTGTCGCTTTCAAATACATCACCAATTGGTGCCATCTATGGTGTTAGTGGATAAGGTGATACTATATTGTAGTGACACCCTATGTCAGAAGTTAGTTCTTGTTATAGTGCTGGAGCAACTGGGCCTGGAAGCAACAGAGCTTGCAACAGAAAGAAACACCCTTGATGAAGGGTTCAGGATCAGGAGTGAGCAGATCTCATCATTGCAGAGTGAGACCCACCAACTTCTGAAGGTGAATGAAAAATTGAGGTTGAAAGTAAGGGAGGGTGATCACAAAGAGAAAGTTCTGACAGCTGAAATAGAGATTCTGCAAGGAAAGCTGTTGGAATTGCAAGGGGCTAGTTCATGGAAATTTGCAGAAAGAGAATTCTTTGATGCTTGAAGAAAAAAGATCTTTGTCAAAGAAGTTCTTATCCTTGGAGGAGGAGAAACGCATCCTAGAAGAAGAAAATTGGGTTGTCTTTGGTGAAACAATATCTCTAAGTAACCTTTCTTTGATTTTCAAAGACTTTATCACTGAGAATCTGTTCAACTAAAAGAGCTTGGTCAAAATCTTGAGGAACTTCATAATGTGAACTATGCCCTTGAGGAGAAGGTGAGGACAATGGAGGGGAAGTTGGGAATGGTAGAAATGGAGAATTTTCATCTCAAGGACTCACTGGAGAAGTCAGAGAATGAGCTGAACACTGTCAATTCTTTCGCTGATCAGTTGAATCATGAAATTGAAAATGGAAGGGATATATCGTCTGGGAAGGAAACGGAACTTCTTGAAGCATGCCAGAAGCTCAGTGCTTTGCAGGATGAGAAGGTGGAGTTGCATAAAACAGTGGAAGTTGTAAAGAGTGAATGTGATGAGGTTAAGGTGATAAGAGAAGATCGGGAGAAGCAGATCCTAAAACTATATGAAGAGAATGATCATCAAAAGGAGAATGGATGCCTTCGTGAAGTAAATAGGGGTTTGGAGGCCAAATTGTTGAAGTTGTGTGAAGAAATTGAAGAAGCTAAAGTTAAGAGAGGAAACCTTGAATCATGATTTGCAAAGGGGAAGAGATGAAGTTGAACTGTGGGAAACAGCATTCTTTAGTGAACTTCAAATCTCCACTTTTCGTGAAGCATTTTTTGAAGAGAAGGTGCATGAGCTTATCAAAGCATGTGAGGGCCTTGAAAACAGAAGTAATCTGAAAAATATGGAGATTAAGCTATGGGAAACTCAAGCAGCAACATTCTTTGGTGAACTTCAGATCTCCACTGTTCATGAAGCATTGTTCAAGGAGAAGGTGCATGAGCTTATTGAAGCATGTAAGAGCCTTGAAAATATAAGTAATTCTAGAAGTAGGGAGATTGAGCTGCTGAAAGAAAAGAGTTAACAAATTGGAAGGTAAAAAGAATACCTCTAATTACTTAGGTTATGTCAGTTTGATTAGATATAATATGGGATAGGGTAAGAAGGGGAATAATATATCATATCTATGTTTGGTTGGTAATGAGATAGAATAAATTATTATTTTTTTATTCTATCTCATATTTAATTAAATATAGGATAAGTGGTGTGATATATTATTTATTATTATTTTTATATTCCTTTTACATATGATACGCTAATCATAAGTTAAGACGTAGGATATACATATTTCATATATCATAAATTTATTTATTTTTTATCAATTTTTATATTACTTATTTTATAAAATAAAATTTTTATTATAAAATTAAATTTTTGGTTAAAAAAGGAACTAAAAAATATTTATAAAATATATGGTAAAATAAAATTAATATATATATAAATTATTTTTATATATTGAATGATATAATATAAATTTGTTTTATTTATTAAATTTAAATATTTTAATCATGAATATTATTAAACATAATTCCATATTTTTTTTAAATGGAAAAGACTGAAATGCAATATAATTTTACTTTAAACATTGGAAAATAATGTATATTCTATTTTTTTTTATTCATTTTACAAATTAAATATAAGTATAACATTATATATCATTAGAACATGGGTGATAATGGTTGTGGTAAGCCTTACTAGCATGCACACATTGACACAATGTCATTAATGTGGTGCTGTCCATAAGTGTAATGTCATGGAGTCCTGTTGTGGCACACAACATGAACTATGCTTGCCTCAAGTAAAATGAATTAGCAAGGTTAATATACATAAGCCAACGATGTAATGGACATAGACTATGGATTGAGGCTCAACACACAGAAGCAAACATTGTAACAAAACATATGGGCTAAGAGGACTTGGCACATATGGGGCCATCTATACATACATTAGTGGATTGTGTGGCCTGCATGGGCTCTACATGATCTAGCACTTGGTGTTATCAAGTGACCAAGTAAGGGCTATGAGATCCTAAGAGGATGACGGTTGGAGGCACAAGAACGCTAAAGGTGAGATGACCGAGAGAGTGGACTGCTGAGCATGATAAGGTGGCATGAGTAGAAGCAAACAATACAACTCTTGAACTGGCTTAAGGGATTCGTAAGGGCCACACAACACCAAAAATTTGGGATGAATTCTGTGCTTGTGACAGTTATCATGGTTAATTATCATATGAAATGACTTTCCAACTGAACAAAAAGTGGATTGAGGGTTTTATGTTGGGTTTGAACATTTGAATTCCAACAGCACTAGAAAAAAAAATCATTTTTTGAAATCCTAAAGAAGAAACCAAGGTGCAATAGCAAAGGAAACATATCAAGGCTAGGCAGAATGATTTTCATGGATGTTCAATAGTGATTACAATGAATCCTCATTCAGCGTGGGTACATCCTAGTTGGGTAGTTCATCCCCCCTCCCATGCATGGGACTTGTACAGAACAGCCATTGAGATTGTCCCTGAGTGTTCCATCAGAAAGGAAATGTTAACCAATAGCAGATATAACACTCATGAAGTTTACCAGAACCCATGGCACTATCATAACAACCTTAACATTTTAAAGGTACTTCCTCTCATCAACTGAGTCTAGAAACTCACATCGGAACTTCGCCCGGACATCTTGTTAAGTAGGCTCGAGCTCAAACATAGGTTGAGCCAACACAGTCAAAAGAATTAAGCTTTGGAAGTGACGAGGGAGATTGATCAATTTGATGGAGCCTTCTCTTTGCCATGCTGCAAGTGTTTGGCTATGTTTTCTCTCATGGCTTTTCCCAATGGATCAACTTGCTTACAGCATTGTTGTCCATAACCTGGGTCATGATGGCTAGACAAAGCAACATCTGGTTGCAATTTATCTTTACTGTCAATGATAATATTGTGAAGCAGACAACAGACCAAGATAATACTTGGGAGTTTCCGTTTATCAGGTCTCCACATAACTTTACTAAGGATCCTCCAAGTGCCCTTCAACTGTGAGAATGCCCTCACTGCAAGCGACCGTGCAGCCTCATGGTTTGTCTTGAAACCCGACATGGAGGATGGGATGTCATTATACTCACAAGGAGTTATGAGCCATGGAAGGAGAGGATAGCCAACCCCACCTACAACATATTCTCTGATCTCCGCCCCTTCAGATAAAATTCTGACGTTCCCATTCAAGCGCTCACCAGCCTCGCAGTTTCTATAAAATCCTGTACACTTCAAGAGTCTAGACACAGTCATGCCTCCAGGCCAACCCGTCACAATATCTAGAAATCTCATCTCATCGTCAACAACTCCCTGCAAGAACATGCTGTAATTATTCTCTTGGTCGCACCAATCATCTGAAGTTTGAACGGCGGGAAGGGTCATAATGATGTGAGTTGCATCAATGGCTCCACAACAATTGGACAATCCATATGATGTTTCAAACTTGGACTTGATTTCCTCCATTCTATTGAAATCAGGCCACCTGAGATGGTGCTTAGCTCGTTCTTCCACTGCTTCAATGAACCTCCAAGTCACCTGAGAAACAGTGGACTGGCCAACGCCAAAGGCAGCTCCAACAGAGACTTGGGACTCACCGGATGCCAACCTTCTCAGGGCAATTGCAACTTGTTTCTCCACACTAAGAAGCCTTCCCTCAATGTTGATGAGACCCGATGGCGGCCTTGACACAAGATCCTGTCTTACAAGTGAACAGATGTAGTCAAATGTCTTCTTTGACACCCTGAAGAAGAATTTGAATCCTTCTGCCTCGTCGGTGGGTATGGCTGAACCTGCAAGTCAGTGATTATATAAACAAGATTTAAATAAAAGGTTTTGATTCCTGGGCTAGAGTAAACCAAATTCTCAACCAGCTCTTTACAGCCAAAACCTTTCAAAAATTTGAATTATTAAGCTAAATTTCACGTACTTTTTAACCACATATCTAGATTATTCATTCAAATTCTCATCCCAGCTAAATAGCATACATTTAACGGCTGACTTATCTGGTATTTTAACCAAGATTTTCCAAAATTTGCCCAATTTTCTGAATTTGTGAACTTGTACACCCAATTTCTACATAATTTGGTGATTTAAATTAAGTAAACTTCAACATTTCCAACTCATGATGTTTGCTAACAACATACAGAATGTTGTCAATCATTAAAATTACAATCACTGACTGTATAAAAAATCTTCATCACACTAGCATTCTTGAACGGATTGCATTCATCCCTCCACTTTGTTGCTGAGAAAACTGAGGAAAAGAAAAGGAGGTGAATCGCATGCTCATAGTACCTCCAAGGAACGATTTTCCATGAAAAGAAGAGAAAACAACATGAAAATTCACCCAAACTAAGTCAAATTAATTGAAATAAAGCTCAACTGAACGGAGCATTGTTTTTTTTTTTCTACGCTCCCAAACACCCAAAAATATGAATTTCAAAAGAGCAATTTCTCTTCTTTTCCAGCATTTTCTAAGAAACCAAACAAAACAAGGGCTTTGCGCTATAAAACAGAGAAAAAAAAAAAAAAACACAATCAGTGTCAAGGAGACTAAAATCAAAGCTCTAACAACCAAAAATAACCTAATAATGCGAATACCCTTGGAGCTGATTTCACAAATTTGAAAATTTTCCCATATCAAATTCGAAGCAATTGGAGGGTGGTGTGTTACGGAACCAAAAATAAAACCTGGGATTGGAGAGTTCTTTTGCCAGAAACTGTCCCACCAGTCAGATTCAGTGGCTCTGGGCTCTATTGGAACTACGCTCATGCTTTTGCATTTCTTCGATTTCTTCGATTCTCGTTTGGCTTTTTTGGATTTCTTGGGAGGAGCCATCGAGCAGAAGAGGGATTTTCCACTGTTTGGTTTGGGGGAAAATTTTGCACAAATGCCAGTTGCAAGAATCTGAAGTAACGAGAGCTGGAGTTCTTTTCGTCGGGAAATGTTCGTTTCCCGAGAAAAATATTCCGAAATTTAAATGGGGTCGGGCCCAAGTCCAAGTCCAACCACAACTACTGATGGGTTTTGGCCATTAGACCAGTCCTTTGATAGTTAGGTTTGAGCTTGGGCTTTAGGAAGCCCAATTTGGTATCACCTTGTAGATGATATTTTGGAGGAGAGTGGATTCACTCTCCAAATTTTCAAAATAATAAATATTTTTGAACTTAGTATAAAATTATATTGTCCGTCATCATTATTTAGAGAAACAAATTGAAGAATTAGTTTCATAGATAATTTATTTCCTTTGAAAAAAGAAATATCCATATTCGGTATGTTTGGAATGTTAAAATAGAGAATGAAAATGATAAATTTATTTCATTTCATCTTGCTTATTTTTACTTAGATTACTTTTTAAAACGAGAATAAAAATAAAAAATTTATTTTTATAAAAAGCAAAATATACTTTTACTACTATTTTGGGTTTGTTTGAAAATTATTTAATTAAAAAAACAAATTTAAGAATTTTTCATTGAAAATAATTTTTTGAGATTTTTTATTTTGAAAATAAAGTGATTTTTTTATAACAAATTTAAGACATTTTCATTTTTTTTTTATAGCATCTTGAAAAATAATTAGAAACATAGATAATGGGTTAGAAACTTTTGTATTATATATGAATGTATAGTACCTTTATAGACAATAAACTAATAAAAGACATTATTAATCAAGTGATGCTAGATATGCAAGTAGAGCATAATCCACATATACCCAAATCTCATTATTTTGGCACCTTATATATGATCTCATTATTTTATTGTTGGGATTGAGTTCCTAAAATTAAAACATGATGTCCATTTTCTATCATTTTGGTGTATTGACATTGATTTGAACATTCAACTCATGTCTCTTATATTGTACATGACTTGGATGCATTAGGAGTTATATAAAAGATACAAGTCATAAGTTCCTTGTAAGTAGATAAGTTGTCCACAACCGGTTTATAGACTTGAACACTCCACTAGAAATTGTAGTACACCACCTCTTAATTGGAGGAATGACTTATCTTGGTCGTTGGGATGATTTTCCCATGATAAGTGCATTAGTGTATGTGATGTACACTAGACATGACTTCCGGTGAATCATGATTCAAGACTATCAATTGTTATGATTTACTAAGCTACTATACTATATGGACTCTCAATCTTGAGAGAATGATATCTCATGGGATTGAAATAGTGTGTCCCCTTACGTGATCTAAAAGGATATGTGATTATAAAATTTGTGGTCATAGTAATTCTTTTAGTGAAATTTGACTTATGGTCATTGGAGTTAGAGTATGTTAGTTCATCATATAATAAGTGAGATTTGTAACTTAAATATTTGAGAGGTAATCTTGATAAGTGATAGTACTGTTTTGTTAGATTATGTACACCAGTTCATAAGGAGTCTGCATGCAGTGAATAGCAGGTCATTGACCCAAACTTTATCTCATTGTTATTTACATAGGGTATTGGAGTGCAATTGATTCTCTTTAGTAGAATATTAAATCAATTTCATAATTGGATTATAAGGGAGACAATATTCCTATGGGTCCCAATGGTCCCCGCTTTGAGTTCATATACCATGATGACATGGTTTATGAGGGCTGGATTGACTCTAGGTTCATTCTTGTGTATAGGGGTTTTTTAGTAATTGCGTAAGATTGCATAGGTGATAATAAACAAAGTTTCTAGTTTGGGTTAACTATTTAATTAGATGATCTTATGTGGTTAATTAATAAATTATGACTCGTTTTAAACTACATTAAATTACTTGAGTCTTAATGGGCTTAAGTGACTTAAGCCCAATGAGTAACCTTATAAATATTCCTTTATGGGTTAGAATTTCGACTTTCAGTTAGTCTTCTTCCACCTTTAGAGAGAGACCCAAAACTCTTCTCTTCCATTGCCCACACTTTGGAGTGCTAAGTGTATGAGTCATCGAGTAGAAAATCTTGGGTGTACAAGATCTTTAGATTTTATAAGCATGTTCTTCATTAGATGAATTTTGATATGAGAACATCCATATCATAGGTATGGACACTTTTTTCTCTAGATCTTTTATCTTAATATGGTTTTTATGGTCATATGTTTCCATTATGTTAGATCTAAAGAGCCTTAAGAATAGTTGCATACACCCAATGAGATCTAGGGATAGGGAACGGAGTAATGCGAGGTTCCCAACACTTATACCTTAATCTCATTGTCTTAGACTTTGACCCATTGTTTTATATATCTTATTCACAATTGTTTGTAACTTATTCCATTTGTTTATATCCTTGTTTAAACTATCCAAATTAAAAGCTTGATGAGTACTAATTTGGTATGATTGATTTTTCCATAACACAAATCTTAGAAAACTTACAATTTATTTAGATGGGGATGAGGAAAGCATAGCCCAGTGACATTCTCCACACAAGCCCAAAATGCTACTTTCCATATCTACTGATCTTCTGTATTACATCCATATACATTACAATTACTTGAAAACCCTAAAGTTGGAAGGAGAAAAAACCTCCAACTTTCACCAACTTGGTACAACTTTATGAGCTATATTTGATAAGTTATTATTCCAAATTCTTGGGGTGTTTCTCCTTCTCCACTGATCTCTATTAACTCAAACCATGCTTGAATCATCAGTCATAGCTTTTGGCTTGCATGTATGAAGCATGAAGTTGCATGCTCCCACAGCCTCCCCCACTGTCAGATATATCCACTCCTGCCCTAATACCTCTATAAACTTGGACTTGTTCATCTTCTTCATCACTTCCCCTCCTGGATTCGCTAGTACAAGCTGTGAAAAACCCGAAATTAGTGTTAGTTTTGCCTTGTGTTCTTGGATGGAATTTGAAGATTTAGGTTAATTAAGTAATGAATTACCTTGAGCCCGCTTCTTTCCATGCTCTTCTTCACCTCCTCAAGCATGCTAATCCCACTTGTGTCGATGTTACCAACAGCCCCCATGTCAAGTATAACATACTGTAAACTGGATTCTCCAGCTGCCTTCAGCTTGTCTTCCTCCTCATCGATCCATCTCGATATCCTAACAACGGGAAAAGCCAGTCCCCTTGTCAGTACTTCTATGGAAACTCTTTATGATATTTATGAATTTTTCTTAACCAAATAGATGTATTTTAAAGTCATAATTCCTAGGTATAGAGTGGACAATATCTACATGATTTGAAGAGTTTTATTGGAAATAGTTTTAGACCTGATCTCCAATCCTATTGTGAGGGTTTGATTGGTCGTAGAAATTTTGAAGTCATGAGAGCCGTTTGAACTGAAAGTGGATAATAATAACTAAACAGTTTGGAGCGGGTTATTCCACTCTCCTTGTGAATGTCTATATATATATATATCATACCTTTCTCTCAAGTAGCCTGCATTGGCGAAGTAAATGGGGGCATCAATCTCAAGTATGAGAACTCCTGGAACTGTGCTTGCAGCTGGGTATTGGTCAACACTTCTGTATATCTTGGAGTTGGGGATGTTCCCAAGCACCGTAGTCCTTGGCCTGGCCACAAAGAGAACCATCCTGAGAAGAGATATGGCCACCTGCATTTGGGGACAAATGTAAGGCTGAGTGAGTAGAAGTTATTAGAATTGATTCAAATGTGAGGTTGAGTAAGAACCCAATTTTAAGAAGTGTTTTTAATATTTTTAACAAGAAAGATTAAAAATGTTTGCTAAAATCAGATACTCCAAAAGTAAGACAAGTTAAGTAAATGGTACGGAGTCATACGGCTAGGACTAGGCCGATCTCCACGCTGCCAAACACCACGCCAATGTATGCGGCTATGCAGACTATGAAGTCGAATTTGTCCACCTTCCAGAGATGGATGGCTGCATCATAGTCTATGAGGCCAAGCATTGCAGCTATGATAATGGAGGACAGCACCACTAGGGGAGTGTAATGGAACAGTGGTGTGAGGAACAACAGTGTGATCATCACTGCCATTGCCATCACAATGTTTGACACTGCTGTCTTGCACCCTGCATTGAAGTTCACTGCTGATCTCGAAAAAGGCCCTGCAATTTCATCCCCAAACTATGCTTAATTCTTGTTATTTGCTTTCCTGACAGACTTAATAATTGGGAAAAGGCCAAGTTATACCAGTGGTGAGATAGCAAGAAGTGCAAGAACCGGCAATGTTCATCATCCCAAAAGCAATCATCTCTTTGTTCCCATCAATATGGTAGTTCTTAAACATGGCAAAGCTTCTCCCCACTGCTATTCCTTCCTGCATTATTCAGCATCATCATCGATTAAAGCTCGTTTATAATATCTGTTGAAAAAACAATTCAGATAATACAAAAATCCGGAAAACTTTTCTTTCGAGGCTCCGACCAAGCCTGACCCATAAACAGAAAGTTTCATCTGGGTACATTAGCATTATTTGGGTAGCAGCAATGCACCCAACAATGTACGAAATGTTAACCCACCCAGATTCCATGATTCACCTACTCACATGCAGCTGTTACCACAAAGAGCCTGATACGGTCAGACCAAGTGGGTACCTAAAGAGTCCAAGTAACCACCATTTAGCTGTATATATCTATATTCATATGAACCCTAAAGCTAAGGTCACCCGTGAAATTGAATTGGCCTCTAGCGCTCAAGTCTAGCGACCATTAGGTGACAAAACCCCACTTCATATTCACCAATCAAACTCATCTAGTCAAGTGTGGCCAATTGGGGGCACGCCCTTGTTGCTTGCACGTTTTCATGTCCTATGGGATTCTATATGTTATAATATACATAGATCGGGTTGTTTTAAAATTGGTTAAAAAATTCACTAAAGCCCTAAATTAAAACCGATACAATTATTATTATATCTTATATTAAAAAATACTACAAATTAATATATGATATATAACAATGATATGTTATGTAATTTTTTACGAAACGAAACATACTGCCAATGCGATGATGCCAATAATGATGCCGATTTTAATGGCAGTCGAAAGATACGGGGATCCAAAAGGTAGGTCGCTGAGGGAGGGTGGATTGAGACCTTTCTTCAAGTTTCCAATCTGAGAATAATCACAACGATAGACACCAGATCAGAGCCTGCACATAATTGAAATCATAGCGGCAAGAAAGTGACAAAAATGAGGGTGACCCACCAATCAGAGTTGTCCAAGTAGTGGAACCCACAGTAGATTTGATTTATGGTGGTCCAACTAGCATTATTGGACGGTCAGGATTGGTGGGTCACGGTTGCTTTTATTTTTTTTGGATGAGAGATAGAGACTGATAAATGATATGATGGGTGACATAGGAATGCTCACCACTTGGACACCGTGTCTCTCAGCGTGGGTGAGATAAACGAGAAGACTTCCTAATATCACTGACGTCAATGGTGCCATTGCTGATACCCAAAAGAACTTGGGTCTCCTCTTGCTCTACAACAAAAAAAATCAAGTAATTTAAACAAAAAAAAAAGGAAATATTTAGTTAAAAGATGAAATAATCCTGAATCTAATTCTTCCCATATTTTTACTTGAAAAATGAGACATAAATACCCTTTATCATTTTAATTATTTACATATAAATTTTCAAAAAAAAATTAATTTTACAAAAAAAATAATTATGGTATTTTTATCAGACAAAATAATAAATGATTAAATTTTAAAAATTGGATTTTCATTAATCCTTTTAATCAAATAATCTTTAAAAAAAATAGAATTTAATCTTATAAAGACAAGTTTTTTCAATCTATTCTCATTTCTAATCAATGTCCTATGAATGGTTTTTCTTAAAAGAATTCATTTCAATAATAATAATAATAATAATAATTTATTTCAACTAATAATATTTTTTTATTATAAAGCATAATGGCCAATTAGTCAAGTAAAAAAAAATGCAAGATTAATATTTTACTTGGTCAACAATTTGATTTTTTTTTTAATGAAAGCAAATGCTAATTAAAATACCCTTTTGGAAAAACACTTCTCCTTTGGCAAAAAAAAAAAAAAAAAAATCTCTTAAAAGAAGAAAAAGGTCCTCCAAGATAATTATCTTTGACTGGGTAAATTCTTTCTTATCAACCTAGAAAGCAGCAAAAAGATTCCACCAAGTGGAATAAGTGGGAGCAGGTCGGGGTTGAAATAACATTTCATGATTTACCAAGAAAAATTAATAATAATTTAAAAAGGCAAGAAGTTGATGGAAGTCATGGAAGGACAACAACCCCTATTTGTTAAACATTCTTTTTGTTTTGTTTAATAATTAACCCTTTACTTAGAGTGATCATACTTGACTAATTGGCTACTTGAAAGGATGGTTGTAACTTGTAACCATAATAGTATGAAATTCAAGAGTGAGTTATATATGGGTTGGGGGTTTACTTACGAAGTATTTTGTAAGCATGAGGAAGAAAAGGAAACAACATCCAAGCACTCCACTTTCCCATCTCCACTGCAATGAACCATCACTATCACATATTAAAGCTGGAGAATATTATCCACTAATCAATTACTGCCAACCAATGCTACAACAAAAATACTAATCACTATTGGTAATTCTAATGAAAACCATAATCAAAAGACATGTAGTATTAATAATTATTACTCGATAATTATCATATTATCATGAAGATTTTAGTATGTCATATCTTGTTAATGATCTCATTATGGTCCCCGTAGTGCAGATTTGATTACTTTATATTTTTTAATAAATCATCTCATTACTTTATATCCAGATTTTTTTTTTACCCAAAGTTGAAATCTTTATCGGATTCTAAGTATGGTGTAACTTAGCATTTAGAGAGAGAGAGATGGATGTGTGTACAGTATTATCTTATAAAAGCCTATGGAAAAGTGTAATATTAATATATTATAAGTGTTTTTGAGAAATGGGTGATTGAGCAGGTGGGGAAGGGAAGAAGGAAAAACCTGGTGTGTTTGGGTGAAGACAGAACGCATGACAGAGACGATATCGGTGCCATGGGTGAAATGGTCGAGACCCAGAATCCCTTTCAGCTGTTGCAGACACACAACTGTTGCAGCTCCTCCCATGAACCCCACTATGGTTGCATGCGACAGAAAATCGACCACAAACCCTAGCCTGCCATTCACCACACCCCACTTCTGTTAATGTTTTCAACTCAAGTTTATGGTAGGCCAACCATATATGAAAGAAGACAATTGCTATTATAATTTAATCATGCAAAAATCCAAAAAAAATACTCGGAGAGATATGGAGAGTCATCACCTCAGAAGGCCAAGCGAAACTTGAAAAACTCCAGCAAAGAATGTGGCTAGGAAAGCGAGGTGAAGATAAGTCTGGGGATGTTCATTGGCCTTCACTTCATTCCCCAGCATGGAAGCTATCAGAAGCGATCCAACCGCTACTGTCCCCACCGCCAAGTCTCTGGAGCTCCCCATCATAGCATAAACCAGCGGCGGAACGAAGCTCGAATCTGCATTTCAGGACATACCCATTATCCAAAACTGTGAAAAGGATGTTAAGATTGAATTGGAATCAAAATCTGTGACACTCACATAGCCCGAGAATTGGCGGTAGATTGGCGAGTTTGGCGTAGCTGATCCCCTGAGGGATGGCGAGGCTGGCGATGGTGATGCCGGAAATCAGGTCGGCCTTCAAGAACTGGAAGCTGTAGCGAGGACCCCATTCGAGGATGGGAAAAAAGTACTGAAGTCCCAGTATGAATTTCCTCGAAGCAGGCTGGTTCTTGAATTGCCGAAGCGGGTCATCGGGGAAGAAGGTCTCTTTCAGAGACGTCTTGAGCGATTTCGTGAAGGGTTGCGGCGGTGGAACCGCCACACGATGGGCACACTCCACTCCCGTCGCCGGGTACTTGTAGTCACCGTTTCCCATGCTCATACCTCCAAAAATATTACACCAAGGAATCACAGTTTTCTAACAAACAAACACTCAGATAAATATATGTCGTGCAATGAGAGTGTTTAGGGCTGGTTTTGATACTAAATTCAGAGGTGGATCTTGCCACCGGCAGTGGTGGTGACGGTGGTGGTGGTGGTGGTAATGGTAATGGTGGTGGAGGAGGGTGGTGGGTTTGAGCTGAGACTGAGGGAGGGGTGGCCATGATTTATAAAGGAGTTGTTTAGTGGGCAAAGGGCCCCACATGAGTTTGGTGGTGTTCAAATTTCTGGCCAGTTCTAGCTTTGAGTTCTTCCCAAATTGGTGCTACTTCACTAGTATACTTTAGTTTGTAGGACTAGTGTCCTAACTATTTTGCCATCTACCCTATTCCAAGATGCAAAAATGCAAATCAATCACTCAATGCTAATTTTATTCTTTGACCCAAAACATTTTTATTGATATCTTAGTATCACTTTTTTTTTTCTTTATTTATAGTTTTAAATGAATTTAATTAAATATTAAATGGTGTTTGTTTTCTTGATTGAATAAAAAAATGTCAAAATATTTAATTTTTTTATTCAGTTAAAATTAATATGTTGATATCAATTAAAATATAATTAAATTGAACCTTTTGACTTTTTCTCTTCAACTAAAAAATAAAAGTCCCGTCATCTCTTTATTACAAAATTGAGCAAATGTTGATATAATGACTTTGATAAATCCAAGAGGTTAGAAGTTTGGTAAAAGGTTATTTTTTTTCACTAGTAATATAATGTCAAAGCAATCCTAAATCATTTTCCTTGACCTAATTGAAATTATTACCCTAGTAGTTTGTACCTAAGAATGATTGATATTCCCTAACTATATTTTTTTATGTTTGTGCAAAAGGAATTGGAGAAATAATTAAAATTATCCATTTAATATAATTATTTTTATAAAACTCATAAAATGGTATACAAGAAAATTGGAAGAAATTCGATGAGGTAAAAACTCAAGATTTAGGGTGTAAATACTAAGTATGGAAAAACATTTTTCACGTTTTTAAAATATTTTTTGAGCTATTAATAAAATAATTCTCGATTAGTCATGATAACATTACAGTAAACTTCCACAAATGTTTTTTGTGACACGAGTTTTATCAAAAAAATTTCAAGCACGACATATAAAATAGAGGAAAAGATGATAATGAAGATATCAAAAATTTCAAGCACTACGTATAAGATAGAAGAAAAAATGATAACAAAGATATCACGAGACAATGGCCATGAAAAGATTCATTGCATTATATGATTATATGATTGGATTATTAATGGATTAGACTAATTTTACAAAAACGTTTCAAAATGTTGTGGGTGGACAGAATTAGCAAAAGGGCACATGATTTTGAAGATTCAAAGACCAGATCAGCAAGGCAGTGGATGTCCACTTGTCCAAAGGTGATTCACCAAAAGTAGAGGAAGCCAATTAGAGATGAAAAACACTTTGTGTGTTTCCATTGTTTCCAAAAAACAGATGTTCCAATAATTGTAGTTACCAAACTGGAAATAATACAATTAATTTAGAATTGACCCAAAACATGTGGACCCACCCACAAAGAAAGGCTCTTGGATCACCCACCCATTTGGTTAGAAAGGTGTTTGGGTCAAACATGAAAGGCTTGACAATGCCTTTTAACGTCTAGAATATTTCAAATAAATTTTATATATTTCTTAAAATCAATTATTAAAATAAAATAGTGACAAGTCAAGGCTGATGTGTCAAACTTTGATTGAAGGACAGGGTGCTTTCAATTAATCCTACAAGTTGCAGGATATGGTTGTTAAGATGTTTCAATTAGTGAACCAAATCTTTGAAATAAAGATAAGATAATTAAATGTAATTAATCTCCAGGTGTCACATGATCGAGACACTTGTTCAAAGATAAAACTAGTGGCTCCCAGGACGAAGGTCTCTTAACATAAAATAATAAAATATTGCAATCTTCTTTGATAGTATTTTTATTTTAAGTACAAAAAAATATATATATTTTTAAATGATTTTAGGAGAATCATTTATCAAGTATTTCTTTAAAAAACATCATAGGTGATTTTTCAAAATTTTAAAATGTTTTCTAAAATTTACTAAACACTTAAGCCTTGTAACTCTTTTTTAAAAATGGTTTTTTTAAATTGTTCTTTGATGTTTTATAAAACAAAAATCTGTTTAGGAACCTAAAATGATTTTAACTTATTTTTTATTATTTTTAAATTTGATTTTTTATATCTGCAACTTTACTTTTAACCCGTATATATGTTTATATAATTATTTTTTAAAACAATGTTCAAAAAACAAGTGAAAATAATTAAAATATGTTATCTGAAAACACAAGTTTTTTGTCCTAAAAACAGAAAATAGAAAATAGTTTCCAATTGTCAAATGTGTTTTCCAATTTTATTTTATTTTTTTGTTCTAAAAAACAAAAATTCGTTCTTCAATTACCCAATATGCCCTTAATTTTTTTCAAAAACATTTTTTAAAATCACAATCAAATGGACTCTAAATATTTTGAATAATCATTATTACATTTTTCTTAAAATCATTTATTAAAATAAGAGGTAATAAGTTAATATCATTGTGTCCAACTTCTGTTCTTCCAAATAAAATATAAATAAAAGTACAAGAATAAGAAGGTGTTTGATAAATCAATTTAAATGACTTAAAGTAATATAATAATTAAATAATTCAGTCATATCAATTTCAATTTTTTTTAAAACATAGTTTTAAATTTACTTAAAATAAATTAATTATTTTGACTTAATACTTAAAGTTATTTTTAACTTTAAATTGTCATATTAAATTATTTTAACAAACATATTTAATAATTTAAATTAAATTGATTTACCAAACACACAAAATACACCCAAAATCTAAATCAACCTAATTAATCTATTACAACTTAAGTCTAATTAGTTGATCTCTCTACTTAAAAGATTAAAATGGTAGCTTCAATCATGCTTGTATGTAGGTGATGAAATGGAAGGTTTATTACCCATAAACATCATAACCTTCTTTTCTTGTAATTAAATAAACTTATTTTTTACAAAGAGTAGGTGCACCCAAGCCACATTTCATGCCACCCAAATTTTATACATAAACCCTAATCAGCAAGCAATTAGCTGAATTAAAAATAACAAATTAAAATTTCTTTAAATATTAAATATATGAAAAAATTATTCATATACAAAAATATTTTTTTAAAAATATGATTTAATGTTTTTTTACAAACAAGTTGCTCAAATTGTATTTTCAATTAACATCGGGGAATGTACAATTTTTTTTTTATAGTTGTACAAACATTCTCTAATTGATACAACTTTTTTTTTTTTTAAGGCAGCATGGCTCAGAGTTCAGAATTTTTGCAAGAATTATAAAAATATTAAAATAAATACACCCATGAATATGAAAAGAATTTTTTGTCAAACTTTTGTGACCCAAAGTCAGGCATCTTAGGGCCAATTATTCTTCCAACAACCAAAATATTAGTGAAGTCATTGTCATCCATTGCTTCATTGATTCTTTTTCTTGAAAATTCCACACCTATGGTACGTCTAGAATTTGATGAAGTATAGGGTTGATCATATTCTAAGCCAATAATTAAAGAAGGAAAAAAAAAATTCCAAGAGGGATGAACTGGTAGCTTGTGTGCTGCAACTTGCAAATTTGGACCATATAATAAACCAAAAAATAATTTCCATGGCATGCGTTCAGTGTCACGGGCAAAATGTTGTTTACCATAGGACAAAAATGGACAACTAATGTACCCACATCTTCATCCTACTCATTATATATATATATATATATATATACATATAATCTAGGTCTCCTCTAACCCTACTCAACAAGTGGTTCTACCTTATTTCCAATTGAGACCCTATTCTTTAAAATAAATAAAAAAAAGACATAAAATTTTACTCTCGTCTTCTTCCTCCGACTAAAAACCCTAAATTTTCTTCCTTTCCCACTTATTTTTATTATTATATGAAATTATTATAATATTTTCATCTTCTTCTTTCACGTGTCTTGACTAAAAACTTTAAATTTTTTTCCTTTCATACTTATTATTATTATATAAAATTACTATAATACTTTTGTTTTTTTCCGGCCGATGTATGTTATAAAAAAAGATAAAGGACTTTTCATCTTCAATGTGGAGATGAAGAGTAGTAAATGGGTTAAAAAGCTTATAAAGATTATTGTTATGATATTAGCCTCTTGAACTAAAAAGTTTAAATTTTTTCCCTTTCCCACTTATTATTATCATTATATAAAATTCTTATAATACTTTCATCTTCATCTTTTAGGCACTCACCTAAAAACCTTAATACTATGTTTGGTTCTTGGAAAATTTGAGGGAAAATGTAAATGAAAGAAAATAAAAAGTAAAAATAAAAGGAAAGAAAAATAGAGTTAAAGATGATAAATTATTTTTATTTATTACTTCAAACTCATTTTTTTTTATTTTAACTCATTAATATAAAGATTAAATAATTTTAAAATGCATAAGTTTCTAACTAATTTTTATTATATTTAATTTTCTTTGTAATATTTTATAGGACAATCAAATATGAGAAAATCATTTTTCTTAATAATTTTTTTCTTTTCTTGGTACTTTCCGATAACCAAACATAAAGTAAAAGTTTTTTCCTTTCCCACTTATTATTATCATTATCATTATTCTTGTATTCTTTCTTCGAATAAAACCCTTAAACTTTCTTCCTTTCCCACTTAGTTCATCACCTTACGATAAATTAAAAATAAAAATATGAAATTGAGAGAAAAAAAAAAACAATATATGTTGTATTTTTTAGATTTAATTGATATATTATATAGAAACCATGTTTTTTTTTAGATTTGGTTTGGTAGGTGGTATATATATATATATATATAGAGGAAAAATTAGGAGGAGGACAATAAAATTTAAATCTAATTTTTAATTAAAGAATAAAGAGTTTAAAAAATATATAAATTTTAAAATAATTTTATTATATTTCATTTTTTTTATTGTAATCAAATAAGTAAATATTATATTATTTTATTATTTTAATAGATTTTGAGATTAAAAATGGTAAAGATTATTTCTTAACACTTATTTCTTTTTAATTTAAAAGTAAAAAAAAAATGGTCACTATCCTTTATATACTTTTATTCTATTATACCATATCCTAACTTTCCCAACAATATATTACTTTGTCTTAATATTAATAATAATAATAATAATAATAATAAAGGTCAATCTAAGGGGAAAATTTTTTAAAAAAAATGAAAAGAAAAAAGAAAAAAAAAAGGGAGAAAGAAGAAGAAGAAGCGGATGAGATGTGCTTCAGACAAGCTTAAAAAGTTTAATTATGTTTTTGAATGAAATTTATTGTTTTTTTCCTTTAGATTTGGATGTTTCAAACAAGTAGTGTCTCTGTACATATATGACACATTCATCTTTGGTCACAGACTCACATGTCATTGATTTTAAAATTATAGCTGCTAATAAGATTATTTTTTATTTTATTTTTGAATTTAAAAATAACACCCACTGAGTTCATTGGATATGTTGCTCTTAGACATTGGGTATCTAGCACGGCTGGCTCTTTTATTTTATTATGAATTATTTATGGATATTTTTATTTTATTTTATTTTTTCTTTTTGTCTTGTTGCTTGGGATATGCTTGGTTCTTAGAAAATTCCTTACTCTGGTGTAATTTCTCATGCGACCATTAATGATGGCAGCATTGAATCACAGCCTTCCCTATTTGACTCCTAAGTATGTGAGAAAGCATTTTGGCTTGTTGGGTTGGGAAAATTTGAGCCATATTCTCACAAATGCCTCTTTCATGATGCCACTAATGAATTTACAGTCCTAATTAAAGCATGCTGGATTTCATTTAAGGAGAAAATTCATGATACCTCCCATGAAAGTTGTGGTAAGAAGAATCATCCATATTAACATCATGAAAAATGCCACCAAACAAACATGCTTCCATATGTAACATATGACAACTTTTTCGAATCATCCATAAATGAAGAGCATTTATATATGCAAAATCGAGTCTCGTGAAATAAGATTATATACCAATTAAGTATAAAAAAATTTTGATCCGTAAACGTATGAAGAAGTAAGAAAATTCTCATAAGCTTTGTTTGTTTTCTAGAAGATAGGTTATGTTTGTTTCCTATAAAATACTAAGAAAATGATAAAAACGTAAATAAAAATAAAATTTTCATGTTTGATTGTCCTATTAAAAATATCAAAGAAAATCAAATATAATTAAAATTAGTTAAAAACTTATGTATTTCTAAATTATTTAATATTTATATCGATAAGTTAAAATAAATAAAATAAATTTGAAATAGCAAATAAAAATAATTTATTAATTTTTAATCTATTTTTTATTTTCCTTCACTTTGTCTTTCCTTCTACTTTTTCTTTCCCTTGCATTTTCTCTCAAATTTTCCAAGAACCAAACATACCCAATGGAAAATGTATAAGAAAGAAAATAAAAAGGAAAACTAGAAGGAAAGAAAAAACAAAAAGAAAAATGATTTAAAGTTAATAAATTATTTTTATTGGTTACTTCAAATTTGTTCAACTTATTTTAACTCATTTATATAAAGATTAAATCATTTGAAAATATATTTCTTTTTAACTCATTTATATTTTATTTTCATATTTTTTATAAGGCAACCAATATGAAAAAATCATTTTTTTTTTCTTTCTTTGTATTTTTCAAGAATCAAACATAACCATATAGTTTTTGCTGTAAATACAATCTCATACTACCCACAAACACAATTCCATGCCAAAATAATCTTTATTATAATTACTTACCTTTGTTTAATTTTTGGAAAATTTAAGAGGAAATATGAGGGAAAAATAAAAAGGAAAAATAATGAAAAAAAAATTAAAAATATATTTAAAGTCCATAAATTATTTTTAGATGTATTTTTAAACTCATTTTATTTATTTATTTATTTTTATATAAATATTAAATAATTTAAAAATACATAAAATGTTGACTAATTTTAATTATGTTAGATTTTGTTTCACATTTTTAATTATAAATCAATTACAAAAAAATTATTTTTGTTAATATTTTTTCCTTTATTATTTACAAACCAAATATAGCAATAATAGTTAGAGGCTTAGAGCCTATTTGACAGTGTTTTAAAAAAAAACACTTTTAACTTAAAAATGTTTTGAAAAAAAATATGATATTTGGTAAAATTTAGGAAACCTTTTTAAATTTTTGAAAAATCACTTGAAGCGCTTATTATACTATAAAACACATTTTTAGTAAAACGCTACTATTAAAGATATTTCAAATAGAAACACTGTAAAACGCACTTAAAAAAATTTACTGATACACACCAAATTCAAGTCATATAACACATTGGAAACCAAAAATCTTTGAATGAGGTCTTGTTTTTCTTGAGCTACATGTGTTGCACAAGCCATGGTGTTTTAGCACCCAATTTTGCTTTCAATTCGGCTATCATTCAGGAGAAAATTTGAAGTTGCATCAAAAAAAGAACATGCGAGTGCTCTCCATCCCCCCATAGTGGGATCATGTGTAAGCATATCTGATATGAGATTTCCTGTAATTATACTCACCAAGAATAAATTAACCCCATGTCGTGGTTGAAGTGAACCTCACGTAACGCCTCATAAAATCCAGACAAGCCAACTTTCTAAAGTATTCAATTTACAAATTTCAAACATGGTTGATTGGTGGCTCCTTCTCTTTTCAACTTCTCTGTTGAAAATATTACCTGCCAATGTTGAAAACCTCCCTAGCTAACATTGTCACTATGAGTCATATTTCATATCCATGGAAACTTCCATGGTCTCATTGCGTGTCAAATGGAGGAATGGTTAAGTAATATGCATAACCAAATTTAAAAGGAAAAAAAAAATCATTAATTGCTAAGTATAAGGAAATGAAACAAATATAATCCCGAGACTATTTTTGACCAATTGTCATTGTACGGTATCGATATAAAAACCTTTTATATATATATATATACTAATGAAAAATTATCATATTGTAAAAATGATCTCATTTATTTATGTGTTTACTTAAATTTGATATGTTTGTATTAAGACTTAGAAATATTTAGTTAAAATGAATTAAATAATTCTTAAATTGTGAATCTAACACTTTTTTTGTTTTTTCTTGAAAAATAATCAATTTTTTATATAAATATTTTTTATTATTTCAAGTATTTACATATAAGATTTAAAAGAGAAGATTATTTTTTATAAAAATAAATAAATAAATAAGAGTATTTTTATTCAAATGAAGTCTAAAATAGGTATGGGGTTAAATTTCAAAAATTAGGTTTTTAAAGATCCTTTTAATCAAATAACCTTTATCAACTATTTTTTTTTTTTGGTTAAGTCTCCTATTTATTAATCAATCTTCTAAATGACTCAGATTTAGAATTCAGTGACGACATCTTAAAATTTTTATTGCACCGACTTTTCCTTTTGTAGGTACTTTTTGGGAAGCACAACTTAATGATCAAAAGATGATGGAGTATTCTAAGGTTTTTTCATTAGAGTGGCTGCTTGATTATTGGATGTTTTTGCAGAAATTTCTACCTTCTTTCTACCCAAGTCTTCCACTTAACCTATGATAATGCAAACGACCTCGTCAATGGAAAGAGGAAAAGTGACTAGAATATTGACATAAGACCAACACTTTCCCAATACAGCGGCCTACGTTCACATGAAATATTTGAAAGTGAAACAATAATTGATGGTAAGATTTCCATTAAGTGAAACCCCACTTTGATCCAAATAATGCTACCTTGTTGACCTTTTCTACATGTTCCACATATGGTAAAAAGCACAAGGAGATTCGATTAAGCAGTTTCCTCACTTTTAGTACAGTGCCTTGAAGTGGTGCCACAATGTATGCTTCTAGCTATTATCAAGTAATGGCCTATTCCCTCACATCTAATTTCACTTGAATCGGGGTGACATTGAGTATTTTTAAATATTAATATATAATGGTGTGGCATCCTATGTTTCTAACTATTATCGTGTAATGATAAATATGTTCATCAATGTAAATATTATCATTTCTAAGTTTAAGAGTGGGGTAATGTCCATGTGGGGAAAACACAATCACTTTAATGTAAGGGTAACGCATCGATCATTTCTCATGAAATTGGTAGCCATGAATCAACCATTTCAATCCGTATTGAGTTTAGAATTTTATTTTGATATCACTTGTTTTAAAGTTTAATGACTCGAATTCTATTTGGTCTGATTTGAAAAGCTCATAGTGCAACATATATGGTGAAATTGTAATTATGAAATTTTTAGAGAGTTTGTGGTAATAATGAAGGGATCAGACTGTTAGGCCCAATCCCATAGACCTGTTTTGTTAATCACTTATATATATATTTATATATAATATAGTTTTAGGATTATGATGATTATGTTTTTATTGTAGCCGCCCACAACTCTCCTTTTTTATTTCTATCAGTAGTTTTTTCCGTTTAAGGTTTTTTTATGTAAATTTGTGTGATAGTTTTAAGGTTATAATAATTATGTTTCTATTATAATCGCTCGTAACTCTCCCCTTTTGCACCAATCTTTTGATATAGTGGATTTCCTTCTTCTTTATCCTTGGTTTTTTTAGTTTAAGATTTTTCACATAAATTTATGTTTTTTTTTTTTTTTTGTTATTGCCTACTCTCATTATTGTATAACGATCCACTTCACATCAAACATAAGATTGAAAGAGTTTAAAACAAAGCATTCTCACCTGCATAAATATCCATACGAGATATTATTTGCTATGACACAAATAAGTCCTCACCACTTAAAAATACATGTTTAGCTAAAACACGGGTTTAGCTAATTAAAACAATAAGAGAAATTCAGTAGAAACTTCTCTCTCCCATCAACGTGAGATATTACACATCAGTTGAGCAAAAGCTTTATCACCATTTTCTTTCATATGCAAGAGAGTTCTTGATACAGTCTGAACAAACAGTTAGGCCACGACTTTTTCTTGGCATATATAATTTACCTTTTTAGGTTCACTAGTCTACTTTGTCCAAGTCTTTGCTCATGCCGTTTCCAGGCAGCCAAACAGATTCTTAGAGACATTGATTGCAGACCTGACCAATCCATTCTTGGTAAAAATCTCATGGACAGCACCCACAGGACTAAAAATCTTCAAAGGTGAATACATCATTCCAGTCAGGAATTTTAATGACCCTTAGTGCGCTTGTATGGTCGCATTAGTTGGATTCTTTAGGACTGCAACAGGGACAGCTACGATCCACATTATCTGGCTAGACTCAAATCAAATGAAAAATAATGTGGCAGTAAAGATTTCAAATAGGTTGACTTGCAGAAGAGCAAGACAAGCATATATCTTAATCTTTTGAGTTAATGAAAATGCACTGCTTTATCATGAAGAGATTAATATTGTATGTTGGATGGCATTTCTGTATGTGACAAATGTTTTATGTTTGTTCTTCCTGACAAGTATTGTTTTTATGGGAATATGCAGTAGAACTCATGGCACAGATGCAATAAATTTATTCAAGCGCAGGGAGATGTCATGTGGGTTGATGAAGAAATGGTAGCAGGAGTTGACCCCTGGTGGAGAGCAAGAACAGTTTCAATGTAGCAGTTGGAGGAAAACTGGTAAAGAAATGAGCTAATTTGACTTGTTAGACTGTTGATTAATCAGATAACAATGAATTATTGGTAGGTAGAGAGGCTGACAAACATGGAATAAACAAAAGCCTCATCTTCTTGATATTAGCAGTTACCAGCTGCACCACTTTGATCAGTGTGACAACCTCCTAACACAATCAGACATCACATTTTAGTCTAATCATAAAAGAGATGCATGGGTGATAAGGTCGGTTTGTCATCTTCACTTCTACTAAAGTAATCAAATTGTGATATCTTATATCGGATTGGGAAAAAAGTTTTTAAAACTATATATATATATATATAAATATATATATCTTCTTGTAACCATGAAGATTTTTTGAGATTAGAGTGGACAACATTTACATAAGAGAAAGCGAATTGTTATAAATGTTATCAAAGTCGATCTCCAACCCTTCTAAGGTTGTCTCTCTGTTTGGTCTCATAATCTCATGAGATACAATAAAAATGTAATATCTCATATCAGATTGAGGAAAAAATTAACTATATGTATTAACTTCTTTCAACTTTGTAAATATGATTTAAAGCCATGAAAATCTTATGAGCTCAAAACGGACAAGGTGTATATGAAGGGAGCAAGTCCAAAATCATGTGGAACCTTTGGACTAAGACTAAATAATATCTATATGGAGGTTGCATGTCATTATACAAATTGATATGATAACCCCCTCCACTGATAGAATGCAGTGGGATCGTCAATTATGCTTTGAATGGGGGTGTTTTCATCGACTCAATTACACTCTTTTCCCTGCATTATTGGTTGGTTTTCATTGAAATTTTCAGGCACTTGGAAGACACCATAAGTGAGTTATCCATTTCGAAAAAGGCGGGTGAGAGCATGGGAATCATCTTTGGTGAAGGCAGCTATGGTGGCCACAGAGAATGTATCTCCATTATTGGCCAATGGCAGCCCTGGAACTCTAATAACCCAACAAATATTCCACCTGAATTATGCCACTGTCCTCTTGTTTTCAGTGACATCTTCACCGTTCTTGGCGAATCCTTGCGTGATAATTGACTTAGCAAACAGTACATGTGAAAAATATGGCCCTCCATTAGAACGTGGTAACACTGTTACATCATCACGATCATTTTATTGAGCTTAAAAATCATGATTCCATGGGGAGTTGTTGGGATTATTGATCAGTTTTCTTAAGAACATTGAACCTGCTTATTTGTTTCTGCCAGGTATATATGGAAAGGTGGGAGGCCCTACAAGAGGGCCGAGGATGATTTCCATTCATACCGACGTAGAAAGTTGTAGAACTGTGGAAGATGAATGGTGGTGGAGGAGCGAACACGTAGCCGATCCCTGAGGTTGTATCCCAAAGACTGAGAAGAAATATGGGGGCCAATAATGCCAGCCTCATGTGTGGATTCAAACAAGTACTCATGGCCCCCATGGTACTAACCAGGGATGGAGATATCAGACCATTCATGGGAAAATTTTCTCATGTGATCATGAGGATCTTCAAACCATGTCCATATTAGCAGATTATTCGAGTCAACGGAGATGTTAACCTATCAAAGCATACTAATTTGTTGGTTTTTGATTCCTATAAAGACATTGTTTGTAATGATCCACTCAAATTGACGTATTCTACGCCCAAAAGGCTACTCACAACTTAAAAACGTGTCTTTGGTCGATTCTAACTTCCTTAAATTTTTCTAATTTTATTTTATGTCTCTAAAATTGTGATATCAATTTTTGATTCCTATTAATATTTTGTTTGTAACAACTCACTTCAAATTGCATCGATATTACCTATTCTGGGCCCAAAGGGTTATTTACAACTTTAAAACTCATATTGGGGTCATGCTCTTCTTCTCTATATTATTTCAATTTTATCTAATGTCTTCAAAATTATAATATTCCCCATTTGATAGGGAAAAAAAGTTTTCAATACTATATATATATTTAATTATATAGATATATTTTAAAATCGTGAGGACCCATTAAGTTTAAAGCAAATAATATTTACATTATTGAATACGGGTCATTACAACAAATAATGTCTACGAATGGTATCAGACGGTTGGAAATGGGTTGTTATATTGTGTTGGTTAAGAATTCACGCCATTGGGTTATGGGAAAAGGAATGCACAAGAATAAAGTTAAGGTATACATTGTTTTGATGTTGATGAAACTTGTCCAATTCTATTGGCTGAGTTCCAGGTTTTATAAACCTTTGGCCTTTCCATATGATAATGCTATGTGCCACAGAGGATAAACCAGCAACACCACATTTTGGAACTGCAACATGACAAAAGGGAAAAATGGGAAGGTCCCTCATCACCTTACAGATGATCATACATACCACAAAAGGCTGAATGTGGGGGGTCAGAAAATAATCATATAAAATCAAAAGAAAAGGTGTGACTTAGTGAAAGGAACTTCCACTTCTTCTAGTATTATTGCTGGTTCACATGCCTTCTGCAATCCCTTTTGCCATTGTGTAACTGCATCCACAACCATCCCTGCTTGAAGGTTCTTAGCCTTTTGTCCTCCTTTGAGAACTAAACCTTTCCAACTTCTTTAAGTACTCAACCTTCCTTTTGCATATTCCTTTCATCTTTCTCCAGGTCTTGCCAACTTTGTGCTTCAGATTCCAGCTGACCCACTATATGTGATGGAGCATCTCAAGCTATACATTTTGGACAAAGCTAGCTGAATGGAAATGTGGGTCATGTACTTGTGGTCCAAAAGATTAGGTTTTCTAGTGGATCTTGTGAAGAAGGCATCAAATCCACTACCGCCCATACCAACTTTATATAACAACAATATGGCATATCTCCTGATGGATTCACCTCAAACATATGTTGATCACATTTCATGGAGAAATGTGTGGTTCTAATACTGATATGATCATGGTCCAAATTGAGTGTCTGCTAAGCTTAACGATGAATGGTCAGACACTAGCAAGTGGGCGATGAGATTTTCGGTCTTGTGGTAATCCGCTGGCGTACGTTCGTGCTCAAGGCAGCTAAAAAATAAATGAAACGTACAGAAGATGAAAAAGTTTGATTGATGTCCTTTCATCTATATCCATATCAGATCAATTATAAGACAGTGTGTATGAAGGTCGATTGGCTTACTCAACCAGTTTAGACGTTATTTCTTCATAATACAGTGACTTCTAGCTATAAGGGTTGATTTCATAGGTGGGATATACCTCTAAAAGTTGCCTATATTTCCTAGAAACCTCGCACGTCTTTCTTTTCAACTTCCACTTGAACATATCGATAAATCTTTCCAAGTCTATTCATAAAAACTCTTTGTGTAGAATTTTCTTGGGACATTCTTATGCAGTGAAAGTGTGAATTGCTGAATCCTTATTTCGCAATGAGTGCCAATAGTACATGTTTTTGTCTGGGAGTAGTGTTCCTGTGTCAACAACTATTCTCCATTGAATTGGAAATTAAACACATGGTTGTAGACCTTTGTTGAAGTTTCTCCACTTCTTTTATAGATTCCTAGTTCCATTCCTAAAGGCAAAGTAGAAACCGACATGCGAAGTTTGGGACAAACCGTGCCTCCTTTGGGCCATCACCTTATCAGAATGATCAATTATTTTTGGTGCAGTCTGCCCTAGGCCTATGCATACATGGCGTGATTCCATTTTCATCTCCTCTTTAGTCTTTTTCCCCTTGAGAAAACCTACTGTTAAGTCATCTTTCTTTTCAGGCACATGCCCTAGCACACAGCAAGTTGTAGAAAAACATCATGATTCAGGACTGAAATTCATGGAAAAACCTTGGGAAAAATTCATTTCCCTTTGTCATAAAAGCTAATACTAATATACCATGCCTCTTGTAAATTGATCAAAGACAAAGATGTCACATAAAGACAATCCAGAGATACATGTCAATAGAGGCAAAGTTAAAAGATTTAGCAAAAGATAACCCTGAAAGACAAGAATATTACTTTTTTTTTAAAAAAGGAATCTTCAAAGGAAAAACAATGAATGAAAAAAAAAAAAAAGAACAAAATGGAGGTGATGGGCATGTCTTGGAAGTGTGGGGGAGACATTTCATGGACTTTGTTCATATAATTGAAGGTGAAATGTGGGGCTCTTGATGCATTTTTGTACCTCAGTGCCTCCCCATTGGTGAACTCCTGCAACAAAATTAAAGAGAAACTCACTTTTCCATGTGGTGTCCATGCTCCCTCGGACCCATGAACAGAACTCCATGGACAAATGGTTTTCTCTATCAAGGAAACTAGCTAAGCCTTTAAAATAATTTTTCTTTTATCGCTTCATCATCAATTATCCATAAATCCGAGAATTATTAATACAGTGTTATGTCATGTAATTTTTATAAATATCTTCATCACATAAAATATAAAGTGACCATGATTGTTTTGGATCATGCACTTGTTTGTTAGCCATGAAGAGAAGGAAAAGAATTTATGAAAGGTGATGAGAAATGTGTATAGTCCCCACTTGTGGTTTGGCCATAACTTTGACAATCTGGTCATGGGCCTCCATGGAGCCCATGGAGCCCATCTCCAAGTTGCATTCATGGGCCCTATTGCTCTGCATTTCTTTGCCAGAATTTGGACATGCCGTCCATGAAAGTAATGTCTCACAAAAGGGCCTTGCGGCTGGAAATCTGATCTCAACCAACCTTCAACCATCCAAACTTCAATTATTTCCTCAACCACCTTCATGATAACCTCCTTTATGTGGGTAACCATCCTCTTGAAAGTGTCCTTCGATTTTACGTCTTTGAATACCGACAACCTTCTTTGGTCTAGCACGTGAGCTCAATAAAGGTTCAAACTCATAACCTTCGTTCAATCAAAACTCTAATACCATATTAAGTTAATAATTTCTATCCTTTAAGATATTTCTGTAGGCTTGTAGCTTCACTCAGAAGGGGCGAAGGGAGGGCCCAAGGTTTCTAGGTGTTTGTTCGGGTTGGATTGGATAAGGTCTTCAGACTTGTAGAGTTGGACTAGACTCCATAGGCCCGTGGAAATCCGGTCTGCCCTTGGGCTCTAGAAATTAAGCCCAAGTAATTTGGGCTTGATGGACACATTTGTGTTCATTTCATGCAGATATTTATATGTAAAGATTTGAACAAATAAAATATTGATATTAAATGTATAAAAAAAATTAAAATTTTTGTGAATTGACTAGTGGAAACCTAAAAAAGAACCCAGCTTGCCTCCTCTGCCCCTCGTTTTTACACGACTGGGCCCAATGCCCACACCTTACACCCCAGTCTGATTCTGATTCCGCCCCTTTTGCCCCTTTTTAAAGGGATTCAAAAGCCCAACCTTTATGCCATTTGCATGGCCCACTCTTTAGTCCATGTGAGGAGTTTTGTATATAAGGTTCTCCTCATTCTTATCGAAATCCGATGAATCTGGCATAAAGCACCAGCAGGCAACATGCATTGTTATGCTAAGTATGACAAACAAAAATACAAATTCTTTTATGAAAAATTTATAATATTAATTAAAATAATATAATATTTTTTTAAATTATAAAATTAGTTAAAATTAAACAATTTAATTTTACTTTTATTTCAATATATTCAAACAAAGAAACATATTCTTTTGTGAAAAAATTATAATATTAAATAAAATAAAATAATATATTTTAAATTTATAAAATTGATTAAAATTAAATAATTTAATTTTAATATATTTACATTTAAATACTATATACATTGTATTTAATAATATTTAAAATATTACTATATTCATACTTTTATATATATTATTTTCAATTTTTATAATATATAATTATATATTTATGATGTCACCGGTTCGATCTATGAACCAATAACTTTTCTGATTCATTATCCAGTCCGATTATGAAAACATTGCATTTTAGCCCCTAAACTTATTTTAAAAAATCAACAAATAATTTGTTAAGCAAAGAAAAATGATACCTACATTCGAAGTCATCACACTTCGTAGTTATTTGTGAAAATCATGAATGAGCATTCGAAGATCTTGTTTAAAATATAAATAAAAAAATCAAAACTAATAATTACTATATTTTAAAGGCATATAGGAAATTCAACTTTAAAACTGTTATTTCAAAATTGGCTTTACCTAATTTCATACTAGTGTTCAAAACAAAATATGAAAAAAAATCGATCTCTTTTATAATTTCATAAAGGGTTTGTAATTGAGAGTGAAGTGTTGGTATTTAATTAGTTTAAAGGGCAAAGTATGGGGTTTTGAATATAAAATGATAAAGTATGAAACGCACAAAAGGTTGAGAGGGTAAAGTGTATTTAACCCATATTAAAAATAATTTTGATTTTTCAAAACAAAATAATTTTATAACTCCAAGTGGAATCCACAAATTTTGAAATGAAGAAAAAAGTTAATTCACAATTTCTTTAAAAATAAGGTGATTTTTTAGACTAAATTTGAGGCATTTTTATACCTTTTGTAGATTATTACAAGAAATAAATGAAAAGACAAAAAAATATACCTGTTATATTGTACATAAATGTACAATGTCAGCCAATAGATCATGAAAATGATTTTCCCTATTTAAGTCTCAAATTAAATTTTATTTATAAAAATATTGAAGAAATGTTTTTAAAAACCCTGTAAACTTTATCTTTAAATGAAGAAAACTTGCAAAATACTTTTTTTTTTTTCTTGACAAATCTTTTAAGCAAACTCATAAGAAAGAATTTTCTTTTGTTGTTTCTTTTTTTTTTTTTTTTTGGTCTTTGGTTCGAACTCTATCAAGAAAAGGAGACATCTGGTTGATAGAAATTTCAAAGCTATTTAATAATAAATAAACAAAAAGACTGTTAAAGTTTTGGAAATTCATGGATAACCAAGCCTATGATATGGCCTGGTTAACTGGCCCGCAATATGGCCCATGATATCAAGTTGGGCCTATTGGGTGAGAATCATGAACAGAACAATAAGTTGGGCATACCTTATTGACTTTTAATTGGGCCTGGATACAATTCTGGGCCATTGGTGGCCTCCACACAATCATATATATGGCCCTGAGGCCAGCAAGGGTGATGGTCTCACATGACTTCATGTTGGCCCTCGCGGCACTTATGGTGTGCCTAGGCATAGCAACGACCGTTTATTTTTCAGGTATTCACTCTGTCCCTTTCCGCACCTACTACGATGGGCTTAGAATTCAAACAAAAAGGTAGACTTTTTTAGGTTTTTTTTTTCTTTAACATGAGACAAGTTCGAGTATTATTTTGTCCAACCTGATCATATGTATAATTAAATTAAGATATAGTTAAATTTAAATTATTTTATTTTTTATTGTTAATATATAGAAATAATAATAAAAAATTATTTTTTCAACAAAATAACTTATAAAAAAATTATAATATTTATTTATTTATAAGATATATTTATTTTTAACATAATTAAAAATTAAAAAATCGCATATATGTACGTTAATTTTTTTTTTTTGTTAGAATAAGAATGAGAAATAATTTATATAAATAAGAGGAGGTTAGGAGGGAGAGGAATTGTGCTTAGACATGTGTAGCTTCCTGTGTTTTCCCTGTTTCTGAATTTCACCTCTTATTATTCTTTATTTCTAAAATATGCTCAATCTATTAAGATTTATCTCCTATAAATATATTTATTGGTTGCATTAGAAAAAAAATTATAATATATTGTCATTATCTTTAAAGATACCAAAACATGGTAATTGATCTCATTGCCTCGTGACATTGAGTTGTTCACTAAAGAGTACGAAGATATTATATCAAGGATGTATAGACAAACATAGGTATTACAACCAATGTAAGACTCATCACAAAGGAAATGTCTAGGTCCAAGTAAGTATATGTATTTGATCTTTTATAATTAGTGGATTTATTTTATTATTAGTAAATGTCATGATTTTTACATTTACAAAGTCTTTTATAGACTTTGTAGATGGTTTCCACATAAGTCGTATATCTCATGTGGGATTGCTTCTTATTTGCTTTATGTCAACTTAAGGGTTTTCCTAATTACGTTTTGATCATTACAAAATAAGGTTAAGTGCACTAACATGTTTAAATCAGGTGACGTTTTTAGGTTTTATTGATAAATTCCAAAGAAAGCTCACGTATCTTTGTGAGATATTCAAAAGTCATGAAAAATGGATCATTGAATATTTAAGTTGTCTAGGAATTTCTATAAGATGTGTTTCATTAGTACACTTAGGTTAATTTTTTTTATTTTTTTATATTTTATGCACTACTAATTACTTTTGATTGTTAAAGTGGATGATTATGTGTTTTATTTCAAAACCTCAAGCTTATTTCTTTCAAAAACATTTTATAAAGGTTTTTAAAAGAAATGGCTAAGCTATTGGAAGATTAAAACCTCGAACAAAGACATTTTTGACAATTTTTTGTACAACTAGTAGAAGATGTCTTTAACCAATTGAATCGATTAGAGAATCAATTCAATTAGTTGGGTTCTCTTGGTTGAGAACTAATCAAGTTTGCTCATAAAAATTTTCTTTCTTCCAATAGTTGGCGTCCGATTAGTCAAGGTCTTGTTGAGGTTTGATTGAGCCTTAAAAATGTCAATAGTCGCTTATAGTGCATTAAATACACCAACGACTATTCAATTGATTGAACTAAAACTTGAATAGTCAAGACTTTTTTGTGTTATTTTAGTTGTTGAGTTGTCTTTCTATAAATTGAAGAGTTTCATTGCATTTATTGAGAAAAAAACGTTTCCATTTAATAGTTTTTCACCTATTTTATCTCTTGTAAAACTATTCATTTAAGTGCATTGAATAAAAAATTGCAAGTTCTTTAGTGTACCCTTAAAAATATGTCATAGTCTTTTTTGTATCAAATGGGAAATATAGTAAAATCATTCATGTAATTAATATAGGTTATTAATAAGGATCTTATTTTAAAAAAGATTTTTAAAACCTATGATTATAGAATAAGCCAATCTCGCAAGCATGATAATTAAATGAATTGTGCACATGAAATCATAATTACATTAATATGACACGATAAATTAAGTATATCAAAATAAAATTTCATACTTAGTGAATCATATCAACAATTAACCTAAAAACTTCATACTTTCAATCACTCCAAACACAACAAAATATGCTTTTCCACTCAAATTATTATCGTACCAAACAATAATTAGAGAAGAAAAGTTAGGGTTCAATCCACTAATTTAGTGGACAAGCCACTAACTATCCCACCGTGAATGCAACTAAATAAAAATTATTAATAAGGATAAAGCTCAAGTTGGTATCATAATGAAAATTGAAGAAAGGAAGAAGTCACATTATCAAATTTGAAGAAATAGGAAAAAAAATTATTGAATTTGAATTTATATTTTATTTTAATTTCTTTTATTATTTTTGTTCTTTTCATTTTACTTTTATTGCAAGAGAGGGCTTTAACTTTGAATTAATTAATTAAAAATGATGAAATAATCTCTATATTTATGAATTTAGTTCATTTTATATTTTTATTATAAGAATAAGCCAGTTTTGATATAAATGTCATTCAACATTTTAAATATTTATATGTATGTTAAGAAAAAAGAGTTATTTTTACAAAAAAAAATTGAGGGTATTTTTATCAAAATGAGGTCAAAAAGGGGTGATAACTTTGAATTAATTGATTAAAATTGATGAAATAATCCCTATGAATTTAGTTTTTTTATTATTTTATTTTTTTTTATTTGAAGGATAACCTTTGACATAAATGTCATTCAACATTTTAAGTATTTACATATATGTTAAAAAAAAAAGTAATTTTTACAAAAAAATAAAATTAAATTAAGGGTATTTTTGTTTAAATGAGGCAAAAAACGGGTGAAGAGTTAGATTTTTAAAATTGGATTTTCAATGAACTTTTGAGTCAAATCACCCTTTAATTTGTTTGTTCTTTATAGATCCCTATTATTATATTTCTCAGATAATGACAAAGAAAAAAATTAAAATTATTGATCAAAGTTCACATCATATTATTTTTTGGGGAAATGAATTATGGTTTAAGCATCTTGATTTAAAAAAAATAAATTATGATATTAAAATTAATTGGTTGTGACTTTGCACCTTATGGGGGTAAATCCTTTAGTGTGGGCGTGCTCTATGTGTTAGGAAGTAGTTTTCATCACTTTCTTATGAAATTAATTCATAGAGAAATTTTGTAGTTTAATGTCCAAACCTAACACCTTTTAGACAAATAAAAATGAATAAATAATAATAATTTTTAGGGTAAATAAAAGGGACAAAAAACAAATTAATATTCTTCAATGTTATTATTTTTCTAAGATTAATTTATTTTCCCTTTTATATATAAAGCATTAAATTTGATGTCTTAATTTTCTAGTGGAATTGGTATGACTTTAATGCAATTACTCAAAATGGTTATAAAATAATAAAGATTGATAATCTCACTCTAGTAGCAAATCATAAATATATTTTTTTTCTTTTTCATTTTTAATTAGTCAACTGCATGATATAATTCCCGACATTTAAAATTTTTGAAAAGTATATTGTATTTCGAAAATATTTGTATAAATATGAAAAATATTATTTATTAAATTAAGAGTTTGTTTGATAATGATTTTAAATATTTATTAATTTTTTATCATTATAGTATTAGAGATTTCAAAATTTTTATGATAAAAAGATTAGTAAGTATGAGACTGCTACGGGGAAAAAGTATGAGAAGCAATTCAAAAAAATTTGAAAATCCATGAAGTGTGTTTTACCCAAATGCATGAAGTACTTTTCAGAATCCACAAAAGCAGAAAGAAACAAAGAATTAATAGATCCATTTGACCCACCACGCTTCTCTCTCTCTCTCTCTCTTTATTTGAACTTTGAATTTTTTCACTCTCACTTTCACCTTCTTCTTTCTTCTTTTGCCGCCCCCTTTCTCTATAAAAAACAAAGGATCTATAAAAATATATTAATTAAATAGTACAGATTTTCTAGTAATATTATTGTTTTTCCTCCTTTGTTGTTTTCTTTCACCACCACTGAGCTAGAGATCTACTTCTTCTTCTTCTTCCACTTCTTTGGGTAATTTTTCTTTTTTCAATTTTTGGGTGGCTGCTCTTTTCTTTTGTTTCTTCTCTGGATTTTCCCAAGAAGATTTCTGAATTTTTTTGGCTCTTTTTTTATGTGGGTTTGTTCTGATTTGCCTTTTACTCCATTTGTCGGTAATGTTCTGTCTACTGTTTCTTGCTTTGCTTCTTCTTGCATTGGGTTTTTGTAAGAATTTCTGTTTTGGGCTTTTTTGGGGGGTTTCTGTTTGGTGTCTGGGAAAGTGTCGGGTGAGAGAAGTAAGTGGGCAGCGGGAACTTTATGTTGAAAAGCGGAATAGTCGGTTCGATTGTGTTGTTGGTTATTTGGCTGAGTAAAGTTCGGTTTTTCTATTTCTGGGAAGTAAACAGTAGAAAATGTGAGATTTGAGCTTTCATTTCCTTCCTTTTCTTGGCAACCAAACGGAGGGCTGCTTCAAGATAGGTGTTGTTTGAATGTCCAATACCCCATTATGTTTTTTTTTTCTTTCACCGGGCATTTGAAAATACATCTTGATAATGTACTATGAAGGCGTCCCATAGCCGCCAAATTAGAACTAAGCCCCAATTCTGATATGTTTCTTGAGAGTTCCTGGGGAAAACTATACTATATCTGTTTGAAGGGGGCGAAAGACTTGCCTATTTAAAATGTTATCCGACTTCAATTGTGGGTTTTAGGTTAGAATGCTGCACTTATGAGATGTGATATTAACTCTTTGATCGTGAAGCTGTGTTTTTCTTGGTTGTTTACTTCTAAGAGATCATTGAAATAATTGAGCATTTTCTTTCTGTATTGATTATGAAAGATTTGTTTCGTGGGTATATGTCTTCATCTAATTGCCTACCTCAAGTTTGGGATTTGGACTTGCTGAGGCTGACAAAACCTGCATAGCTGTAGGACAGTGCCGTGGAGGATAACGATTGAGTGGGAAATAGGAAAACAAAATATGATTCTTGTTATGGTCCTAACTGTCTAAGTGCATTGATTTTTGGAAGTGGTAGTGTTCTGGAATTAGGTCTCCTGCGATTTTGTAGGGTATATTGATTGTTCGGATCTCTTGTCAGACATCTTGTACCCCATGCCCATGTCTGCAGGGAAGTAAGCGAAGCTTGGTTAAGCTGAGGATGCTTACTTTATGGTCATAGTAAGTCCTTTAGCTCCTCATGTTACGCCTTTTCTCAGGGCATTTTGAGGCAACTCCCATGAATTCCAACTTTAACTGTTCCCTTTTGAGCATGTGACCCCATGATGTGGGGTTTGGGCTTGACTTGTTTGAAGTTTACTGTTTTGTGTGCCTGATAGAAATGGTATCTAATGGTGGATATGTGTTTATTATTTCAATATTGATTCTTGCTGTAATATATTTGTTCTTCTTGTATGTCCCACACACTCAACCCCCAAACACTGTCCTTCCTATTTTATCTTCGTTTTCTTGGCTGCTTGATAGAATTGGAACTTTTTGTTAATTTTGTTCTGTGAATACTTGCTAGGACTAAAACTTTTTGGAGGACATCAGGTGGGAGGAGTGAGCACAAGCTATGGATCAGTATGAGATACTAGAGCAGATTGGGAAAGGTTCCTTCGGTTCTGCTCTTCTTGTGAGACATAAACATGAAAAAAAGAAGTGAGGATGCACATTATAGTTTTTTTGGTTTCTCTCTCTGTAGTTTTTCATATTTGATTGAGATGTTAAAACATTTGAACATCATGATTACTGTAGATGTGTATTATATGGTGATTGTAATTATATTTTCTGTTATACTCTCAAGGTATGTCCTGAAGAAAATCCGCCTTGCTCGCCAGACTGATAGGACCCGAAGATCTGCCCATCTGGAGGTCAGTACTTTTATTTGTTTTGTCCTGCCTTCTCTAAACTTAAGCAAACAAAAGTATTGAGTTATTTTTCTTTCCAGTTAAATCTAATAGATGCACAGAACTACTTTTCTTATTTGGGAGCATGCTTAAAAGGTGAAGGATTGCTTTAGAAAAAAAACCCATGCATACCAAAGAGAAAGGAAAAGACTATCTGAACAATTTGACCTTTTGCAATCTGAGAACATAATGTTGACTGCTTTGTTGGTTCGGTGTGGGTAAAAAAAGTTGACATTAAGTTGTTCAATGTCCAGACCTGGTTATGATTCCCTATAGTCTATATCATTTCAAGATAGGTAAAACTCATACATTGCCCCCTAATGGTTCAAGTACTGAATATGGATTTGAATAGATGTCATCTTTGATAGGAATCTGATGCAAATTCATTACTTTATGATAGAACTTTATATTCTAAGATGCTGTATTTGTTCCTTGTTTTGCAGATGGAGCTGATTTCTAAAGTACGAAATCCATTTATCGTTGAGTACAAAGATTCTTGGGTAGAGAAGGTCGGCAAATAATCTCTTTTGAAATAGTTTTTGTTAGGACCTGTTGTTTTCCATTCTATAGTTGGTCCTTTTTCACCTTTTTGTTATCTTAACTCCTTTAGTTGGTGCATTTAGCTAAGACTTACCTTTTGTCTGGCAATTGCACAACAATGGTGCTGTCATTGATATTTGTTCTCTCACCATCTTCCCTACATGTTGGTTATAGTTTTCTTATTCTGAAACTGTGAGAAAATTGCATAGCCTTATGCCTTTGATGCTTAGTCAACTTGGTCCTTGAGGTCTAGATGATGTTTGTCCATTCTTCCTATGTACTACCATATCTCTGTGGCTTATTTCTATGTTTTATATTAATGGTTGCCTCTTTGAATTGATAAATATTCACAAAAAAATTGGTCTGATCTCCATTGTTTTGCTGCTTTTGAAGCAACCTCTTGATTTTTCTATTTTTCTGAGTTCCAAATGGAGAATCCCAAGTGTGGGCTTCAGGATTAGATCCTTGAACTACTGCCTTTATATATGGGTCATGGAGTATGCAGCCAAGTTGGTTTGTAGACTTACAGGCCCAGAGCAAGGGTCACATTATTGGTTAGTCTGATAAGACTTGGTGAAGTTGTATCCCAATGATTATTTCTGTGACACTTTGGAACGTCATACAAGATTTTCCAATTGTAGCAACAGATTGACTGGTATAGCCAAGTCATGGTTGGTACAGCTGGGTCATGGATGACATGACTGAGTTATGAATGAGTTGTGCTGTAGTGTTGAGATGGTAGAAGTTCCAAAGCCGCATTGGAGGTTCACAAGTCTGAGTTTGGTTCAGAAATAGAAACTGATAAGTCATAATACTCCCAAGAGTTGAATTCTATACATCTGGAATAAACTAGGTTGCGATGAAGGCTTGTACTCTAGTGATCTGCAATTGGGATATCACAGTAACAAATGTGGCAGTGTTCCAGAATGATAAGTTTTTTAATTTTTTTTAATTTTAATTTTTTAATTAAAAACAAAGTTTTATGAACAAGAGATAAGTTTTTAGTGGTGCCACTCTGCAATTAGGAATTAGTTTATCACATTCCAACTATGCTATGTTGAGCCTACCATCTTTGCACCATTATGAAACCCATGTATTATAAGAAATTGAAATAACCTATTATTATCAGATTCTGCCATTGATAATTTTTGTCTTCACTTTCAGGGTTGCTATGTATGCATTGTTATAGGGTACTGTGAGGGAGGAGACATGTAAGTTATGCTTCATGTTTAGTTCAGTTATTTGACAAATTTTAGACCATCTGTTTGGCATAATGATTTCTTGCTACATGTGTGAACTTTGTATATTGCCTCTTCATTGTTCATACAGGGCAGAAGCTATAAAAAGAGCCAATGGTGTTCATTTTCCTGAAGAGGTTGTTACTCTGGCAGTGGAGTTCATCCACTGTTGATTTATTGTTTTAACCTTCCTATTTTAAAACCTTGCTCTATGGTACTTCGTGTCATTTCTGTCTGATACTTGAATTTGAACTATGAGCAGAAACTTTGCAAGTGGCTAGTTCAACTCCTGACGGCACTTGAATATTTGCATGCAAACCATATTCTTCATCGTGATGTCAAGGTCAGTGGAATCTCTTGATGCAACTGGTAGAGGTATCAGTTAATCTCTTATCTGTGTGAATATCAAAAACTATTTTGCTCTAATGGTGTTCTCCAATTGCTTCAGTGTTCGAATATATTTTTGACAAAGGACCAAGACATACGTCTAGGTAAATGAATCCTTCCTCTCTCTTCTCTATTGTTTCTGTTAGGCCTTATGTTAACTTGTCAGTCACTCATGCTTGCTTCTGTTCTATATTTTGGATGGTATGGACTGGTTTATATTATATTTTGGATTCAGGTGATTTTGGTCTTGCTAAGATGTTGACTTCTGATGATCTTGCTTCCTCTGTGAGTAGCATGGCTTATAGAATGACTTTTAATTTCATACTTATACACCTGCTGAATCTAATTACCACGTGTTTCTGCTCCTTTTGCAGGTTGTGGGGACTCCCAGTTATATGTGCCCTGAGCTTCTTGCTGATATACCATATGGTTCCAAGTCAGATATCTGGTCTCTAGGTAAAGTATATCACTTTGAGCTTCAAGGATCATCTAGCCTTGATATGTGTTTATTCCTTTGTTGACTATTTAATAAACATCTAACATATGCCTTATCCAGGGTGCTGTATATATGAAATGACTGCTCACAGGCCTGCATTTAAAGCCTTTGTAAGTTTCTTGTTGCGGTTTGTAGAATTATTAGATTGAGTGTTGACTGACATTCAGAAACTCTATAACCATTACCTAATTAAAATGCTTCATCTAGGAGGATGTATAAGTAGTTTATCATACCACATCTTGTGCTCCTGTTTGGAAAGCACTGATTATTGTGTGCGTTAGTGCTAATATTATCATTGTTGCAGATCACATTCTTGGTTTTTTATTTTATTTATTTTTTATACACTGCTCATGTCATTGATTGTCGGTGCTAAACTTTTCTATTTTCTAATGCCAATTAGCTAGTTTACACCAGGGTTAACTTTATCTTAAGGTCCAAAATAATGCAACTGGAAATGTTTACATGACATCTGAAGGAACAATTCTGCTATTGGTAATGGATCTATTACCAAAAAGAGTCATAAAAAAAGAATCACCATTGGATAAATGGTTTTTCCTTGGAATTCTAAAAAGTGACCCTATATATAATAATAAATAGATTCCAATTAAGTTAACACTAACAATTTATAATTGTTTTAAATTGCGATTCCATTTTTTTGAGTTTTGATATGTAGCATTCATGATTTGTTCCCTGCCCACATCTCTGCCTCTCCATCTTCAGTATGTGTCTTGACAATTTTTTGGTTCAGTAATGAAATATTTGCTAGTTTGTGCTCCTTGTACATTGGCAAAAAAACTTACTGTAATATGTTTTTTTGTTCTTTTTTGAGCAGGATATGCAAGCTCTGATAAACAAAATAAACAAGTCTATAGTGGCTCCACTTCCAACCATGTATTCTGGTGCATTGTGAGTTTTTTCCCTACTTCATGCACATTATACTCTGCATATTAGCGATCTTTTAACACAACCTGCATTTCTCACACACACTCTAACACTATATAAGTGGCTTTCACTACTAAAATGGTTTTCCTGATCTATTTTCCTCTGTTCTTTTTCTTCCTCCTGCAGTCGGGGACTTGTAAAAAGCATGCTGCGGAAAAATCCTGAACTTAGACCAAGTGTATGTAATATTTTGGTTTATATGGCTTTTTATTTTTATTTTATTTACTTTTATTTTCATTAATGTGCATACAATATTATCTTGAAATAAGTGAATGGTTTACCAATGTACTTACATCCATAGTACTTAGTACTTGCATCCACAGTTCTTAGTACTCACCATCTGATGATTCCTCAAAGTGATCTTTGGGGTATAATATCGCTCCATAATGATGATATTGAAGTCTAATACATGATCCATTTTGGAAAAACTTGCCTTCCTAAAAGATTGATCAAAACTTACTTTCACAATGATTGTCCATAATTTAAAAATTGTAATATACTATTGACCATATATTCTTTGGGGTTGTTCTCTCTGATAGTTGTTGCATGTCTTTCTGTTGTTCATGTACATTAGAGTAATGCTTCTATGCTTCTTGACTATGTTGCATGGACTAGGGAGCAGAAGTCAAAGTGTGCATGTCTAAATGTTGGATATTTGACATCCAGTTGGAATATGTGAATTTGGATTTGGGTGTATAAGAAAGATGAAAATATATCTTTTGCAAATATAAGCTAGCTATACATATGGTTTTTTCATTATCCCTAGTAGTTACATGAAAATTTCTATTAGATTACAAAGGTACTGTAGAAGCATGACAAATCCACATGTAATATTCTACCTTAACACAGGGACTTACTAGTTACAGCCATTTGATATGAACTTAGTGTTGGGCTTGTTTTTTAGAGAACTATCATTGTTCTAATCTTATAAGGTTTACATTTGAAAAATGTGGGCTCAACTTTGAAGATTGGGCACATGTCCACACCCAGACCCATACCCATCTCCTTGTACCCATCCTTGTCATGTGATGTCAGACATGGGTGTGATTGTTAATTTGAAAGGTATGGGTGCCATAGTCTGTTGATAGTATTTACAATTTATTCTAATCTTTGTTTCTTTGGATGTCTCCACCATTCTGAAGTGTAGCTTTATTTTTCCAGGCTGCAGAGTTGCTCACTCACTCACACCTTCAACCTTACATCCTTAAGATCCATCTGAAATCCAATAGCCCTAGACGAAACACTTTTCCTTTCCAATGGTCTGATTCCAACTACATCAAGAAAACTAGATTCCTGGAGCCAGAAGCTGTTCCTATGTTCTCTGACAGAGAGAAGCGGAGATCATTCAGCAATGACAGGACCTTGAATCCTAGTATATCTGGAACTGAGCAAGACTCTCCTTGTTCTAGTCAAAAGATGCAGGAATTCTCCAGTCATTTAAATCGGAAGTTTGCTGAATTATCTGTTGGCAGCACTCATGAAGACATTGGTATTGATAAATCAGTGGTCACAAAGTTCTCAAGTGCTACCAAAACCCCTAGGTCAACACCATCAAAAACTTCTTCTACTCCTAGGAGACAGACAGCAACATCAAAGATATCACGGATTGGCTCAAATCATGATTCAGTAAGTTTTAGAGCTCAGAATATATAATTGAACTTCTGCTTGTCTTAGCTTACACAGGGGAATTGATAGAAATGAGATGTCAAGCTCCCCATTTTCTTCTCAGAAATAAAATCTTCTCTATAACCTCATCCCTAGCACCTAGAGTTAGGACCCTAACATTGATGGTGCCCTGCATTTGTAGAGGGTTCCGATATCATGCATAAGCATCCATGCTTATGATGCAAGACATGCCCATTAGCTGTTTCTGAAAACTTTTGTATGATCTTTTTGTGGGTTGATATATACTATATTGTATCTTTATATCTGCAGTTTCCAGTGTCACATACTCCAGTGAGCAAGTCTTCCTGGTCAACTCGAAGAGCATCACTTCCATTTCCAACAAGAGCTGCTACCTTAGAAACCCCTTACAGACCCAATGTTCGCCTCCTCCGCAGCGTGGAGTCTCCAGATATCTCTGTTAATGCCCCAAGAATTGATAGGATTGCAGAATTTCCTCTAGCCTCTTGTGATGAGCCTCTTTTCCCTATCCGTAAAACTTCATCAACATCTGCTCAATGCTCTTCTAACTCACCAGATAGCGGTGACTGTTCAATCACAAAGGACAAGTGTACAGTACAGATTTTGGACAAAGCCTTTGTCAGGCAGAATTTCACTGATGCAGACCATGGAGTTCCTCGAAATGGAAGTGAATGCTCAGAGCACAACCCAACTACTGGTGTTTCTAGCCGCTCATCTTCAGATTCACGACAGCGCAGGTTTGACACCTCATCATACCAGCAGCGCGCTGAGGCATTAGAGGGGTTGCTCGAGTTCAGTGCAAGGCTCTTGCAACAAGAAAGGTTCGATGAACTTGGGGTGCTGCTGAAGCCATTCGGACCAGAGAAAGTTTCTCCCAGGGAAACTGCTATATGGTTGACGAAGAGCTTCAAGGAGACTGCAGCCTAGCAGAGATACTAATACCGATCTAATTATGTTCCCACTTGTACAATGCCTCTACCCATTGACATATCCAACTTCAAAGATAGGATCTCACTATCTGTTAACTGTGTCTTCTCAATTGAAGGCTGCTTAGAGACTTGTAATATGGATTGTAATATCACCTTATTGACAACTCTGTTTGAACCCGAAAGTGTTGGGAAAAATGAGGAAAATGGAAGTTTTTGGAGTCACAGTCCATGAGCTTGTAAGTATTTATTTATCTGTTCTGCAGGCATTGGAACCATTGCTCTTAAAACTTAAGAGGAAGTTTAGTGCCCGTAAAATTCAAGTATTGATATATATATATAAATCAATGTGTCATAATAATTAAAAATTTTAGGAATATTATAATTATTTGTGTATTTAATAATTTTTAAAATGTGATTTGCAAATATAAAATTTAGTTAATAATAGAAGAAGATTAAGTTTGAAAACCAAAAAAAAAATTGAAAATAAAAGCACCCCAATAGTTCAAAAGGGATAGGTAAAACGACGTCGTTCCAAGTGCTCCAAATTTTGTAATGTCCACCGGCTTTGATGGATTGCCAGCATTTTGGCTTGGGTTCGACATGGAAGAAGGTGGAATTGTGGAGGCGTACGAGGTTCAGTACTCTGATCTAATCCTCCTGTCTTCTTCTTCTTCTTCAGGTGGGGTTTCATTGTCACTATCAGCAGCAGAGCTGTCAAGGCTTGAATCCATCTCTACTTCAATAATGGAAGCCCTAGGACCCTCCGGCCCCGGTCTCCTTGCAGTGACTGGCGTCCCCAATACCTCCACTCTCCGACGGAGCCTTCTTCCCTTAGCCCGCAAGCTTGCGCTTCTCAACCCCCAAGATCGTAATCGCATTCTCAAGGTAACCCAATTGAAATTGCGCTAATCATTTTCCAATTCAGAAATTGGGTGGAAAGTAGTTTCTTTTTTGGGGTATCGATTCCTTCCGCTGAGAAGGGTGCAGTTTTGGTTGGGGGGTTCTCTGATTTAGCCTGAGGGTTCTCTCATTTTCTCTCCACCGCAGAACAAAGCATGATTGTGTTTTCTCCGTTGCTGTGTAGAATATGCGTTTTCTTCGTCTTCTTTTGTCAATCGTCCCAAACCCTAGCCTTGGTTTTCTCGCGTAGTCTTGTCAAGCGGCAAAACCGAGGCCTCTGGGGTTTCTGTGTTCTCCGTTTCTCGTCTTACGTGAAAACACTGTGTTGGCTTTTTTTTCGTATTCGTGTGTTTGTTTGTTTGTATTTTGGGACAGACATCTAATTATATCAATGAGTTTTCTTCGTTTCTGTGTTGATCATGTTCTCTCATTTTCATCCCTTCCATTGATTTTATATAGAATTTCCAAAATTCATGTAATTTTTCAATGTTTCCAGGTTCCAAATACTTTATGTAATTGCTGATGTGCAATGGAAATGGATGATAAACTGAAAAAGTAGTTCCTTTATTTAAGCTTGAACTCTTAATTACCCTGAATCCGAGCTTTGTCGACCCGTCCTCTCATCATCTGATCACCATGTTTTGTGGGGTTGTGTTTAGAGCCTGTGATATAGAGCCCCATTGAAGATCTTGAATTCTGTGAATTTACGTCTACATTGGGTTTTTTTTTCTGTTTTCTGGTGATGGGTTTGCTTTTGTATTAAATCCTTTTTGACATGCTGAACATACACTTATTCAAAATCAAATTTGTTTTAGGATTGCGACTCAGCTAATCTTGTCTTCAAGAGTTCTTCTGGTTGATTATCGAATGCCAATAGCAACATTTGTTTAGAAACTTTGACCTAGATGATTATGATGTTAAAACTACTACCAAGCACACAGCATACACAGACTTCACTCAACATATTTGCCTCGTTTTGGGACCAAAGTTTGTTTGGTTAGAAATTTTTATTTTTGGCAAGAATCTACCAATGTTAATTTTGTTATTGATGGATTTTCCAGGAGCACAGCTTGGGGAGTGATGTTCCTTTGAAGAATTTGGATAGAAGTGTCTCCTCCTTTGCTATGCAACTCAAATATGAACAAGGTTCAAAATCCACTCAAAGTGGACCAAGTCATAAAGTAAATGACAGTGGAAATCAAGAACAAGATCGGAATGATGTTTATGGTTTGAGCAAAATCCAGAATGAAGAATTTAAGAATCTTGGGAGTACTTTCAAAGATTTAGGATTTTGCATGATGGAGCTGGGGCTCCATCTTGCACGGATATGTGATAGGGCCATTCACCGTGAAGAGCTTGAGCAGAGTTTGTTGGAATCATGCTCAGCAAAGGGGCGTCTTATACACTATCATTCAACGTTAGACAGCCTCATAATAAAAGAGATGGGGAGGAGAAAGGGGTTTAGCAAACAAAAGGCTAACCACAAAAGGGACCAGGAACACCCCATAAGGAATGAGCAAACTGCGGCAGAATTTCCCAACTTGGGTAAAACTGGAGATGCAGGTAGTTATTGTTGCGATCCTTCTAACCTATGGCAGCAGTGGCATTATGACTATGGTATATTCACTGTCCTGACAGCTCCGTTATTTATTTTGCCTTGTCATGCACAATCAACAAAAATGGAAGATCATTTTTGCAAATATTGTGAGCAAGAATGTCCATCCCCTAGTGGACACACATATTTGCAAATATTTGATCCTAATAAGAATAATGTCCTCATGGTGAGGGCTTCTCCTGATAGTTTCATTGTTCAGGTGGGGGAATCAGCTGATATCCTATCAAAAGGGAAACTTCGCTCCACCCTCCACTCAGTGTGCAGACCAGGAAAGCTAGAAAACTTGAGCAGAGAAACATTTGTTGTCTTCTTGCAGCCAGCATGGAGCAAAACTTTCTCTATCTCAGATTATCCCATGGACCACTCTGTGGTAAGTGGCCAGTGTGATGGAATTCACTGTGCTGGGGAGGAACCCGGTAAACTAACTCGAGAAATTCATAGAATAGTTCCTCCACTTGCATCACGGTTGAAGGATGAAATGACATTTGCGGAATTCTCACGTGAAACTACTAAGCAATATTATGGTGGCAGTGGATTGCAGTCAAAGAGATAAAAAGCTCCTTGGTCTTCAGTTCTGTAAATCACTGTATTTGGTAAATCCTCTGTAATTATTCTGTACCAAATCACTTGATTCTTTTTTGACTGGAATTTAACTTGAATCCTTTTCTTACACTGCTGTGTCTTTCCTCCTGACTATTGATGCATGAAGATCATCGAATGTTTGCTCAACTTCGGTTGCTAATGCTATAGGTATGAGTACATTATGGCAGGATCAGTCACCCAGGCAAAACCCAAGCCACTTCCAAGAAGAATTGGCTCTTCCCCACTGATCCGTATAGAGCGAAGTAGCTGCCCAGTGATCCCTAGGAAGCACGTCTGTTTGTTTAGTGTTCATGCCGCTGCTGCCGTTTCTAGGACCGACCATACCTCACCTGCACAGGTACCTACATAGTGTAATGTTGGCTGCATATTCAACATAGCGGTTCTACTCGTGTGCCTTCCAAAACCAGGAGTCTTGGAGCCTGCTGTGTACGATTAGCCAGCCTTGTGGCTGCAAAAGGATTAGAAGGCCCCCAAAGCTATGGTTCCCAGCTGGGCTATGATAACTCCGCATCCCGAAGCAATGCTTTACTCCTAGGCACATGACACTAAACTGTCCTTGTGTCATCACCATGTGGAAGAACAAGAAGTCTAATACACCAGGAAACTCTCACATTAAAATTCAAGGAAAATCAAATGGATGTTCCTTGCTGAGACATTGATTCTTGCCCCGTGTTTGGGGTTTTATGTGAGTCATTGTAAATAATTCAAACGCCAACCATGTCCTTTGTTTTAGCTGGAGGGTGGGGATGGGCTCAAGGCTTTAGTTTATTTACATATATAGAGACTTAGGATTACAAACAAAACCCTAGATGAATGTCCTTAATCCTCTGCTGATGATATTACACTTCCTTGCAGGCATATTTGTTAAAGACCCAGAAGCAAATGAACGGAGCCCACCCCAAGAAACCACTTGTGACCCTGAAACTGGACTGTGACCATGCAGATTCCAGATTCCAGAGTAGTGCTAAATGAAAGTATAGAAAGACAAAACAGTAGGGAGGTGTTGGGTCAGAAGCACAAACAGAATGTTGGTGTAGAACAAAACATCTCCACAGTCAATTCAGTTCCCACTTCGCTATCTTTATCATCCCCCATCCCACCCACCAGACCATCACCACTCCTTATTCAAATTCCCTGTAGCCATGAACTCACTTTTGTCCCCCGCAAGTCACAAATTCCTATCTTCACATAGACCCATCTAAATGCACAAAGATAAATGATAATTATGATATTAGTCCCCCCTATGAAGAATGATTAGACAATCTTTTTTGGAATTGTTTTCAGGGACATATGAATAGAAAGGGTATTTGCTTGGGGTTTGCCCAGCTGGGTTTCAGTCTCCTTTCAGCCAATTTTGAAAAATGAGGAGGAAATGGAAAAGCACATTTGAAATGTGGATTGATCAATGAGCAAAAGAGGCAAAGGGAATAAAGGCTTGCCCTTTGGGCCAGCAGTGATGTAGTAAGAAACAAACGACTTTAAAAAGAGAAAGCTGCTGATCTTCTCCTCTCTCTCCTTGCTTTTACACATACTTGAAGAACAGCTCTCCCTGAAAAAACAAAAAGGAGAGAAGCTGAGATAAAAAAAAGGAGCATGATGACGTCTCTAGGGCACGCCTCCTCAGGGGTTGTGCCATAAACCAAACAGAACAGGAGGTGGACAGGTGTGGAGGGTGCGCCCACATGTGGGCCCGTGGGCCCATGCATCGGGCTTGGGGATTTTGAATGGGCCCCCCCACAAGGGTGGTTTGGCCCATTTTTGACCAAGGAAAAAAGGCCTATAATAACCCAACCCCACTACTGTTTCAAAAACCAAAGCCGAGCTACTTCTGTCTCACTCTCTCTTTCTCTGGTTTTTTTTTCTAGCTGCATGGAAATGGACCACGGAATCGGTATCGGAGGGCGGCTGCCGGAGACCCCACCGGAGCCGATGGAGTTCCTGTCTCGGTCGTGGAGCGCCTCGGCTCTTCAAGTCTCCAAAGCTCTCCCTCCTCCTCCTTTTCCTCTTTCTTTTCCTCATCCTTCTTTTCATTCCAAGGCTGCCAGCTCCGCCACCATTCCCGTCCACGAAGACCTCGCCGGAGAGTCCGAGGAGCCGGTCACCATTGCCGGGAACCCCTTCTCTTTTGCTTCCTCTGCCACTTCTCAGCTCGTCCTCGAACGCATAATGTCGCAATCAGTTAGTAATTTAGTATACATATTGCCGATGTTTTTAGCTTTGAATTGATCAGTTTTCTCATTTATCTGCTTGTTATTTTTGCTCAGGAAGTGAATGCAATTACGCCTGGGAGGTTATCACACAGTAGTGGACCATTGAACGGTGGGCAGAGCTGTGGAGGGTCTCTTACAGAAGAAACAGACAGCCCACCAGTTTCTCCTTCGGATGAGTTCGACGACGTCGTTAAGGTCATGCATCTTTCTTTTGATCCCTAGGTTGATTTCTAGTTTATTTTCTGCTTCCTGGGACACTGATATCACATGGGGGTCTTGGCTTCAAAGCTGAGTGAGAGCCAAGGACAACAGAGCTTTCACTGCTACAGAAAATACCCAGAGCCCACTGACTTGGGATTGCTTTTATCATTATTCTTCCAATAAAACAATAACTTTATCATCTTTCACTTTTTTTTTTGTTTTCTCTTTTCTTCTTTGAGGTGGGCTACATAGCTAGGTGTGTCTCTTTAGATTCTGAGGTCCATGACTTATGGGTATTAGGCTTAGCTGTAGTGTGGCTGAGATTCTAGGTTTGAAAAGGGTTCCTTGGCTGAGCAGACGAAAAACTTTAGTGGATTTTGGCTCCATGACTTCAAAAGATGATAAAGGAGGAAAAGGAAAACCAACCTCACAAGTTACTTAATCATCAATTTTTCATAAGCAAAGTACTGATAAATGTACGTGTGGGACTCGTCACTGACGTCTTATCTCGTGTTGATATAATTGTTTTCAGTGAATAACAATAGGTTGGTGATGGTACCCAACTGGGATCACATCAGAAAGGAAAATATTTTATATTTTTGAAATGGGAAAAACCCCTTAAATAAATATCTTTAATTAAAAATATTACAAGATTGGTCATAACATGTACCATTACAGCATTACTCCCCAGGAAAAATGCTTTTCTATGGTCATATAGTACATTAGGAGAAACCCCTTCAACAATTTTTGTGATTTGAAAATACAGACTATTGGGTTGTTTTTCTACTGGTGAATTGAGAAGAGGGTGGTGCGTAAGAGGAGATTAATTTAGGGAAAGGTCATATCAGGTTTCCCAAAGCGGTTTTGTCTGTTTTGGGCAAATGAAAGAAGTTGCAGTGTGTGTGGCAGAGCCCTTGTTCTCTAGCTCTTCCCTCCCTTTTACTCCAAACACAAGCCATATCAGTGATAGGTTGGGCAGAGGGGGTGGATGACAACCGCTGTCTCCTCACTGATTATACATTGAAGCCATCTCTACTATAGCGCTGCTCGTGTTTGAATTTTGTGAATGTCCTTGATGTTTCAAGACTTTACTATTTATCTGTCATGTGGGCATTGTTCCAGAGATGAATTTGTCTAACAACTTCACCAAAAAACCTAAAATAGTATCAATTTTTATAGGAGTCCAAACACACCTTTGTCATACTGTGGTTTTTGTTATATACATATATTCGTTTTTCAAAATGCTTGAATTATTTTGAATAGTTTTAAAGTGATGAGACGTTTTTTTTTGTTGAAAACATTTTTTGCTCCTCTTAGGATTCCAGTTCACTTTGGATTCTTCGTCACTTTGCATTTCGTATTCACTATTAGTATTATGCATGCAGTTCTTCAGTGCAAACAACACCCTCCAAACCCAGTTCTTTGGGGGCCGGAGTGGTCCCGGCAGCGGCGGAAACACCCCTGGGGGTGGAGCTAGGACAGTTGGGAGGTGGTTGAAGGACAGGAGGGAGAAGAAGAAAGAGGAGAGCAGAGCTCAAAATGCCCAGCTCCATGCGGCTGTTTCGGTTGCTGGTGTGGCTGCTGCTATAGCAGCCATGGCTGCAGCCACAGCGGCTTCATCTGGGTCAAGGAAAGATGAGCATATGACAAAAACAGACATGGCTGTTGCCTCAGCTGCAACGTTGGTGGCAGCACAGTGTGTGGAGGCTGCAGAAGCAATGGGAGCTGAGCGCCACCACCTTGCTTCCGTTGTTAGCTCTGCAGTTAATGTCCATTCTCATGATGATATCCTCACTCTCACTGCTGCAGCTGCCACAGGTACTCCACAAAAGGGCATTTTTCTTTCTTCATATACATTATTGAACCCATTGCGGTGCAACAATGCTTGCCATGACTCTTAAAATAGGTCTGCAGGGTGTGACGTTGTTTGGCTTATCTTTATCGGACACCAATTAGTTTTCAAATGAGATGATCAAAATCCGATATAAAGTCTGAACTTTCAAGTTAATTGGTAGTTTAATGTGTTAAGCAAAAGATGAATGACATATTTTTTGATGTATTGCAGCTCTGCGTGGGGCGGCGACCCTGAAAGCGAGAGCATTGAAAGAGGTGTGGAATGTGGCAGCAGTTATACCAGTGGAGAGAGGGATCGGAAATGGTGTAAGTGGTAATGCTAATAACACTCAGCCTAATGGTAAGAACAGCAGTGAGACCTTTCCCAGAGAGAATTTCATTGGTGTCTGTAGTCAAGAGCTGCTTGCCAGGGGCTCTGAGCTTCTCAAGAGAACTCGCAACGGTAATTAATCTTTCACTTTTGTAGATTCTGTCAAATGCTACTCACAAATGTACAGATTCACAGATTCATTACTAGTTTTTCAATGGTGCAGGTGATCTTCACTGGAAAATGGTCTTTGTTTACATTCACAGAACAGGCCAGGTGGGTTTTACGATTGAATGTATAAATATCATGATTGTGACAATGAAGAATTGTTGGGTCCATTCCTGTTTTGATTTTTACAGTATCGAATCGGTTTCCTTCAGGTGATGCTGAAGATGAAAAGCAGACACGTAGCTGGGACCATCACCAAGAAGAAAAAGAGTAAGTTCCAATCACATTCTTAATTAGTTAAAGGCAGGCAATAGGATGAGAAAATAATCTCTTTCCATGATTTGCAGTTGTAGTGTTGGAGGTGGTGAAGGATATGCCGGCATGGCCAGGGAGGCATTTGCTGGAAGGTGGAGAGCAGCGCCACTACTTTGGGTTGAAAACAACACCGCGTGGAGTTGTGGAGTTCGAGTGCAGGAACCAGAGGGAATACGATATCTGGACTCAGGGCGTTGAGAGGCTCCTCACCATTGTAGCTGAGAGAAGGAATAGATACCGAGAACAAAAATGAGCTACTACTCTGCAACAAGCGTTGGTTGCAGGCAGTGGCAATAGATGATGATAGTTAAGAATTAAGCTTAAGAGGAACTCAACATGGCAGTAGCTTTCCTTGTTCTCTGTGTAAAAAAGGACTAGAAACTTAGAAGTAGTTCAGTAGTAGAGGTTAATTTTAGGCTTGAATGTGAAAGAGAAATGATTTTGAATGATTCTAAACCACCATGTGGCTTGGCTTCTGGCACAAGTATCAGTCATTGCATTAGATTCTCAGCCCATTGAAAGAGTACAACACTCAAAAGCTTCATGATCCGTAGGCAAGGGATCAATTCCAGCGGACCAGAATCAATACTCTGATTCCCAGAATCATATTCTGGGGTCAGTTCAGATTCTTATCTACATTTTTCTACCTCTTTCTAGAATGGTTGTGATCGCCTGAAATAACTCAAACAGAATCATAACAGAAGCACACAGCATACACTCCAATGATCTGTGAAAAAATCTAATTATAAAGCAATAGGATTTTGAGATTGCCTAGATTTTCACACCACCTTTCCTTAAATTTGAGCTAAATATATTTAACCACCATAAATTTAGGTGAATAAAAATAACAAATGAGAGAAGTATTTGATGAAATTTTACACTAATGATAGTTAAATGTATTTAGTCCAATCTTCTATTTACTGTTACCAGATACAAAAAGGGGAGAGGAATTACTAAGTAGGAAAATTCATTGTATTTAGTGGCGAGAAAAATTACAAAAGCCAACAGAAAATTGTGACATTACATGCTTCATACCAATTTCTTTTCATCCCAAAGGGGCAGAAAAGAAAACAGAGATGGGGAAATAAGTCCTCTTAACTGTCAGCAGCTCTGAAAACAGTTAGCAGGGCAAGGAAGAGGTTGATGACGTCTAGGTACAGAGAGACTGCAGCCCAGATGTATTCATCATAGGAGTAACGTTTGATCAGGTTGTCCGTGTCATATATAATGTAGCCACAAAATATGAGTGATGCCAACAAACCATATATCATCACTGAGAGTCTACCCAGGGGAAAAAGTATCTGCAAGACGAGAAATAAGGATGACATTGGCATATTCAGTATACCCATCTAACCATTGGACATGTAAATTTTGAGTTTTTCCTGAGGGTTTGCACAAGAAGAAAATGGGCAAAGAGAGAACAATGTACCTGAATCAAAGCAAAGACCATAAGCACAAGAATGGCACCAAACAAGAAGGGACCCAAGAAATTGAAATCATAGCCTCTCTTTGCCGCCCAGAATGTGTAGAGAGTGAGACTTACAACTACAACAGTTGTTAGAATGACAGATTCCAGAATAACCTTGCCTGTTGCCAATGGAAACAAATAGAGTTTAAGAGGTCATCTGACTAATCATTAAATTCGTTCGCTGATAGATTTTCAAACTTCAATTACAAGTCTGTCCATGTGGAAACAACGTGAATCAAACTTAAAATAATGATGACTCATATTGTGGTATAAAATCGTACAACAAATCACATTCAACAAATCACATTCACATTAGCAAGATTTTCCATAGACTTGGGCATTAAAAAAGTTTTGAAGACGACAACCTAGTTCTCACCCCTCATAAACCCTAGCCCTTAATCCACATAATCCATATGTCCAGTTCTTAATCTCAATAAGGTGAAGACAACAATCTACCATTTGCTCCTCCCAAATCCTAACCCTTAATTCACAAAACCTGGATATCTACTTAATTGGCTGCTGTACAAATAAGTAAGAAAGCCACAGGGGTGACATTTAGAAATGTCACAAGAACTTGCCGAAAACTTACCTACTTTACTGCCTCCAGAAGTCAGCATCCAATACCACAACCAAGATGAAATCCAAGACCAAGGAACCAAAAATATTAGCAGTTAGACGTTATCAAACCATACCCCTTCTACAAGTACCTAAAAGTCCAATAGTTTATAACTAATGGATTTGTTTATGCAATTCCCTCCTAAAAGTTTATGACTAGTAGGTTTATGCAATTTCGCTTCCAAAGAGCCTTTGCCTGGAATTTTGGCACTCAATTGTCTTTCATTTCCTGTTTATAAAAGCTTACTGTTTACAGTAAGCATGGATAAAACATTTCGATTTTTTGAAAAAAGAAAACGGTGCACAAACCAACAAAAAGACCTACACATGGGAAATCTTGTTTGAAACTTCAATTTTAAGAATGAAGTTGCAAAGAATTACCCTTCATGTGTAGCCTTTGAGGCCTGGCTCAAGTGGTAAAGGGTTGGGGAGGGTTTGTGGGTGGTTCCAGATTCAAGTCCTGACGGGGACAAAAAACTTACAAATCAAGAAAAAAAAATAAAAAAATAGAGGATTACCCTTCTCATGTGTGTAAACACAGCATAGGGTTGGGGAGGGTTCGTGGGTGGTTCCAGATTCAAGTCCTGATGGGGACAAAAAATTTACAAATCAAGAAATAAAAAAAGAAAAGAAAAAAAAAGAGGATTGCCCTTCTCATGTGTATAAACACAGCATTATTCCCTGATCGCAAATTTAACTTAACATCTTCTGTTGGTGCCGCGGGCAAAACAAGGATGTCTTTGCTTCACCACATTTAATACTCTGTTTTGTGGAATCAATCTCATTAACAACAGAGGTCTTTAATGATGAACACCAAAAGCATTTGTATAAACAGTTAAAACGAATGGTTTGTTTCAAGATTCATATACAAAATAACATTAGGACCCATTAACTTAAGATCAAAAATCACAACTGAGATCCTCTCACCACAAACTATGATTTCTTTCATTCAAACAAAATAAAGAAAAATAAGAACTAGGGTTCCATCAATTCAATCAGTTTAACAAACATCAAAATTTAAGAGTTCTTACCACTCGTAAATGCACATGTCAATCCAACAACAAAAGCGAGAGAAACCGTAAAAACTCCAAGAAGAAGATAGTTCACCGGATGCCGCTGGTGATAGTAATACAATGGACACAACACTGCAATAATTCAAAATCCAAAAAACCAAAAAGTCAAACCACGAGTCCAAAACAAAAGAAAACAGGAAAAACAAAAGCAAATGGTACAAAACATACCGATAAAAGGAACGAAGATAAGAACAATGTAGAGAGCCAGTCCGGCCCCGGTGGAGACAAAGAAGTAAGCGATCGGATGTACAGTAACTACGACGGCGGCGACGGCGATTGTGAGAAGCAACTGTACCGCCACGATAGAGTATATCTTCCGAATAAACGCCCACCGGAGTTGTGGATTCTCCAGCATCATCGGATATAGTGGCCGCGCTCCGGCCTCCACGTCAGATTTCGGAAACGTCCGTTGCCACATCTTCGCAGATTGAAACAATCACAATCCACCACACTCAAATCACTGAAATCAAGAGAATGAATCAGAATACCTTGGCGAGAAAGTGTGAGAAAATTTGAGTGAGAAAGTTGGGGGTTTGGAGAATGTAAAATAAGCCGTTCTGGGGATTATGGCGAGAAGAGATGGGAAGGTTCTTGAATCATCGCGCCCGTGTAAGCAAGTTGACACGTGGGAGAAAGAGCCCAGTCCAACGTGGATGAATCTGGACTTTCTGGACCTTTCAGGCGAAATCACTTTACCCTTGTTTGGAAGAAAAGAAAATACTTAGTGCTGTGATTCTCTTTCTGGGAGGTTTTCGGTAATGGCTTCTCGATTAAGGAATTAATGTCTGGTAGTCTAACTTTATATTTTATTTTTAAAATAAAAAAACAAAAATATTTAATAATTATTATCTATTATTTTTGAGAAAAAATTTCTTTCTCCAAAAAATAAAAAAACAGGTGTAACAACTACAACACTATATTTTCAAATTATTTTTTATTTTCTATTTTTAAAAATATAAAACAAAGAGATCAGGCTTATTTGCCATTTGTTTTTGAAAATAGATTTGTAAAATAATTTTTAAAAATTATTCTAGAACAAAAGCCAATTTGAAAACTTGAAATATTTTTTAAAAATTTTAATATTTTTAAAATTAATTTTTATATCTAGTGTTTTATTTTTAATAATTTTACATATTTATATAATTAGTTTTTAAAACAACTCTTAAAAAATAAAAACAATTAAAAAATGTTATTTAAAAACACCATATTTTATATTTTAAGAATAAAAAACCGTTTTTCTCAAATTTGTTTTTCTGTTTTAAAAAATAGAAAATTATTCTTAAAAATAGTTGTCTAAAAAATTTAAGACATTTTTAGATAATATCTTTTTGTTAAGCTAATCATATTTAGTTAGGAAGTTAGTTAACCTATGTAACTATAACTATGGTCAATTAGTAACCATTAGTTGGTAACCAGAGTTAGATTGTAGATATAAAAACACATGTAAAGCAATCGGATGATAAAAGAACAGAACACGTTTCCACTCTTTCAATCCAGAATTTTCTAATACTTTGTTTTTTCGGTTTGCACTTTGTTTTCTGCAACAATCTTGTTCTTTTTATTTTCTTCAACAAGACACTTTTAATTATTTTTCATAATACAAATATATAGAATGATTAAAAAAAACACCAAATATAAAAATTATTTTTTAAAAATAATTAAAATGGGTTAAAAGTATTTGAGATTCTCAAACAAAACATCATAGAACAGTTTTTGAAAATTATCATTAAAAATTATTTTTTAAAACTAATTTTTAAAATCATTACCAAACAAGACCTAAATCATTAACATATTTTCAAAATTTTAATTATAAATTAAAATTAAATATGCCTGAACTAATAGTAAAGCAGATTTTTTTTTTAAATTTTTATTTATTTATAAAAATTGTTAAATATTGACTAGCGAAAGAAGACCATTTAGAAAATAAAACTAGCAGGATCAATCATATTTTATATTTTATATTAAAGTAAATATTAAAGTAAATGTCCTATTTTATATTAAAGTAAGCGTTACATTTCAGTCTCAAAATAAAGTATAGTAGTCTACTTTTTCAAAAGAGAAAAAAAAAAAGGCCCATGGAAATTGACAATCACGTGATAAGACGAAGAGGAGTCTTAACGGATAGTTTTCAAAATTTTGAATTTTTTAAATGATGAATCGACAAAGGAAGAGTCCTCGGTGGAACATGTCCATAATTTAGATGAGTCTCTTTCACTTCACCTTTTATTTTACAAATTAATAACATCATTTTCAAAAAAAAAAACTAAATCCAATTAATGTAAGTGAAATTCATTTTTAGGACCAATATAAATCGTTACACGAAAGATGTAAATAAATGATATTAAAATATAAAACTATAAACGTATGAAATTTGAAGAGGATTATCACTAGAGCTATTGAAAGTTCCTCATTTTTTTTATAGGTAAAAAAAGTGTTTTTCCACATTGTGAGTCGATTTCGGTCTAATTGAAACAATTAGACTTCGCTTTTATCTAATAAAAGTTGCATAATAGCTTATAAGGAAAGCCAGTGGTTTCCTTGTGTTAATCTACACACCTAAAAACTTCGCTCATAGATTTTTCTTTTTAAAAAACTAAACGAATAGGAACAAATGTAAACAAGGCTAAAAAAATGTCTGCTACGAATTGTCTACCATGAATTTGATTATGAAACTGAAGTAGAGACATTCTCCTAAATATGGGGGGACATCTTTGAACTCAAAGACAATTTCACTTGAATTATTCTTGTGAGTGAATTGTATCAACTAAACTATTTCAAAATTTCATATCCAATAGAAAGTTGACTTCTAATAAATTGTTTTGAAAGAAGTTATAAGATTTTGTTTATGATGATTTTTTAAATTTTCAATTTCAATTAGAAAATAATTGAATTTGTGAATGCCTTTGTGTGTTAATAATTTTGGATCATCCTATTATTATATTCTCTGTTGAGATGTTTTAAACCCTTCAAACTCTTATCATTTCAAATATGGACATAATTAAAGAAAGTTAGAGGTAACGGTAGGTATGTTGAGATGGTAGATGAAATAAAAAAAAATTGATTAACTAAGTTTTAAATTGTTATATTTTTATAAAAATAGAGTCAACAACTTAAGGATCATAGATTAACTATTACTTAAAATGTGTTCGTCTTTTATTGGATTGATCATGTTTTGATTACATTGTATAGAATTCTTGATTCAATCTAAGCTATTGAATTAGGGTTGAAAACCTATTATTTAAACTTATTGTCATATTAGAGAGTTATGGTGAAGCTTCAAAACTTTTCTACATCAATGAGGTGTGTTTATTTTTCATTTTTAGAAAAAATTTAGATATTTGAGTTGAATATTAAATTTGACCAATGAGAAGTTTTTCAATAAAATGTGTTGATTCATTTTTGGTTTCCTTTCCTTACTAGCTACTCTTGCTCTTCATCTATTGGGATTGTTGAAGATGAATGAGAATGGTAAATTATTATATATTTTTTCTTATATATATATATATAAAGTTTCCTAATTACCTAAAATCATAACTTAGAATATAACTTATTTATAGTCAATATTTTATTTACAAAAGGAAACAAATTAGTGATTGGAAGAGAATATATTAACTTCCTTTATCATGCCCCCGCCAGGTGGAGAGTCTAATCTTGAACATGAGAGAAACAAAGTGGGCACATGGAAGTGGTTTCATTAGAGCATCCACTAGTTGATTTTCAAATGATACATGAGCAACGTGAAGAGCACCGTTTCGAGCTTGGTCATGAATGAAGTTAAAATCAATGGCCATATGTTTCATACATGAAAGAAAAATTGGTTAGAGTAAAGATGAATTTTTAGCTTTTTTCCTATAATGTGTGGCCATATATAATTATATTTGTGTAAATATTATTTAAGGGTATCAATTGATAGGTAAGTGAATCAATTGATTGGGCATCCAAGAGTCTTATGTATGGAAGACTCAAATTAAAAATGGGGAGTTAGAAAATTTAATTTATATGAATGTGGCGTTATAACTTTTGTAACCCCATCATTATGAAATTTATTTGATAAATTTTGTTTATGAGTAATGGAGGAAAATGGAAAAGTATAACTTATGCAATTATAGAGATGCATTCAAGTTAATAACCCATCATTACCCATTAATTTGTACACAATGAGTGTAAATAATGAGTATAACTCCCATATAGTCTTTGATGGGAAGACTAAGAGATGTACAATTTTTTATAAGTTGAGGTCCTAAGCCACACTCTCATTCTCATGTTTTTTTTGTTGTTTTATTTTTAACAACATACACCACACAAGTGACCTATCCACTATATGAGAGTAGTGAGTTAAAAACCTTGACAATCTAATTCACAAGATGACTCAATCTCACTTCAAAAGTGCATGTTGTTGGTATCATGGATCAATGTAAGAATATGATAATTATTTTAGTACTTACATTTATTTTGTTTTATCCATCCAAAATTGTTTTTTAAAATAATTATTTCCGCATAAAGTTTATAAATGTTTGGTTAACAATTGGTATAAGATCTAACCAATTTTGGATCATAAAACATATTTTTCATTTTTTGACTATTGTTTGATCTTATGGACAACTAAAATATATATGATGTGATGCATATGAATGATGTAGTAACACACATTTTCAATGTTTCATGATTTCAATCATATCTATTGCATGATTTTATGAAAGTTGCAAAAATATGATTAGTAATTTAAATGTGTGATTATGGAAATCTCAAGAAATAATTGTTCTAGTATGTATGTTTATTTACTTGTTTATTTGAAAATGATCATATATATACGTGTGTATGTGTGTGTTGTTCAACTTATGAAACAAGTGTTGATCAACCCAACGGAGGATTATCACTATGTTTGATTATATGACAAGAGTTTAATAATAAAAGGTTGATGAAGTTTTTCCCCAATGGTATTAAACTTCTCTACGTTTCAATACTTTTATTTTAATAATTATGTCATATCTATATAATTTATGAATTATTATAATTCAACCCAACGGGGGGATTATAATAATGTACTTTTGAATTATATGATTGTAGTTCAGTCCAACGAAAGAACTATGATATGATCTCTTATGTTTATGATTAATGTGATATCTAACTTAATTTTTGTTGTAGTTAGATTATTGTAAAGTGTGGTGTTAAATATTGTCATGACATAAAATAATTTTCCTTTTGAATTAAATTTTATTTTGCAGCAATGAATCTTAGTGCTATTACATGCTATTTGTCTGGTATTGAACAATTAAGTGGGGCAAATTTTAAAAAATGGAAGGAACAAATTGGAATTGTTCTTGGTTGCATGGATTTGGACTATGCCTTAAGAGAGCCTACACCCACAAAGCCTATTCCTGAAAGTACTTATGAACAAAAGGCTTTGTATGAAAAGTGGGAGCGCTTTAATTGCATGAGTCTAATGATTATGAAAGGTTCAATCACTCCTGCAATTCATGAAGCAATCTCGGATTCAAATAATGCAATGAGCTATACTAAATCAGTTGAAGAACAATTCTTAGGAACTTCCAAGCCCTTGGCAAGTACTCTTATGATCAAAATGATAACAATGAAATATGATCGTCATAGTGGTGTACATGAGCACATCATGAAGATGAGTGACATGACTTCTCAATTGAAAGGAATGAACATGACAGTTTCTGAAGGTTTTTTTGTTCACTTCATAATGACTTCCATTCTTTTACAATTTGGTCATTTCAAAATTAATTATAATACTCAGAAGGATAAGTGAAAAATGAGTAAACTAATTGTCATGTGTGTTCAAGAAAAAGAGAGACTTAAAGTGGAAAAACTTGATATAGCTCACTTCACTATTGGTCCAAATAAAAAATCATTCAAGAAAGGTAAAGATAAGAAAAAAAAAAGCAAGGTAATGATGTATCTCACAATGGGCAAAAGGACAAAAATAAGATACAATGTCATTTTTGCCACAAGAAAGGTTACAAAAGAAGAGATTGTTCTGGCTTTAAAGCTTGGTTGGAAAAGAAATGTAAAACTTAATGCTTAGTGTCTTATGAATCTTATTTAGTTGATATACCACCAAACTCTTGGTAGATTGACACTGGTGCAAGCATTCACATAACGAATTCATTATAGGGATACCTTACAAGCAAGACACTAAGTAAATGAGAGCGAACCATTACTTTGGGAAATGGAATAGAAGTGGAAATTGAGGCTATAGACACTCTTCGTTTAATTTTGGATATTGGTTTCATTATGGATTTAGTAGATACAATTTATGTTCCTATTTTTACTAGAAACCTAATTTCAGTTTCAAGACTTGATTCTTATGGATATGAATTAAAGTTTGGAAATAATGGAGTTTCCTTGTTCTATAATTCTTGTTTGGTTGGCTCTAGCACTTTACATGGTAATCTTTATTCATTGAATTTAGATTGCAAATATTTACAGTCTCTTTTATCTTATAATGTGTATGAATTCTTTAAAAAGCGAAATCGAGTGAATGAAAATTCATCCATATTGTGGCATAAGTGATTGGGTCACATTTCAAGAGAAATGATGGAACGTCTTATTAAAGATAAAATTTTGACTTCACTTGATTTTTCTAATTTTACTAGTTGTGTTGAATGCATAAAAGGAAAATACATTAAGGTTAAGAAAAAGGGTGCCTCAAGGGCTACTGAATTGTTAGAATGTATTCATTCTAACATTTGGAGACCTTATTTAATTCCAACTATCAATGGACATAAGTACTTTTTTAGTTTTATTGATGACTTTTCAAGGGATTCTTATGTGTATCTTATTTGTGAAAAATCTGAAGCATTAGATGTTTTTAAGATTTATAAAGTTGGGGTTGAAAATTAACTCAATCGGCGAATTAAAAGTGTAAGATCTGATAGATGTGGTGAATATTATGGTAGGTTCACCGAATCAGGTCAACATCTTAGTGCTTTTGCCTTATTTTTAAGAGAACATGGTATCATTGCAAACTACACAATGCCTGGAACACCAGAGCAAAATGGTGTAGTAGAGCGACGAAATCGTACTCTAATTGACATGGTTAGAAGTATGATGAGTAACTCAACCTTGCCTGAATTTTTGTGGGGTGAAGCATTGAAAACTATTGTTCACATTCTTAATCGTGTTCCTAGTAAGGTTGTACCCAAAACTCCTTACGAGTTATGGGTGGGTAGGAAACTGACTTTGAATTATTTACATGTATGAGGATGTCCAACTGAAGCTAAATTTTTTAACCCTCAAATAAAAAAATTGGATTATAAAACCATAAGTTGTAATTTCATTGACTATCCTAAAAAATCAAAAAGTTTTAGATTTTATTGTCATGGTTAGGGCCCTAAAATTGTTGAAACTAGACATACTGTGTTTTTAGAAAATGAATATTTTAGTGGGAGAACTAAGCTTAAAAAGTTAACCTCTAATGAAGTATCAACACCAATGATGGAATATCGTGTAACTCAAGAGGTTTCTCGTACTGAAAATGAGAATGTACCAACTACAGAAGTATCTTTACGTAGATCACAAAAAAAGAAAAAACCTGCTATATCAAATGACTATGAAGTTTATCTTAATGAGTGTGATTATGATGTTGGCTTGGAAAGTGATCCTACTTCTTATGGTCAAACCATCAATAGTGAAAATTCAACTCTATGGATTTATGCTATGGAAGAACAGTTGAAATCAATGAAAGATAATGAAGTTTGAGATCTTATAAAATTGCCCAAAGGAATTAAAACTATTGGTTGCAATGGATTTTTAAAACCAAACATGATTCTAAGGGCAATGTCTAAAGATACAAGGCCAGGTTAGTTGCAAAAGGATACACTAAAAAAGAAGGAATCAACTATAAGGAAACATTTTCTCTTGTTTCCAAGAAAGATTCCTTAAGAATAGTCATGACTTTAGTAGCTCATTTGGACCGAGAGTTACATTAGATGGACGTTAAAACTGCCTTTTTGAATGATGACTTGCATGAAGAGGTTTATATGGATCAACTTGAGGGTTTTCAGGATAAAAGCAAGACACATATGGTATGTAAACTTAAAAAGTCCATATATGGTTTAAAGCAGGCTTCTAGACAATGGTATCTTAAGTTCCATGAAATTCTCATCACTTTTGGTTTCAAAGAGAATCTAGTGAATCAATGTATACACCTTAAGATTAGTGGGAGCAAAATTTGTATTATTGTATTGTATGTTGATGATATGTTGCTTGCTAGCAACAATGTGGGAATTATTTTTGAGACCAAGCAATTTTTATCCAAGAATTTTGATATGAAAGATCTTGGTGAAGCATTCTATGTGATAGAAATTGAAATTCATCGAGATAGGTCATGTGGATTATTAGGATTATCCCAAAAGAACTATATTGAAAAATTATTAAAAGATTCAACATGCAAAATTGTTATAGCAGTGTTGCTCCTATTGTGAAAGAGGACTTATTTCATGAACTTCAATGTCCTAAAAATGATCTTGAAAAGAAACAAATGGATAAAATTCCTTATGCTTATGCAGTAGGGAGTATCATGTATGCTCAAGTTTACACTCGACCAAACATAGCTTATGTGGTAGGCCTACTTGGTCGATACCAAAGTAATCCAAGTATTGATCATTGGAAAGTAGTTAAGAAAGTATTGCGTTATTTGCAAGAGACTAAATACTACATTCTTACATATAGAAGAACAAATAATCTAGAGATTATTGGTTATTTTGATTCTGATTATGCCGACCGTAAGGATACCAGAAAGTCTACATCTGACTATATTTTTATGTTATCAAATGGACCTATTTCATGGAAGAGCCATAAACAATCATTAATAGCTTTTTCTACAATGGAGACATAATATGTAGTATGTTATGAATCCACATGTCATGCAATATGGTTGAGAAACTTTGTCTCAGGGCTTCATGTTATTGATTCGATAATGAGACCATTGAGAATATATTGTGATAATAGTGTTGTTGTGCGATTCTCTAAAAATAATAAAACTACAAGAGGATCAAAGCACATTGATATTAAGTATCTGGTTGTCAGGGATAAAGTTCAAAATGGAGTTGTCTCTTTTGAACATATTAAAAATACACTCATGTTGGTAGATCCATTGACAAAAGGTCTTCCACCTAAGCTTTTTATGGATTATGTTGTGCGCATGGGCTTGGTGGCAAGTTTGTCAATTTTAGATTGATTGAGAGTGTAATGTATGTGATCACATTATAATGAGAATAAAGTTCTTGATTATGATATATTGATGATTATTATGTTACTTTTATACATCCATTTTGTGCACAATCTAGATGTTTAAAAGTTGAGGGGACCATTATGTGAATGAATTAGCATTATCACCTTAATGTTACTAATGTCATAAAAGTCATTGATTCATGTTAATGGAGGTGCTAGTACTATAATTCTTGAAGAATATTGGATCGTTGTGTGATCCAATCATTTCAATGATTTGGTGTTAGTGGTTCCATGAAACATAATCTTAACGTAAGGGATGCTTATTTTTGAGAAATTGTTATGACCACATTATGTTTTAATCTATTACAAATATAATTATGTAGGCCAAGTGGGAGATTGTTAGCTTTTTTCCTATAATGTGTGACCATTGTAAATATTATTTAAGGGTATCAATTGATAGGTAGGTGAATCAATTGATTGGGCATCCAAGAGTCTTATGTATGGAAGACTCAAATTAAAAATGGGGAGTTGGAAAATTTAATTTATATGAATGTGGTGTTACAACTTTTGTAACCCCATCATTATGAAATTTATTTGGTACATTCTGTTTATGAGTAATGGAGGAAAATGGAAAAGTATAACCTATGCCATTATAAAGATGCATTCAAGTTAATAACCCACCATTACCCATTAATTACCCATTAATTTGTACATAATGGGTGTAAATAATGAGTATAACTCCCATATAGTCTTTGATGGGAAGACTAAGAGATGTACAATTTTTTATAAGTTGAGGTTCTGAGCCACACTCTCATTCTCATGTCTTTTTTGTTATTTTATTTTTAACAACATACACCACAAGTGACCCATCCACTATATGAGAGTAGTGAGTTGAAAACCTTGACAATCCAATTCACAAGGTGGCTCAATCTCACTTCAAAAGTGTTATTGGTATCATGGATTAAGGTAAGAATATGATCATTATTTTAATACTTACATTTATTTTGTTTTATGCATCCAAAATTGTTTTTTAAAATAATTATTTCCGCATAAAGTTTACAAATGTTTGGTTAACATGAATATCACTAACATTGTCACAATAAATCCCAGGTGCTTGGGGAAGCTGAATGATAAGCTTAGTGAGAATAGAGCACACCTAATTGATTTCGATAATTGTAGTAGCAATCAACCTATATTTAGCTTTTACAGAGGAACAAACAATAATACGTTGTTTCTTATTACTCCACAAGATAAAATTGGGACCCAGATAAACAATATAAACACTCACTTTGTTGAAGTGAAGACATCCTTATTACTAGCCCAATTTGCATCAGAGAAGGCATGAAGCGATATGGTATAGTTATTGTGGAGAAGGAGTCCATGGTTAAAAGTACTGCATAAATAACACAACCTTTTCACAGAAACCCAACGGTTTTCTCTTAAGGACTTTGGACCTTTTGACTACTTTCTTGGTGTGGAGGTTGTTCCGTATGAACATGAGCTCCTCTCCCGATGTTGATACATTGAGCATTTACTTGCTTGTACCAAAATGACTAATGTCAAACTAAGAGTCTTTATTAGGAATGAGCCAAAATCATGTTTAGAAGGATTCCAAAGAGTTCTATATGAAAACCATGAGAAGTAAAGTTTCAAGTAGTCCATGAGAGGGATTAAAAGTATTCGATGAAGTAAAATTTGTATTAAGTATTTTTTTTTATATTAAATTTTGTGCATTTTTTTTGATCTCTTCAAAGATTTCCACATTATATTATTGTATTTTTGTATCTCTAATTTCCTTTACATTTTTCTTTTAATATAGTTAGAGCATGAATTTCATATTTGTAAGTAAGTCCATATTAGAATGACGATTTCCCTTGCATGTTTCTTATGTATTTGTTAAAAAATTAAGAAAAAGAAAAACGAAGAAGATTAAAATTGTGAGGTACTCTTTGAGATTTTTATAACATTGGTTTACTCCTTGTTAGCTATAATCCACTATTAAAATTTACTCGTAAAATTCAAATTTTATAGATTTGAAAGAGCTAGTGATATCGAGATAGCAAAAGTTCCTTCTCAAATAAGTAGCTACTTTTGGTTTAAGTCATGATAAACATTCAACAAGAAGCAATATTTTTATAACTTATTTAAATAATTTTATTATAATACATTTTCTCTAAGAAAGAATTCTTAGACTATGTTTTGGTTCTAAAATAATTTGAAAGAAAATATAAGGGAAAAAATAGAAGAAAAGAAAAAGAGAAGAAAAATAAAAATTGGATTCAAAGTCAACAAATTATTTTTATTTACTATTGTAAATTTATTTAATTTATTTTAACCCATCAATGTAAAGATTAACTAATTTGAAAATGTATAAGTTTGTAACTAGTATTAATTGTATTCGATCTTTTTTATTTATATTTTTCATACTACAACCAAATGAGAAAATAATTTTGCTTAATATTTTTTCTTTCTTTGATACATTTTGGGAATTCAACATAACCTTAATATAAAGTTAGGAAAATGTTTGTTATGGTAGAAATTCTTTTTCATTCAATCATACTTAAGAAGCTTTTATTGGTAATAAATACATATGGTATACAATTAAGTACACTCATCAACTCCATATTGAGCTTAAACACGGATGACAAATAATTGATTTTAAAAAATAATTTAATTTAATTTGTATTTTCTTATTTTTAATATAATAATAATATTAATAGTAATAATAATAAAAAATGTTTTTTTTTAATAAAATAAGTTATAAAAATTTATAATATTTTAATTATTTATAAAGTTTACTTATTTTAATGTAATTAAAAAATTTTTTAAATAAATTTTTTTGAGAAAATTTAAATTTTTTCAGAAAATAGAATTTTCCATATCCTGCCTATTTAATTTTTTTGATTAAACATGAATAAAAATTATTTTAAATAAAGGGAGGAGGGTTGGAATCGTTGGATAAGATCATTCGTACCCAATCCTACCATACCCAAGGAGGAAAATGTCGGGATATATCGATGATATATCGTGTATCGGGAGGGGTCGACACGATATTTTGTAGAGAAAGATCGGAAAGAAATTTCTGTAAAAATCGTCAAAAAATCACCGATACATGAGCTCCAAGTGATAAATCGCTGATGTAATAGATAGGGAGAATTGTGTTTTTGGCCCAGCTGGGCTTAAAAATTAACATTTGGTCTTCCAACCACCCATATTTAAGCTCAAGGATATGAGATAGTAATTGACAAAAATACTCACTTGACTCATTTTTGTCTTTATTCTATTACTTACCACTCTTCTTTCTTATTTAACCATTTTTGGATTTTTCATTTTTTTAAAACTCTTTTATAAATAATTGAAAAATTACATTATTTTTTATTTTTAAATTATAAATAAAAAAAATTACATTAATGATTCAAAGACTATTTTGGAAAATACTTTCTAAAAAAATATTAATTTAAATAAATAAAAATTATCTTTTACATTTATTTTTATCGTTTACATTTTAGAAGTAAATAATTTAATGATTAAAATACCATTTAAAATAAATATATTCACTATTTTAATTTTTTTTATACTAAAAAGTATTTTAAAGTTTTTTTTTACTATTATAAAATAAAAAGTTCAAAATTTATTTTTTTAATCTTCTTCCTTCCTTATTTTAATAAAATTTTGAACATGACTTTTAGTAATAAGTTATATGAAATGCTACAAATTTGTTTATTAAGGATTTTTTTTTAATTATTTGAATTAATTGAAAATTTATTAAAATAAGAAAAAGAAAAATAAAAAAAGGGGATGGATTAAGAGTTTTTATTTTAAGTACTCGATTAAAATGAGAATGGATGGAGAGTTTTTATTTTAAGTACTCAATTAAAATGTTTTCATATAACCTAATTCTAGAAGTGGATTATATCAATACATAGTAGAGATTGATTTTTTTTTATATATATAAAAGGGTTGAAAGGTATATTTACTTGTTTTAGATGAAAACAAGTAACTAAAAATTATATAGATTATATTTGAGTTTGGTTTTAAAATATTTTTCTAGTTTTTATTTTTATTTATTTTTATTTTCTATATTATCTCTTTTTGAAAATACGTTTAAGTTATGACAAATATGAAATTTGTGTCATTGTACAAGGGTATTACACTAATTGTACAAGGGAAATGTGCTAAGTGTACAAGAGTGTACAAGGCTCCTAATAGGTTTTGTACGATTTTTAAACAACTTGAATTTGATATTAAGACGATTATTGATAATTTTTTTTTCTTTTTTTTACCAAACTATGTCATTAAGACATTCCCTACAAAAATTAACACATAAGAAATAAAATTTTGAGTTATTTGAGTTATTGTATAAGGGTATTACACTAACTGTATAAGACAAATTCACTAATTGTACAAGGGTGTACAAGACTACTTTTTGTTAAGGATTTCAAGTGATTTTGAAAAACTTTCCTATTTTTTTCCACTTAAAGATTTTTCCCCCACTCAAATTCTCTCACTCAAGAATTATTTCGAATTTTATTTTTAAATTTCATCATCAAAATTTTTTAATTGCATATTTTGTTTTTGTAGTTTTAGCAATGTTCTTTCTTTTCACTATTTTTTTTTTTTTTTTGTGAAATTTTATCCAAATGAATCTATATTTAAAATTATAATCATATTTATCAAAATTTTTACTAAGATTATCTTTAATTCTTTTTATATATTTATACTCATTTATTTAAAAAATGAAAAACTATTTTTTTTTGTAAACATATTCTATTACCTTTCAAGTAAAAAATTAGATAAGTTTGAAAGTCAATAAATAAAAAAATTAAATACCACTTTCAATAATTTTTAGATAAAATTTTATATAATATATTTTATTTGAAACTTAATTTTTAAAGTTTAACTAAAAAATTGTATTGACAATTTTCTTGTTGTGGGTCAAAATACTTTGCATTAGTCTATCCAGATAAGAAAAATTATTAATATAATATTAGAACTTCATATCTTAGTTATTTTTTTTTCAACAAATTTATCTTTTTAAAAATTTTAAAATAAAAACATTAAAAATTAAAAATCTAAAATATATATATATATATATATATATATATATATATAATAAAGTGAAGTGATAGTTAATTTTAAAATTTTTTAAAATATGGTTAATGTAGAAAATATAAAAAATTATTAAAAATAAGAGAAAAATATAGATGAAAGGGTAATATAAATTTAAAATAAAAAATTAAAATTAAACTAAAAGATAAATACAAAAAGATAAAAAATATTTGGATGAAAAATCTCAAAATTTTTATCATTGCTTTTAATAAGAGCAAAAAGATTCAATATCTTTAAAAATGAAAAATAAAAAAATATTATTGCTTTTTATTTGACATAAAATAGAAATTTATATTGGAATAAAAAGGAAAAAAAAAGTTAAAAATGAGTAATATTTAATAAGGAATAGAAAAGGAAAAAAACACAAAAAAATTAAAATTCACACTCATTTATAGGCATATAAGGGATAAGGGTATTCTAGGAATTAATCAAAGACAATATCCTTCATTTTAATTTTCATACTTTGTTTGGGTCTTGGGCTTAAATATGGGTGATTGAAGGTCTAAATATTAATTTTTGAGCATAACTGGACCCAAAACATAATTCTCCCAAAAGTATTCCCTTCTAATAATTATTAGGAAGGACTTTAATAGGTTTAATATATTAAAACTGTCATTTAACTAAAATTTTTAAAATTCAAAGCATTTAAAATACTTCATTTGATTTGTCAATACATTTATGATATATGAGTTCCATATTTATTGTAATTATTGATATTCAAATTTTAAATTAAAATTTTGGGTTTAACCCTTACAATTATATATAATATGTTATTTAAATTTACTATTTAAAACAAAAATACTTTTAAAAAATATTTTCAAAATATCATTTATTGTTTTTTTTACATTTTTTTATTTTTATTCTAATTTTTAATTTTATTACCAAAAAAATAAGTTTTATAATTATATGATAAAACTGATGATTTTTTCATATATATATATATATATATATATATATATATATATATATTATAATTTTAAAATGATAAATTATGTTTTTGTATTAAATTTAAGAAAAATAAAGTGTTTAATTTTTTATTCAGATTCTCTAAAAAGAATAAGGAAATGATAGAGAATGTTTAATCATATTTTATTTTTATAATGAAAAAAAAATTAAAAAAAATTATATAATTTTTTTTTCCTTTGCATAGTATTTTTTTTATTTTAATTTTCATATAATTTTTTTTTCTCACTGCATCAAGTGAATGATGTTAATATATTTTATATGTTAAATATTAATAAGATATAAAAGGTGATCCTCAATATTATTACTTTTATTATAAAATATAGGTACAACAAAAATATGTTATAATTACAATATAAATACACTTACATTACAATAAAACCTAATTAGGAAATTTTTAAAATTCTTTATAAAAATGATAATTTTGTATAATCATACCATATTTTACAACATACCTATGTCATAAATAATTTCTGAAACCAAATGAAATACTAATTTGAATTTTCGAGACGCGTGGTTTTTTTTATATATATACAAAAATTATTAAATAATTTCAAAACACTAAATAAATGTTGTTAATATATTGATACGATATGTTAATACCAATAGGGTATGTATAAACATTTTTAAAATTATTATTTTTGTAATGAAATATAAGTACAACATAAATGCACTATACTTACAATATAAATACACTATCATTACAATATATTACAACATAATTTAATTTATTTTTATTTAATTTTTTCACTTGTTATATTGCCCAATGAATAATTGTAAGTTATTCCATTTAATAAGTGTGTGTTAGTCAATTGAAATGTATTGTTGATTATCTATCAACATGTACTTATCATCATGTATAGGCCTCACATCATTAACAATCTCAATTTATTTTATAAATAATATAAAAAACATATTTAAGGGTAAAATTATCCTTTAAAGAAGTGAGCCTTTATAGTAATTATTTTTTTCAGCCTACCCTATTCGGTAATTCTCCCAATACTTTTCTAGTAAGTGGTATGCCCAGCCGACGTATTGAGTAATTCTCCCTTTTCTATTAGTTTCCAGTCTCTGACATGCAGTACTGTGAATTGGTTTTCTATATAGTTATACGGATTATTACCTCCTTCTGGAATTCAAGAGATCAAATCAGCAGCAACAGTCACAAATTGGCTATCCTCAGGCCTTCAATCTGTGCTCCCAGAAAACGTGAAACCAGACCTACTCAAGCTTGCTCTTTCAGGCCACAGCAGAGGGGGAAAGACAGCATTTGCTCTGGCACTAGGGTATGCTGATACATCCCTCAACTTCTCAGCCCTACTAGGACTAGACCCTGTTGGTGGATTGAGTAAATGTTGCCAAACAGTTCCCAAAATCCTAACCTATGTTCCTCATTCCTTCAATCTAGCAATCCCAGTTTGTGTAATCGGCACCGGGTTGGGCGATGAGCCAAGGATCTGCCTAACATGTCCATGTGCCCCAGATGGAGTGAACCATGTAGAGTTTTTCAGTAGTGTAAACCTCCTTGTTCCCACTTTGTGACTGCTGAATATGGTCACTTGGACATGTTAGATGATCATCTTTCAGGCTGCATTGGGGCGATTTCGGGTTATATCTGCAAGAGTGGGAAGGGTCCAAGGGACCCCATGAGGAGATGTGTGGGTGGCCTTTTTGTTGCATTCTTGAAGGCTTATTTGGAAGGTCAGAGTGGAGATTTCAAAGCCATTGTTGATGAACCTGATCTGGCTCCTGTGAAGCTTGATCCTGTTGAGTTCATAGAAGCATGAAATCATGGATTCTTTGCTATGCTATAAAAAGTGTGACAGCAGATTTTTTTTTTTTTTTGTTCCTCTTTGGGAACAAAGATTCAAATAAACGAAACTATGTTGTATTGCTAATGACCTCTAATATTCTCAAGACCCATCATTTGTGTTAGACTAAGAATGGGGGATGAGGTGTTCCATATTATAAGAACATCACATGTGAGACCAGGGTCATTTTTGATGGGGTCTCAATAGATGATCATTAATTGTTTCCAATTATTATGTTTGTTTTTTCTCATACATGACTGCTTAATTGATATTAAAAGGGAGAGTTGTGTTTCCACCCCGTTGGGTTGGATAATTGAGTTAAGATCCTCCTATCACCCATAATTAAATTCAAAACCCAATGAAAGAATATAAATTAAGAGGAAGGAACTATCAAATGAAAAAGTTACTAGCCACTCCTACCTTTCTCATTTTCTCTTTGACTTTTTCACCATTCTCTCACTTATTTATCAGTGAGACCAAGTTGAATGATTTATCAATCATTTTTCTCTAGCAAATTGAACATGAAAGATAAATAGTTAAAAATTATTATTGTCAAATGCATTTTTAAAGTAAATAATTTTTAAATTGAACATTTATTCTTTTTTTTCAAACTTACATAATATATAATAAATATTATTATTTATTTCAAACTTGCATTATTTCTCATATATATTAAACAATTTTTAAACCTCTCATAAAATATTAGTATTATTTATTTGTTCTAACTTGCAAATTAGACATCATTAATTTTTTTTTCAAACTTATAAAATATATAATAAATATTTTTTAAATACCTTAGCAAATATATATATATATATATATATATATATATATATATATTATTTCTCATTGGTCTTAATGGCATAGTTTGGTAAAAAAAAAAATTTATCGATAATCATTCTAATGTCAAGTTCAAGTTGATTAAAAATCATACAAAATCTATTAGGAGTCTTATACACCCTTATACACTTGACACATTTCCTTTGTACAATTAGTGTAATATTGTATAGTGGTGCAAATTTCATTTCCCTCCTAAAATTATGTGTCCATGTAGGTGTGTTAAACATGTTTTTAATTATTTGGTTAAGAAAATGGTGGATGACTTATGGTCAATTTTTTTTCCCCAAACATCATTATTGGGGAAAACATTAGTATGAAACCAATGTTTGGTTAATCTCGATTTTGATGATAACAAAACAAAGTTCAAAACTAATGATTATATTTCAAGTGTGATTAGGCAAGATGATTTCCAAAGTAGCAATCATACAGACAAATCAAGTCAAAGAGAAATCATGACGAAGAAGACCACCTCAAAGAGAAGCGTTTTTCAAGACCCAAGCTTCATAAGATCTCTTTGTAAGATTGTTGGTGCACTAGGATTTCCATGCATTACATTCTTTACTTATGCAACGAAATCATCAAAGAGTTATTTTGTTTTAAATATTTTTAAAATTAGATGATTTCATGTTTTCAACTAAAACCTTGTGTCAAATATAGTTTCAAACTTGTTTAAAAGGTTTTAAGTTAAAAAAGTTGGTTGTTGAGTCAAAAACCGCTCAACCGGTTGAACCGGATGAATAGTTATCGGTCGACCCCCAACTCAACCGGTCGAGGGTGCAAAATTTTTTCTCTTTCTTCCAGAACAGTTGTTCAACCGGTCAAGGTTGAACCTCAATCGGTTGAGGTCCGATCGAGGTTCAATTGAGGTCCGGTTGAGATTTAGTCGAGGACCAACGGTCACCTGCCAAGCATTAAATGCTAACGGCTAGTCAACCGATCGACCCCCAGCTCGACCGGTCGAACCTTCAATGGCTAGTTTGACTTTTTTTTTCTATAAAAAGACTTCAATCTTTATTGTTTCATGAGCTTAACCTTCCAAATCCTTTCTTGAATATATTTGAGCCTTGGAAGAGTGTTTTTGAGTGTACCATTGTTCTAAAACTTGCATATCTTTAGTATACCATTCAATCCTAATTTTCTTGTATCATTTGAGCTTAAAGTTTTTGTACTAGGATTTGTGAGATCTTTTATTTGTAAATCTTTGAGAGGAAGTTTCTCAAGTGTGTGGTATCACTTGAGGGGTTGTTCAAGAGTGAGATATCTCTTGAGAAGTGTAAAAGGTGCTTGGAGTCAAAAGTCCAAGAAGGTGAATTGGAATCATAATCCAATTGTATTGCTTGAATGCTTAGTTTGGAAACCTTGAATTAGTGGAACCTCAAGCTTGGGATTGAAGCTAGAGGAGTGTGGATAGGCCGGGTTGCGCCGAATCACTGTAAAATCTTGTGTTTGCATTCTCTCTTCCCTACTCTTTTAATTTATATGCAATTGTCTTTATATTATTTATTATATACTTGCATATAATTGTATCTTACATTTACATAGTTTAAATTTGCAAAAAGAAACCATCACCCTATTCACCCCCTCCTTTAGAGTGATTACCATAGGTTGGATTAGCCTAATTTTTCTAACAATTAGAATTTCCATATGAGAATTAAATAAAGTGTATGACATGGGTATACAATTCTTGGGTGACAAGGAAAATAAAGAAATAATTCAGAATCGATTGAAATTTTTCACAAATGGCAACCTTGTACACCCTTGTATACTTAGTATATTTCCTTTGTATAATTAGTATAATACCTTTGTATAGTTAATGTAACACTCTTGTACAGTGTTACAAATTTCATATCCCTCCTAAATTATGTATCCATGTAGGTATGTTAACCATGTTCTAATTGTTTGGTTGAGAAAATATTGGATGACTTCAGGTCAAATTTTTTTTTTCCCTAAACATCATTATTAGGGAAAATATTGAAATTTTTATGTGAGAGTTAAATAAAGTGTATGGCATGAGTGTACAATATGTGGGTAACAAGGAAAGTAAAATGGAGTGGTTCATAATCGATTGAAATATTTCACAAAAGGTAGCCTTATACACCCTTATATACTTAGTACATTTTCATTGTACAGTTAGTGTAATACCCTTGTACAGTGATACAAATTTCATATCTCTCTAAGTTATGTGTTCACGTAGGTGTGGTAATCATATTTCCAATGGTTTGCTTGACAAAATGGTGGATGACTTAGGGTCAATTTTTTTTTTCTCCAAACTTCATTACTGTAGAAAGTATTGAAATTTCCATGTGGAAGTTAAATAAAACGTATAACTCAGGGTTAAACTCTTTTGAGTTTTTTTTTATTATTTTCATATGAAAAAATAGTATTAAACAAGGTTTTCAATTTTTATTTTTAAAAATAGTTTTCATTTTTTAATTAAACGTATTTTCTAAAAGAGACCAAATAGAAAATAAAAAATATTAAAAAAATAAAAAGAAATAAAAAGTAGAAAAATATTTTTAAACCAAACTCAAACACAATCTATGTAATTTTTAACTTCTTGTTTTTATCTAAAATGAGTATATATACATTTTAACCATTTTATTTAAGAAAAATTCAATATCTACTATATATAGATATAATTCACTTCTAAAATTAAGTCATACAAAAACATTTAAATTGTATATTTAAAACAAAAACTCTTCATCCATCCTATTTCTTTCTTTTACTTTTTTTTTTTTGATAAATTTTCAATTAATTCAAATCATTAAAAAAAAAAATCCTTATTAAACAAATTTGTAACATTTTATACAACTTATTACTAAAAGTCATGTTCAAAAAGTTATTAAAATAAGAAAGAAATAATTTTTTCTTTAAAAAAAAATTGAACTTTTTATTTTATAAAAGAAAATAAAATAGTGTTTTTTATTTAATTTAAATAGTGTATCTAGAAATCCTTGTAATCAATTATGAGTAATAGAAGGACTTTAACTCAATTATCCACCCCGAGGTAAAACACAATTCTCCCATAATAAAAATGCAGTACAATGATTCTTGGCTTTCAGTACTGTGATCAATACTTTTGGAGGTTTCACTTGGCAGTACACTGCCATCCAACTCAGCTAAAGCACCATTGATTAATTGGAATTTGCATTATTCTAGTACTTGGTATATATACCTTTGGGAGCAAATAACATATGAAGGCGTGTGGAAAGACAATGTTAGAGATTTTTGGAAACCGTCTTGAAAAATAATTTTTTAAAATAATTTTATCATATTTTGTAAAACAAAATTTTATTTGAGAACTTGAAATATTTTTAATTTATTTTCTATGTTTTTAAATATATTTTAAAAATAATTTTTATCCATAATACTTTATTTTTAGTTATTCTTTATATTTATATAATTATATTTTTTAAAATATTAAAAAAATAAGAAAAATAACTTAAAACAATTAAAATATATTATTTTAAAATATTATATTTTCTGATTTTAGAAATAGAAAATTGCTTCCTGTTTTTGGGTCGTTAAACATATTTTTTTCAATTTCTTTTTGGAGAAATGGGAAACTATTTTAAAAGATGGTTATCAAGTGGGACCTAATTTGCCGACCTCTAAACTTTGACATTTGAAATTCACTTGGTGAGGAGTTGATGGGGAAGATGCACAATGGTCGTCAACATTCATATGGGGCTTTCCTTTGTTCATTAATTCCTATAGCTTATAAGGCTATGGGCCATCAAAATTTATACACTAGGCTATGTTTGGTTCTTAAAAAATTTGAAAGAAAGAAAATAAAAAGGAAAAGTGAAATGAAAAAAATAAAATAAAATTATTTTTATATATTTCTTCAAACTCATTTAATTTAATTTTCTTCGTTATATAAAGATTAAATAATTTTAAAATGTATAAATTTCTAACTAATTTTAATCATATTTAATTTAATTTTTAAAATTTTTTTATAGTGAAATCAAACATGAGAAAATCATTTTTTTTTACATTTTTTTTTTCCTTGATACTTTCCGGTTACCAAACATAATATAAAGTTGTGTGTTGGTGAAAATTGTTGTTGGTGGGGTAGCTTTGGAAATAGGTTTGCTAGTTAGATGACTACAAACATCCATCTTCTTTTGTTATAGTTTGAGAGGAATTGAGGAAGACGTCAATGATATTTGTCCAAATATTAACTTCATTTAATCATTATATTTGGCAAAATTTTAATTTCAATTCTTTTGAAACAAAATTTTATTAATGTGATGAGGTAAGTTTATGTAAGATAAGGTTTAAGGGTATTTTAAGGCTTTTCATTAAATTTTCAATGGCGACAATTAACAATCTCCTATACGTCAATGGTCATAGTTGGTCAAAAGGGTGGTCTTGCTCTAATCAGGCTGGTCATGGGGTGTTGGTGTAATTTTTCAAAATTAATGGACTAAAGTGTAATTGTCGACTGTAATAGAATGCTACCATGTAGAAGTACAATCTTATACTATAATACTATGAGCTTGTTTTATTAGCAATATTTTCTATAGATGAGATGGGAATTTTCCAAATTAATGACAAACAAAAATTTGAAAAAGACTAAGAACTATTTTTCTTTAAAGCGTAATTCTCTCTATTGATGAGTTATTTCTAGACAACCAAACAAACTATAACAATATGAAACCTTATATGTATGATTGAAAATTACAGTAAAACCTTCATAAATTAATAACTTCATTTAAATAATAATTTTTTTCGATTTCAAGTTGGACCAATATACTAAGTTAATAACTCACTAAATGCATAAAATAATAATATTTTTAGAAATCCTTAAAGGCCTAAAAAAATATAAATTAATAATTGATGAAAAACATAATATATATTGAGTAACTTCATTGTGTAGACAAACTAGGAGGATTGACATTTGGCCAAGATGTGATTTATCTCTTTCCTTGGTTGGTGTGGAGCTTTGGTTTTCTTTAATGAGAACCATTTCACTTGATGGATAGTCAAATGATCAAGATGAAATGCTTTAAGATGGTCGAAGATTAGGGTAGTCTATGATAAGAGACAATCCTCTCTTGGGCTTAAGACTATGTATTAAGTAATTTTTTATAACTTTTATTTTATTAATTAAATAGATGAAGATATGCATTGATTACATTTTAACTATTTGTCCTAATCTTTAGTTGCTAGTGAGTTGCATGAGATATGGATTATTCATTTACGAAGTTGGGTAGTTGGTTTAATTGTATCTATTTCATTGGTCATTAGTGTTAGTATTTTTTTTGTATTTAAAGACTTGCTCCATGAAAAGTAAGACATCCATCAAACTTATTTATCATCTTAGGGTTGTATTGGGAGGTGCTAACCCCTTGAAGCTTTTAAACCTGCTCTTACTAAACCTTTCTTTATCGCATTGTGAGTCTAACAACATCACTTAAAAACTAACCATTATTTATGAATCCAAGATTACTTGGATTTAGCACAAATTTTATGAGAGACAAGAAAGGTTAATTCTTTAGAGAATGACACCCAAATCATTTGTGTCCCCTTTGAAGGTTAACCAATATATAGGTGCTAAAATATTTGAAAGAGAAATCAAAGAATGCAAATATGAAAGGACCGATCCATATTGTCCATATAATATGCTTTTGTCTATACTTATTATTATTCTTTCTGTTCAAAGAAAGAAAAGGACACACCCATTGAAGTTGAAACCTAAGATATTTGTTGTAGTATGTGGCTCATATTGAATGAAAGACATGGAAAAAAAATGACAAATACTTCTGCAATATGGTTTAGGGGTATTTTTGAAATTTCAATACTTGAGGGTTAGTATAAATACCATTTTATGTAACCCTAATTGAGATATAGTGAAAGTCTTCTTTCCTATTCTTATGGACGTGGACAATCTGTCGAATCACGTTAAATTTGTGTACGTTTTCTTTTGTTTTTCTTTTTCTTTAATTTCTTTACTAGGAATCATTGCACGAAGATCGACAATATTTTGTCCCAGCTCGCTGCAAAGTGCAGCCAAACTGTCTTTATTAAAATTTGTCATTCTTAGCTTGGGTCACTTTCCTGAGTTTTTTTTGGGGGTGGGGGACCATTTCAAAGGTTAATCTTTAATTGAAATATAGATGCTATGTTTTTAAAAATAAAGTTTTTTTTTTCTTTTTTTTTTTTTGGGTGGGGGACCATTTCTAAGATTAATCTTTAATTGAAATAAAATAAAATATATTTAAAATTAATTAAAATTTTATTCACTTTAAAATTATTTTATCTTTACATAGAAGTGAAAAAGTAAGTTAAACGGGTTTAAAGTAAAACTTAAAAAAAATTTATGACTTTAAATATACTTTTTAAAATCTTCTTTCATATATATATATTTCATTTCTATTTTTTTTTCCTTCACATTTTTCCTTAAATTTTTGCCAACCAAACATTGGATTTTATAGTAAAATCATAAGAGTTTGAGCTAAAACCTCAAAAAAATATAAATGGAGATGGAGATAAAGGTATAAGTATAACTAATGGGGTTTTGCTGAATCCCATTAATTATGCAGATTGAATGCAGCACAAACACTACATATTTTGCGTGTTCTAAGTTCTACACTTCTGATAGTTTGAAGCTCTATTGCATATTTCTTCAAACTCGTGTGGCAAGGCCACGTGTGAAGGAAATATTGGGTGATCGGATTTCAAACGTGTTTTTTTATTAGAAATAATTGGTTAAAAGGGATAAAATAATTCTCATTATTAAGTATTTACAATCAGTAGATTTTTGACATAAACCCTTTCATTATCGATCAACATATTTTTTATTATTCAGAATAGAAAAATATGAAAAATATGGTACTGGATCACCATGTGGGGGGTGAACGCCGATCCTCCACCCATTATAGGATAAGACCGCCTGTGTGTTTTAACATGCCGAGAGAGAGGGAGAGGGAGAGCAATGGCAACGTTAGAAGCTAGGCCTGCACCGGCGGCAGCAACAGATGTTTTTAAGCGAGGAAAGTACGCAGCGAAACCCATAACAACTTGTAACGCTCCAAAGACATTGTTTATTGTAACACCAGACACTGAAGGAACATACCCAGTTCTCCTGTTTCTTCATGGCTACAACATCTGCCCCTGCTGCTATATGAATCTCCTTGAGCATATTTCTTCTCATGGATATATTGTTGTGGCTCCTCGGGTATCTGTCCAACTCCCCCTTCCCTTAATTTTTTATTTTTTATTTTTACATTCTTTCATAACCAACTAATATTGTGCAATGGTTGATGGTTTGTCTAGTTACTCAGCCTATGTTCTCTGTACGGCCGACCGGATATCAACTCTGCAGCGGAAGTCACCAACTGGTTAAGCTCGGGCCTTCAACCTGTGCTCCCAGAAAATGTTGTTCCAGACCTAAGCAGGCTCGCCCTTGCAGGCCATAGCAGAGGAGGTTATCTAGCATTTGCTCTTGCACTGGGGAATGCCAACGTATCCATGAATCTCAAGTTCTTAACCCTAATAGGTATAGACCCGGTTGCTGGGGCAAATAAATGCATGAAAATGTGTCCAAAGATCCTAACTGGTGTCCCTCATTCCTTCAATCTGGATATCCCGGTTATGGTAATCGGTACGGGTCTTGGGGGCGAGTCTGTCATCGGCTGCATACCATGTTCTTGTGCTCCTGATGGGCTCAACTACGCGGAGTTTTTCAACGAGTGCAAGGATAATTGCCTTGGCTTTGTTATTCCAGATTATGGTCACATGGACATGTTAGATGATGATTATTGCACCAATTGCATTGGAACATCCATTGGGGCGATTATGGGTTCCATGTGCAAGAGTGGGAAGGGTGATAAAACATCGATGATGGAGTGTGTAGGTGGGCTTGTCGTGGCCATGCTGATGGCTCATTTGGAAGGGGAGACTGGAGACCTGGACGCCATTGTTGATGAACCTGGTATTGCTCCTGTCAAGCTTGAGGTTATGGAGGACTCAGAACCATAAGTTAATGTTCATGAAGAATGCCCTAATGGGTGTGGCTATTGAGGTTTTTAGTATTTTGGGGATAGATGAACTTCCAAATTTGTTGCTAGTTGTTTTTTTTCCTTTGTCCTATATCTCAATATTTGTTGCGGTTTGTTTTCTTTGCTCCATAGCTAGGGGTGCAATTTCGAAGTGTTAACCTAACCCAACCTGATACCCAACTTGAGTCGGACCCGATACTCGGATGGATTTGGATAAACATTTTCATTATTCGAATTGAAATTGAGTTAAGTTTTTACAATTGAAACTTAATTTGGATTGAGTTTGGGTCAATATTCAAACAAATTGAGTTTAACTCGAATTTGATTTAATATTTTTATAATATTTATAATTTTATTATCTTATATGATAATATTCATTTTTCTTTTAGATTTTAAAGAAAAAAATACCAAATTATACTTATATTATGTGCTTTTACATTTTTAATAAAAAATATATAAGTTTATTTTTACTATTTTATTATTATATTAAAGTTTTATATTATTTATATTTTTAAATTTTGATATAAATATATAGATTTTTTTTTTACACCACTATGAATGTATTTTGAATCTTATAACCTAATCAATACAACCAATTTGAATTTAACTCGATCAATCTGAGTTTAACTTGACTAACTCGAATTTAAACCGAATTTAGAAAAATGAGGTTGGGTTAAACTAGGGTCAAGTACCTTATATTAGAGTTTGGGTTGAATTTAAATTGAATTTGATTGTTTCTTCAATAAGATTGGGCTTGCGTTAATAATCAACTTTACCAATTCCCCCAAGTTGCATGGTGATATGGTCATATCTTCATCTATCACTATGGTGTGCAGGTAGGTATAAATATTTATATATTCAACAGATCATGTAAATCAAGTCTAAGAATATGACACTGCCCTTTCTTTGACCAGAAAAAGGGAGAGAAGGTGATAAAATCAAAAGAAAAGAAAGGTAGCCAATCTAAAGCCCTACTTCCCATTCACATATTCCACCATTTTATTAATTGCACTAGACATTTGCTTTTGACTATGTGCATTGCAAAGCTTCTGTTGCATTCACTTTCTTTTTATTTCTCTTATCTTACTTTAAATGAGATAAGGATGCATTTTGGAAAAGAAAAAGGCCACACAGTCATGATGTTGAAGAAAATAAATTTGAAATATTATGAGTTTAATTAATAGGGGAAAATCAATCTAGTGCATGAATATAAAAAATAATGTACGTCAAGATCTTAGCTAGCTCTAAATCTAAAAAGTAATACGAGTTAATATATATATATATATATAGAGAGAGAGAGAGAGAGAGTAAAAAAAATATGCAATTAATAGTATAAAAAAAGGTTGTGAACTGCAGACTTCTGTATTTAAATGTGGGAGAGAGAGGGAATAAAAACAATATGCAATTAATAGTAAAAAAAAAAAGGTTGTGAACTGCAGACTTTTGTATTTAAATGTGGGTGAGAGAGAGTAAAAACAATATGCAATTAATAGTAAAAAAAAAAAAAAAGGTTGTGAACTGCAGACTTTTGTATTTATATGTGGGAGAGAGAGAGAGAGAGAGAGAGTAAAAACAATATGCAATTAATAGTAAAAAAAAAAAAAAAAGGTTGTGAACGGCAGACTTTTGTATTTATATGTGGGAGAGAGAGAGAGAGAGAGTAAAGACAATATGCAATTAATAGTAAAAAAAAAAAAAAAGGTTGTGAACTGCAGACTTTTGTATTTAAATGTGGGTGACACGTCAAGAGGATTGTGGCTAAAGCAGAAAGGTTTCTTGGTTTAGCAGTTAGGAATATTTCATCATATGTTCTTTAGCCATTTCGATGCAAGATAAAGTAGAAATCCTATTATCTCAGTCCTACCATGCTAACTTCTTTTGAATTTTATAATCCAAACATACTTTACTAAACAGCATAAATATCATCATCCTTACCCCATTCTTTTCCATCCAAATTAAGTTCCCAGAAGTAGTTTACATTAAGAAGAAGACAGGAAAAATGGCTTCTACTCGGGAGACAAGACAAAATATGGAGGTGATTAAAAAGAAACTGTTCAGAAGTGCCATGCAGGGTAAATGGGATGAAGTTGTGAACATATATAAGGAAAATGAAGAAGTTCACATGGCCAAAATCACAAAATCAGGGGACACAGCATTACATGTAGCAGTTTCTGATGACCAAGCGCGTATTGTGGAACAGCTACTACTCATTATCCGGGGTAAAGCTAAGGTCAAGGAGGTTCTCAAGATACAAAATGAGCGAGGGAATACCATTCTCCATTTAGCAGCATCTATGGGGAGCATGGAGATGTGTAAGTGCATTGCTGATGCACTCCCGGACCTGATTGGCGCCCGCAACCATGACAGTGAGACTCCTCTCTTCTTGGCTGCACTACATGGGAAGAAAGAAGCTTTTATTTGCCTCGATGAAATATGCGGATTGGATAAGGGCAACACTTACTGTAGGAGGAATGATGGTGATACCATTCTTCATTGTGCCATCGCGGGAGAATACTTTGGTGAGTGCTTTGCTAGAATCTTGTTCATGATCTGATTAAAGTATATCTTATCCTTTGAAAATAACTCTATATCGATAAGCAACTCAATCTGATTAAAGTATATCTTATCCTTTGAAAATAATCTGATTAAAGATTTATCATTGTGTTTGATAGATTTGGCTTTTCAAATAATTAGCCGGTACAAGAATCTTGTTAACTCCGTAAATGAGCAAGGATTGTCGCCTCTCCATCTCCTGGCCACCAAACATTCTGCTTTCAGAAGCGGGAGTCATTTTCGATGGTTCACCAACATCATATATCACTGTAAGAATCACTTTTCCTTCAAAACTACTTCCTTCCTCAAATAATGTCTGGCAGCACATTTCCCTTTCCTCAATAGGCCTTACTTTGGTATTCCAGTTCTGCCTAGACGTGAATTAAGCACAATCCTCTGCACGGGATTGGTGGCAAATCAAGTGGATTTCATGGGAATAGGATTTTATCTTTTTGACACTCCATTTGAGTAAAAGAGCTTTTCTCTCTTTGAAAGCCTGTACAAACAAGGCCTTAAATGTATTTTGGCAATGATGAACATTGTCTCATAACTACAGTTTTCACTTTGCTCTATTGACTGTTATTTTCAAGGTATATTTGTTGAAAAGCTTAAGGAGGAAACATTCAAGCAGGAGGAAGCTATCGTAAAAGCTTTTGATGAAGAAAAGGATCCTCTATGTCCAGAGAACTACCAAACATGCATCAATTTCCTCCGATTGCCCTGGTCGGCCTTGACAATACTATGTGGGTGACGATATCATAGAACTACACTTTTTCTTTTTATTTGTTTAATCATATTTTATGTTGTCCCAACTAAGTAGTTTTAGTGTTTTACCATATAAGTAATTTTGCTTTGGGAGGTGATTTTTCTGGGACCTCCCATCTATTAATCTTAGACTAGATGAGCACCATCGAAGCATGCGACCCTGAATTCACATATTCTATGAAGACTGCGAATACAAATCAGAATCAGTCTACTTCCATCCGAAGTTAGGGCCATCAGGCCAATTCACTGAAGTTATTTCTTGCTAGGCTTTCAGGCTTAAATTCATTCGGGTCTGGATTTGGCACTGTTCTTATATATTTGTCTTTGGCACTTCCATTTCCTGTATTCTAATAAAAAGGCCCTCACTGAGCCTCTCCCCATTTTCAGTTGATCCTGGAAACCGTCCAAACACAAATCTTGAGCAATCAGATCAGAAGACTACCAATGGTAAGTATCATCTCTTTTGTTGTGCATTAACTATGTTTTAAAATTTTAAAAACATTATAAAGGAAAAAAAAAATCCCCAGTTATAAATCATTTTGCTGAGATGTTAGCAGCTTAGCTATCATAGAAACGTGAAATGCAAGAAGTCAGTGCAAGCCTAAGTTGAGGTAAATTATGCATGTTGGCCTAGAAAGATACATATTTAGTAGTAGGAGGAATAAAGTTTGTTTTAGAGGTTGACACTTTTCATTGAGTGTAGCGCGGAGAATCTCTTATGCGAAGCCTCTGTACATGTAGTAATACTCTTTAGCAATAGGCTTATTTGCATGGTGATATCCATGGATCTGTGAATTGGCAGCATTAAGCTGATGCCTTGCTTTTTGAATGTTCTGTTACGACTTCCCTATATGCTAAAAGTAGTCATTAAGCTACTTCCCATTTTCAGCTAATACCGGAAAAGATCCAAGAACTGGTGGGCAAGCTGATCTGGAGGATCCCAGTGGTTAGCAATCATCTTCTTTATCTGGCATCTATGTTTAATGGGCTTCAGAAAAAAAGCATGAGCTATTCCTATATGCATTATCACAGTATACTCAGAGCAGCTTATGGAGCATTGTCTTGTGCATGGGGGGCAGCCTACATTGAAATTAAATGTCACTTCAGAACCTTTGTAAGATCAGAAAAAGAATATTTTGAGACATTAAAATGAGCCAACATGCAACAAAAAAAGGGATAGATTTTTCTGCTAGCTCTCACATGGTTGTATCCAATTTTGCTATGTAAAGGACCAATCTCCTAGAGGAAGTGCATACTACTGTCTTCCATTTCCAGGAACATGAAAAGTGAAAATAATGCAGGAACATGTTCAGCAACACGTTTGTAAAATTTGTTTTGGGCTATATCTTTTGAATGCGTCATTTTTTTATATAAAAAACAATTACAAGATCTCTGAAAGAACCATTCGGGTTGGTTTCCGCTAGTAAAATAGCCTAAGTTTCTGCACATTATAGGTTGATTGTAATGATCTCTATGTTTCCTTTTTAATTTTTGTGTTGTGACAATTCAAATAGAATTTTCCAATTATTTTGTGCAGGAAACCAATCAAACATGAAGGCGAAAGGAGAACTGCAGTCACAAGGGCATCAACTGATTCCCTCCAATTACCACACTTGCTTTAATATAATCAAGTTTGTATTCAAGGCAATATTAGTAATTCTCGGATTTGGTAAGCCTTTCCATACCATCCTTTACACCAATCCTTTAGACTTCAATTGTCTAGTATGCAGGACTTCAATTTTCTCAAAGGTTGTTATATCTGATGGTACTAAGGATTTAAGGCCGTAAAGAAGGTACGGCAGAAAAAAGAGAAGCACGTATGGGCTGCACAGATATTGGATGAACTTCTTTGTCATGCTTCTTTTTATGAGTACGAAGATAATGGAAGAAATCCTCAACAACCATCACAGAAGAAGGATGCTGACACAACACCTTATAGCATCTCGGATGATCATGGTGTTTCTTTTGACAACACCTTAGAAAGTCAGCATCTACCGGGAGGCACAGCAGCTCAACCTTCTTCAGCAACTAATCAACAGGGTGAAGATAAAGGAGCTCCCGCAGATCAAAGCTCACCAGAAGCTCAGCGAAAACAGAATGACAATGGTAAAAATAAGAAAAATGAACAAGGTAACAGTTATCTCTAGCAATTATATTTATTCTTGGCAAGAGTTTTATCTTTGATCGAATACTTGTCATCCATTATGTGGTCAGAATTTCTTAATAAATAAAATTTAATCATCTGATGTTGGCAGATAAGAAGAAACCATCGGAAATGGAGAGAAAAGAGACACCCTTATTAGTTGCAGCAAAGAATGGTGTGGTGGAAATTGTGGAGAGAATTCTAGAACTTTTTCCAGTGGCCATCCATGACAAGGATTACCAAAAAAAGAACATTGTGTTGTTGGCAGTGGAGTACAGGCAACCCCATGTTTATGAGCTGTTAGTCAAAAGAAAAGTCCTCAAAGACGCCGTGTTTCGGCACGTGGACATAGATGGCAATAGTGCACTACATCTGGCTGCAATGCTTGGAGAGAATAAGCCTTGGCTTATACCTGGTGCCGCTTTGCAGATGCAGTGGGAAATAAAGTGGTACGAGGTATGCAATTATCCATTATGATTTCAGCATTAACTTTCCATTTTAAATGGTGTAGACCATAAGAACTGAAGGGTACGATATATTGGGGTAGAAGGATTAAACCCTAAACCTGCTACTCTCAGGGACACTACTAATTGTGGTTGAAATGCTTGCCTGAACAATGTGAGGTTCAGAAGTTTACATTCTGTTGGCTGCATCATTCTAGATAATCGAGTAATACCAGATTCTTAAGAAAATTAATTAGAATATTTAAAGTTATGATCAGACAAAATGCGTAAATGTTTTTAATTTTGTAAAATTATATGATATATTGCTATATAGAAAAAAAGAAAACGGATGGAGAAACTTATGAAGAACTCTTCCTTTTCCTTGTTAATTTGAACTTTGAACTATGCAGTTTGTTAAGAGGTCCGTGCCACAACATTTCTTTGTACGCTGCAACCAGAAGGGTGAGACTGCAAAGGATATCTTCACCGAGAAACACATGGATCTTGTCCAAGCTGGTGGTGAATGGCTGTTCAAAACCTCTGAGTCATGCTCCGTGGTGGCAGCCCTCATTGCAACCGTGGCCTTTGCAACGTCTTCCACTGTGCCAGGTGGGGTGAAAGAAAAAGTTGGAACACCGACGCTAGAAGACGAGCCGGCATTTGACATTTTTGCCATATCTTCTCTTGTTGCGCTTTGTTTCTCAGTCAATGCTGTGATCATGTTTCTTGCCATTCTAACCTCTCGATACCAAGAGAGAGATTTTCGCATCTACTTGCCAAGGAAACTTCTAGTAGGCTTGACATCGCTCTTTGTGTCCATAGCTTCGATGCTAATCTCTTTCTGTGCCGGACATTACTTTGTCCTTATGGATAAACTGCAATACACTGCCATTCTTGTATATGCAGTAACCTGCCTTCCAGTAATCTTCTTTGCCGTGGCACAGTTTCCTCTGTACTTCGATCTTATGTGGGCCACTTTTAAGAAGGTGCCACAGCGAAGCTACAAGGTGGCTCCTCTCTAATGTTTTGCCTTACATAGATTTGACTTCGTTGTTTTGGGCTTGTGGATTCCATGTTTTAGCGGGTGGTTTCTTCTTAGTGATGGTGAGAAGAGATTTTATTGATATTAAGTTTATGTACAAGTGTCTTCTTCTATATTAAATGTTATGTGATTAAATGATATGATGGACTATTGAATTTGTGGTTACAATTGAATTGAGCCATTATAAACCTTGCTTACAAAAAGCAAGATGCCCCAGGGAAAAGGAAGATCAGGGATTTATTTATTTATTTTTTTAGGTATGAATATATGTGTTTTGAGTTTTTCCTTATGCTTTTCTTGCGCTAGTTGAGAAAAATCTCTATTAGCACAGATTTAACTTCATTCCTAGATAGATACAGTGCTCCCTTGAGTTGGTTTATTGAAAACCATCATCTTTTTGCATGATTTTATGTAGCCTTATTTCAGCCATCGTGGCTTATTGGTTTTCAATTGTTGAAATGTTTATATGCAAAAACACATCTCTTTCATTTTTCAAAATTTTAATTAATCTCAAAATAATTTTTCTCTTATTTTACTCATTATTTATTCTTTTCTTTATTTTAATTTCCTCAAGATGATACTTTCCTTGAGTTTTTGTTGCCAGATAGAGATCCTCTCACTAGATTTTACTTTATTCCTCAATTATTCTTTCCTTGAATTCATTGAAAAGAATGTCCTTCTGTGCAAGAGTTTAGCTTTACTTTATTCATCAGTATTATAATTGAATGAGTCATTCACAATTAAAAAGTAATTTGATGCGTTTTAAATATCCCATTTTTATTTTTTCAAATTTTCTAAATAAAATTTTAAAATATGATAGTTAAGAGGATAATGAAACATGGATGTTCTCTTTTTGGGGTCCATAAAATTGTGCTCATCCCGAATCCAGAGCAAGGTATCACTTTCAGTTTATGGTGGCTTGCCACAGTTGGGACAGCTTGTTTGCTCTACATATACAATAATCATCCTTGGTACCTTCAGCAATAGAACAGTAGTAGTTGTTCTAAGAAGAGGAAGAATGGCATTTGTCGTGGACACAGAACAAGGGGCCACTGGACCAAGCTTGATTTCATATGCCATGCAAGGGAAATGGGAAAAAGTTGTAGATATATGCAAGGAAGATCCGTGGGCTCATGATGAGAAGACCGCTACATCAGGGGACACGGCATTGCATATAGCAGTATCAGATGGCAGAGAAGATGTAGTGGTAAAACTAGTCCAACTGATGGCCCATCGCAACGTGTATCTGATTAATATAAAAAATGATCGAGGGAACACCCCTCTCCATTTGGCGGCGTCAGTAGGCAACGTTCGCATGTGCAAGTGCATAGCTGCTGAGTATCCAGAACTGGTGGGTGTTCGCAACAATGAAAATGAGACCCCTCTCTTCTTAGCAGCTCTCCATGGTATGAAAGACGCTTTCCTTTGCCTCTCTAACATATGTAGCAGTACTGCTAACAACAAAGTGTATGAGTACCTTCGGAGGAGTGATGGAGAAAATAGTCTTCACTGTGCCATCACCGGAGAATACTTCGGTGAGCAATGCTTTCAGGCCCTATTTATTGTTTTCTATTCATTCATCTGAACATCGATAGGAATAGATAATCTATTTGCTTCATGCCTTATAACTTAGGGTAACATATTTTCTATTTTCATTTGTGTTTTATACATTTGTTATAATGTTATCATTTCAACAGAATTGACCAATTGATATATATATATATATATAACGAAAGGCTCATGCTTTTATTTATATAACATTTTCATTGTTGTGCATGATAGATTTGGCATTTACAATTATTCACGAGTATCCTGACCTCGTCAATTATGTCGATGAGAGAGGAATCTCCCCTCTCCACCTCCTTGCTTCTAAGGCTACTTTATTCAGAAGCGGAACTCGACTGAATTGGTTCAACGAAATCATTTATCTTTGTAAGTATCCTTCCACTGACTAAAGGATTTCCAATAAACTTGTAAAGTTGTGACATAGGAGTCGCTGAATTGGAACCTAGGGCTGCCCACAGGTTTTGATATCTAATTTTCAGGGCCAGTGACGACAGCCAGCCGATCAATGCCTGATGCAGATCTACTTCATGCTCTATGTTTGATATTTATTGTTTAAAGTCATCTACCCCATTATCCTAAGTCATTATTTACCTGTAATTTATATAATAATCTAAACTATATTATAATAACAGTTTTTATTCACAAATCTAGCCTAGGGTGTGCGTGAGAGAAGCACATCCATAAATCACTTGCCTTGAAGCAATTGAGAATCCCATATCTATTTTTCAATGAAGGTTTTTGTAGGATAATTTTAGGGCAATCATGTATTAGTTTACTATGTGAAAATGTTTCATTCCAATGTTATTTTGCAAGGTGTGCCTGTCAAAAAGCTCCTTCCACAGAAATATGAAGCTGCCGAGAACCCTAACCATACAGAGAATTTCTATATATTAACCAACTTATGGAACATGATCAAAGCATCAGGTGGGTTAAGTGATTCCCATATTAATTCATCATTTTAGTTATGCATATGAGACTTCGACCAGATAGTTACTCATGAATTTGCATTGGGCTAATAAGTAAATCCAGAACCTTCTTGAATTCAGCTCAAGAGCAAATTAGGATGAAAAGTTCAATTCTAGACAATCTGGTTAAACTTTAATTGATTGAGCACTTTTTTTTAGAACCATAAATTTATTGAGTACAAATTAAATCATTAATTTATTGAGCTTGAGATATATCTTCCAATAAATTTCTTGCTTGTATCACCTAATCAACCAAGTTTAATTAGTCCATAAATGTTTTCTTTTGAGAACCTTTATTTATTTATTTTTTGGGTTCTCAATTTGTGTGCTACTTATATCCCAAATGAACACTAGTGTAAGAGTCTTGCTCTGAGAATACTCCAAACCTCTTTTTAATTTACAGGTAAATAATCAAATAACGCTCGAAGACAAGAGCAGCCTCATCCAAATTATTATGGCATTTGCTATGAGAACTTCATCAAGCTTATAGCTAAAGTATGGGCATTGCCGGCTGTTATAGTTGGTATGATCACCATATATATATATGTACACACTAGAATGATATGCACATATTCTGTTCATATCCAAAGTGCTAATATTGGTTCAATGTATGTTGTGTTTTATTGTGGTGGACAGGGTCAAGACATAAATAAGATAAAAGAGAAGAAAGAAAAGCACACCTGGCCTGTTCAAGTCATGGATGAAATGCTTAAATATGTTGAACCTTTCGAATATGATAGTGGAAGTATTCCCTAGCTCTCACAACCGAGATCTGGAGAGACAGTACCTTATGATCAAATTGACCCAACATCACATTGGATGGTACCAGGAAAACGTTATAAAAAAGTTTTTGATCAGGAAACATCACTCTTGGCATATTATGGAGAAGCAAGCCCTGATGATAGTGAGTCTGAGGAAGAGCCAAGGTCGAAGGCTTCTGCACATCATTCTTCAGAAATTAAACAGAAGGAAGAAGGTAATTTTCTCACATTGCCTACTATGAAGCACATTGATATTAAGTATCTGGTTGTAAGGGAGAAAGTTCAAAATGGAGTTGTCTCTATTGAACATATTAAAAATACACTCATGTTGGTAGATCCATTGACAAAAGGTCTTCTACCTAAGCTTTTTATGGATCATGTTGCGCGCATGGGCTTGGTGGCAAGTTTGTCAATTTTAGATTGATTGAGAGTGTAATGTATGTGATCACATTATAATGAGAATAAAGTTTTTGATTATGATATATTGATGATTATTATGTTACTTTTATACATCCATTTTGTGCACAATCTAAATGTTTAAAAGTTGATGGGACCATTATGTGAATGAATTAGCATTATCACCTTAATGTTGCTAATGTCATAAAAGTCATTGATTCATGTTAACGGAGGTGCTAGTACTATAATCCTTGAAGAATATTGGATCGTTTTGTGATCCAATCATTTCAATGAGTTGGTGTTAGTGGTTCCATGAAACATAATCTTAACGTAAGGGATGCTTATTTTTGAGAAATTGTTATGACCACATTATGTTTTAATCTATTACAAATATAATTATGTAGGCCAAGTGTGAGATTGTTAGTTTTTTTCCTATAATGTGTGACCATTGTAAATATTATTTAAGGGTATCAATTGATAGGTAGGTGAATCAATTGATTGAGCATTAAAGAGTCTTATGTATGAAAGACTCAAATTAAAAATAGGGAGTTAGAAAATTTAATTTATATGAATGTGGTGTTACAACTTTTGTAACCCCATCATTATGAAATTTATTTGGTACATTCTGTTTATGAGTAATGGAAGAAAATGGAAAAGTATAACCTATGCAATTATAGAGATGCATTCAAGTTAATAACCCACCATTACCCATTAATTTGTACATAATGGGTGTAAATAATGAGTATAACTCCCATATAGTCTTTGATGGGAAGACTAAGAGATGCACAATTTTTTATAAGTTGAGGTCCCAAGCCACACTCTCATTCTCATGTCTTTTTTGTTGTTTTATTTTTAACAACATACACCACACAAGTGACCCATCCATTATATGAGAGTAGTAAGTTGAAAACCTTGACAATCCAATTCACAAGGTGACTCAATCTCACTTTAAAAGTGTTATTGGTATCATGGATCAAGGTAAGAATATGATCATTATTTTAGTACTTACATTTATTTTGTTTTATGCATCCAAAATTGTTTTTAAAATAATTATTTCCGCATAAAGTTTATAAATGTTTGGTTAACATGAATATCACTAACATTGTCACAATAAATCCCAAGTGCTTGGGGAAGCTGAATGCTAAGCTTAGTGAGAAGAGAGCACACCTAATTGATTTTGATAATTGTAGTAGCCATCGACCTATATTCAGCTCCTGCAGAGGAACAAACAATAATACACTGTTTCTTATTACTCCATAAGATGAGATTGCGACCCAGATAAACAATATAAACACTCACTTTGTTGAAGTGAAGCCATCCTTATTACTAGCCCAATTTACATCAGAGAAGGCATGAAGCGAAATGGTAAGAGTTATTGTGAATGAGGAGTCTATGGTTAGAAGTACTGCATAAATAACACAACCTTTTCACAGAAACCCAACGGTTTTCTCTTAAGGACCTTGGACCTTTTGACTATTTTCTTCGTGTGGAGGTTGTTCCGTATGAACATGAGCTCCTTTTCTCCCAATGTTGATACATCGAGCATTTACTTGCTTGTACCAAAATGACTAATGTCAAACTAAGAGTCTTTATTAGGAATAAGCCAAAATCATGTTTAGAAGGATTCCAAAGAGTTCTATATGAAAAACTGAGAAGTAAAGTTTCAAGTAGTCCATGAGAGGGATTAAAAGTATTCGATGAAGTAAAATTTGTATTTAGTATTTTTTTTATAGTAAATTTTGTGCATTTTTTTTAATCTCTTCAAAGATTTCCACATTATATTATTGTGTTTTTGTATCTCTAATTTTCTTTATATTTTTCTTTTAATATAGTTAGAGCATGAATTTCATATTTGTAAATAAGTCCATATTAGAACAACGATTTCCCTTGCATGTTTCTTATGTATTTGCTAAAAAATTAAGAGAAAAACGGAGAATATTAAAATTGTGAGGTACTCTTTGAGATTTTTATAACATTGGTTTACTCTTTGTTAGCTATAATCCACAATTAAAATTCACTCGTAAAATTCAAATTTTATAGATTTGAAAGAGCTAGTGATATTGAGTTTCAAATCAGTAGCAACTTTTGGTTTAAGTCATGATAAACATTCAACAAGAAGCAATATTTTTATAACTTATTTAAATAATTTTATTATAATACATTTTCTCTAAGAAAGAATTCTTAGACTATGTTTGGTTTTAAAAAAATTTGAAAAAAAATGTAAGGGAAAAAATAGAAGAAAAGAAAAAGTGAAGAAAAATAAAGATTGGATTCAAAGTCAACAAATTATATATTATTTGCTATTGTAAATTTATTTAATTTATTTTAACCTATCAATGTAAAAATTAACTAATTTGAAAATGTATAAGTTTGTAACTAGTATTAATTATATTCGAATCTTTTTTATTTATATTTTTCATATCACAACAAAATGAGAAAATAATTTTGCTTAATATTTTTTCTTTCTTTGATACATTTTGGGAATTCAACATAACCTTAATATAAAGTTAGGAAAGTATTTGTTATGGTAGAAATTCTTTTTCATTCAATCATACTTAAGAAACTTTTATTGGTAATAAATACATATGGTATACAATTAAGTACACTCATCAACTCCATATTGAGCTTAAACAGGGATGACAAATAATTGACTTTAAAAATTAATTTAATTTAATTTGTATTTTCTTATTTTTAATATAATAATAATAATAATAATAATAATAATAATAATAATAATAAATGCTTTTTAATAAAATAAGTTATAAAAATTTATAATATTTTAATTATTTATAAAGTTTACTTATTTTAATGTAATTAAAAAATTTTAAAAATAAATTTTTGTGAAAAAATTTAAAAAATTTTCAGAAAAAAGTTAAAGGATGGGTACTATTTAATTTTTTCGATTAAACATGAATAAAACTTATTTTAAATAAAGGGAGGATGGTTGGAATCGTTGGATAAGATCATCCGTACCTAATCTTGAAATACCAAACGCACCCAACGGAGACTAGTGGAGTCGTCGCTTGACTTTCTGGCAAAAAATGAACTTCCACGTGGAATTTTCCTCCTTTTTCTTGCTAAAGCCGTGTACACAAACCGCATGTTATCAATTTATCACTACAAACCATAGGGCGGCTGATGATAAAGCAGCCATGTACGGACAAAGATTCAACCACTAATGTCTTGCTAAAATCGTGAGAAAAGCAAGTGGGGTTGTATGACCCGCATTTTTCACGTGCACCCCCACTCGATCGGCGAGACTCGTTTTTTATTTGTGAAAAATTAATTTTTAAAAAAAAGTTGAAGCCGCTACTTATTTTATTTTTATTTTAAAGGGAAAATAAAACAAGAAAAAAAAACCCTAAATATGACTCCATAATTTTTGGAAAAAGCATGTCTTTGAAAAACCTGAGTTTAAGTTCGGGGATCAGGTTACCTATTGGGAAGGTATCTTTAAAAGGTAGCACCCCTCTAAGCCCTTTAAAGGTCTCTACTGACAAAGTTAATGGAAGTGTGACAATTAATCAGTTAATTATAGATACCTAAATAGGTTAGGTGATTTTAAAGAGTGACATGCCAAACACAATCAAATTACAATAAAGGAGAGTTAGGGTGCGTACCTGAACCACTCTTCAAACGCTATCATAAAACATAAAAGTTAGTGTAGAAATGTAGCACACAACATTTGTTTTATTCAAGCAAATCAGACATATATCAAGACATCCAAGAATCACGTCAAATATGGATATGGTCATTAATGACATACAAGTCCATAGAGTTCTAAAAAATAGATGAGAAGAGAGCGCACCAGGATAGCAAGCTAGTACTCCTCTATGGGAATCAAGAGCATCTCAACAATAAATACGAAACAAATTCATGTATATCATCAAGAAGAATAAAAAATCAACATATCAAGCAAACAATATTGAAGAAGGTATCATGAATGTCGGGCCTCCCACCAAAGCCCTAATTAATTTCGCATGAGTTGATTCCATGAATTTCATTGTTTGGAATCATAAAATTTATTCATGCTTAGAAAAAATCGAGAAAATTAGTTGAAAATCAAATAAAATAGTGAAAATGCGTGCCGGAAGGAAAATGACAACAAAAGAGTGTTGAAATCTGGATTTTATAGCCTAGATAAGATCTAAAGATGAATTTTTCAAAGTTGATAATGTTTAGTTGAACAATGGTTTTGAAATTCAATTTAAAACAGTAAATTCTCAATCAAAGAAGCAAGTAGGGGAGAAGATGCTTGTAGCACGGTTGCTATGATGGAGTGGAGCTTGTGAATGAGATTTGAGACTGCAGTGCTGGCGTTGAACTCCAAAATGCATTCTGCCCTCTTTTGGCACCTTCCGAAGCTTCCTGTTGTTCAAAGTTTTGGTGACTTCTAGTGAGGGATGGAGAATTCCAGCAACCTTGGGTTGCTCTTGAGAAATACGGACCTTGGAGTAACCAACTTTCCCTATCCATGTCTTCCTTGGAGTGGTTTAATGTAGTTTGAATGACATAATTGACATATGGGTCCAGCATCATCCGATCTAATTAGGGATATATGGTCTATGAATTCTTTAAATGATACAAGCAAACTGCTCTTCCCCAGTATATTTCAGGTACTTCTCAACGACATTGCTGCTGTACTTCTGCATGGAGAGGTGCCTATATTAACCCTCTGATTGGTTGAGCGTTTCTGTTCTTGCCCATGAACCCTCAAATTCAAATACATATTACACAACATAATTCCCAAATGGATCTTGGGCCAAGATAAGAGCATTGGCAATGATCGCGGATAGCAAACGAAGTCTATGTTCCCAGATTTGTATCAATTAAGAGTTTTATAGAGAGCGTGGAGGCTGTTCCATGATGAGATGATAAGAGTTCATGTTCTTTTGATACTCTTGGGCAATAATAGCATGCTGGTGTCATTCGGTTCAGTTCCCTTAGAAAAACAGCATCAGCACCTTCCTATTTCCTTGTAATGATCCCTGTTATACACCAGAAACTATCAGCACTAGGTGTACTGTTGGAGATGGTTTGAATAGCTACTCCTTCTTGTCAGAGTTTCAAAGACAGCTTGGGCATCCGTGGGACTTGAAACGGATTGGGAACTTTGAAGTCAATATGCTGATACTTCTTCCGATATTGTCTCAAACTCCTGGAAGTGAATAACTCTGTAATCAAGTTAATAGTCCTATTCATATCATCAACCCAAGTGTTATAGAACTTGATGATGTATCGTGTTTCGGTGACATCAGTAAATGAACTTCTGAATATAATCTTTCTAGCTGTTGAAAGGACTGTAATAAATCCTTAATTTCCACTTGACCCCATGCGAGTTCTATTCCATCTACTTCATCAAATGCCTTGCATACGGTCTCGGATGCTCTTTTCCCCAAGAATTCATTATACCCCGACTCTCTTTGAGACGCTTCATAGGAATGAGGTAAAAACCGAACAGGAGGAACGGATGTCAACCATGCATGACTCTTATCTTCTATCTCAGGAGAGGTATGTGAGTTGAGCGAATTAACTGATTTAAGAAGCGGAGGACTGATTTCGCTGAAGGTGACCTATAGAACCATAAAAATTTCTGATTCTGATATTTCAGATAATGGCTTCCTCTCTGAGATCTGAACTGAGCATGCTGCATTTTGATCCCTTAGTTGATCCGCTTTACAAAGAAGTTCAAGCACGTTCTGACTTGATCGAGCTGTCTCATTTCGGATATAGATACCAGCTGATCTGGGAAAAATCTCCTTTTCCATTTCATTAGAATCTTTAGGAATATGACTAGGAAAATTTAGATGATCCAGAAAGTCCTTGTTCATGAATTTTTAATCCCGGGGAAACCATTAGCATTGATAACAAGGAAGCCTTGGAGACTTGTAGAATTGTTGATCTTTCATGGAGTACTAATGTTGGATGATGTTGAGTAAAGCTTTTCGTAAACCGAGATATTATGTAGAGCAATAGGCATTATTTCAGAAAATCAGGAAAAATTAAGTCATGAAAGTAGTTTGAATAGAACTTCAATCCCTGACAAGTGTCATGAACTTCTAACCGAGTTCCTCATCAGCAGTGTCATAAGAGTGACTTCATGAGAAGTTTCTTGCTGTATCAGAATCAGCAGCATTAGGGGCTGCTTCATCTCTTTTGCAGGCAGACATTCATCTTTAGGAACCAAACAGCTAGGGAGCATCATCATAAACTAACTCATTGACAAGAAGTGGACTTCCTGACACATAAGGTAAGTAGATCTTAGATTTATGTTCATGAAACTGATCTCCAGCCAGATGTTGCACCTAAAAAAACAAGGTCCATTGTCAAAAGCTCCACCATCAGAACATCCATCTCCATTAGAATACGCAGAAACAACTGGAAACTATCCACGTTTAAGATCCATCTTGCATGCACTCTCTAGATAAAACAATTATGGTTTGGCGGATCTTATTCTATATAATCCATTAGGGTTATCAACCCAGCAACTGCACCTGAATTTGCAATTATAAGATTTATTCCCCGACTTCCATTACAAACAAGACTAATCAGCCTGGGCAACAAAGGATCTGTCAATCACTTCATCAGATTTCATTAAAAGTGCAAGTGAAGGTATGATGCGCACGGTCTTCAAGGTTACAAGGAACCTAACAACAATAGAAATTGCTCTAACAATCTTTTCAAACCCGTCAATTCGATCCAATGCATTCTCTGCCTAACTTTGAACTCAATGAGCGTTCTTGGACCCAACTAGAAGGTCATGATCATCCATGTGAGTAGATTGCAGGGTGTGTGCTATGTTAACAAATACCAGAAAGCTCCTCTGATAATTAACGATATTTTAAACTAGCCACTTGATGTATTATGATGCATGCCACGGAAGGCTTTGGATGTAGAAATCATGTGAGAAAAGGATGACGCCTGTAACTTGTCTACGAGTCGTGGAAAGCCACTTGGATTTTAAGTGGATAATGAATAAGTGAAGAGCTTCTAGTCCCAAGATAGTGGACTTGAAGTAAATTTGGCTCTACTATTCTCAGATGGATAAACTGAAGATAGCATTAATGCAGAAACTGACTGGTTGCGATTAATATAATCAAAGTTCATTATCCTCGAATCTATGTCTTCCTCAACATCCGTCATCTGAGTAATTCCAAAAACATAATTGATTTGATCGAATATTGTGACCAGAGATCTTGCCAACAGTTGGACTGTGTAATCATAAGTCCTTTTCCATAGTAGAAATTCCTGAAGATCCCTCTCTCTTTGCTGTTTCCATGCAACCCTTCTTCTGTTATTCAACCAAATTCACACGATATGAATCTCCATCACTACCCTTCATTCTTCACAGTCCACCAGGAATACACTGAGTACACCGCGTTTGCAACACACTTTATCTTTCATATCAGCACTTCTATCAGTCCCGAATACACACCCAAATATATAGACAAAGACTGGAAGGTAGTATGAATAGGGGAACAGAGGACATGGATAGACACATAGTAAAAACCGGGGAAGGAATAAGCAGAGGATGCCAATTAACGTAGCCTCATTTCAAGTGTTAATCCATGGGCTTAGATTGGTGGGAAGAGTAAAAGAGAGATAGGGCAAACAATGTCATCAAATAATATACCATAAAACAGAGTCTCACTGAGTTCGAATGATCAAAAATAAATAAATGAATATAGTAATAGGGAATGAAACAATATTTGTAAGCATATGCAAAAACTAGAAATCAGAAACGTTCACATAGAGTTTCCACCATCCTCAACCCAACAAGCAAACAGTGTTCCCGATCATAAAAGGAGAGAATGAAGAATATAGATTGGGAAGGTGAGCCAGAAAAATAATCAGAAAGCTTACCTTAGAACTTTTCTAAAGAAGTACTGCTTCTCTTTTCCAATTCCCCTCTCCAGGATGAATCTCTTTCCCCACGTTTTTTTTATGTGTGCTGAAAATCCTCTCTGAAAAACCCCCCCTTCTTTACTATATCTCCTCTTCTGCTTTTGGTATCTTTTTCTCCTTCTTTTTTAAGGATCTGGTCTTCCACCTTTTATGCGAGTAATAATGGGCCACCAAGGAACTACTATGGAGCACTGAAAACAAATTTAAAGACATGTGCTAAAGGGACAAAATTGAGGGTCTACAGGTTGTATCCTATTAGGTTTTGTTGTCGTAATTGTTTTTTTTTATATTTTATAAAACAAACCCCTATTTGAAAATTTAAAAATAGTTTTTAAAATTATTTTAGTTAGCCTTTAATTTTTTTTTTACCAGTCCTTAAAATACTAAAAAAAAAAAATTAAGAAAAATGAATTTCTTATATTTAATTGCATTATAAAAAATATGAAATAAAATAAAATTTAATTAAAATTAGTTAAAAATTTATGTATTTTTGAATTATTTAAGTTTTAAGTCTAATAGTTAAATGAAATTTGTTTGAAATATCTTTTTGTTAGTTGGTGTACTTGACTAGTATTGATTGACTCGAAGGCTGCTACAATTATTTGGAGTCGGGGACTCTTCCTCTAGGGCCCAGCTGCATAGCTGCCCAATGGCTGCAATTCATCATTCTCTCCAATTATAAAATGAGAGATCTATACCTTGATTTCCACACACTCTAAAAGGGGGCAATGGCACTATTAGGAGGTAATCCTTCAACCCAGGGAATCAAGCTTGATTTGAAGACAACAACCAGTGTTTTTGAGCCAGGAAATTTGAGTGTGACTTGCATTCGAGTGGAGACTTCAAACATCGCTTCCCCTCCCAAGCCATTGTTGATTGTTACACCAACCATTCAAGGGACATACCCAGTTCTCTTGTTTCTTCATGGCTTCGAGCTCCGCAACACCTTCTACACCCAGCTCCTTCAACTCATTTCTTCCCATGGATACATAGTGGTGGCTCCTCAGGTGCTTTCTCAACCTCTCTTCCCTGTTAACTATCCTCCTCCCCCTATTTTTCTTTTTCTTCTTCTACTCGTTTCCCATTTAATTGTACTTAATATATAGTTGGAGATGATAAGAGGATGGTTTCAGGTTCAGGGTGAGTTATGTTTATCCAAAATAGTTTCCATCTCCATCCTATTAAAAAAGTTAAATGGGTAGGGTGGGCATACGAATTTACCATACTCGCCTTGCCCGACTATTTAACTTTTTTTTGAAAAAAATTATTTATTTTAATTATATTAAAATAAATATATTTTATAAATAATAAAAATAATATAATTTTTTATAACTTATTTTATTTTGAATGTGATGGAACGAGATAAGATTAGACAATACCTAAATCCATTTTGAGCCTGCCTCGGGTTTTAAAAAAATTCTAAATTTGTCTCGAATCCATTTATTTAAATTTTAAACATGTTCCACTAGGGGCAGGGTGGTGAGATTGGTACTAAAAAAAACCTGTCATATTGTCATCTCTATATATAATTATAAAATTAAAGGTAATGATCTTTGTAATTGAAGTATTGCAATCCAAATTAGTTCAATATATTTATATATTGACATAATAATAGAGGTGCAACCTGTTTAACAGGTTGACCCGAATGAAATCCAACCTAACCCAATGTTTAGATGAGCTTTGGTAATCATTTTGACATCTAGGTTGATCTTATATTAGGGTTTTTCAATCTTGAACTCAATTTGAATTATTCTGGACCAAAGTTTAGGAAATTGAACCTAACCCAAACTTGATTTAATATTTTTAATCAAGTTCATCCGAAAGATTGCAAGGCATTTGGGAGAACTTTCAATTAATAACCGCATGCACAAACACATTTTCTATTAATCTCCAATCTCTGACATGCAGTACTGTGAAATGGTTTTCTATATAGTTATACGGACTATTACCTCCTTCTGGAATTCAAGAGATCAAATCAGCAGCAGCAGTCACAAATTGGCTATCCTCAGGCCTTCAATCTGTGCTCCCAGAAAATGTGAAACCAGACCTACTCAAGCTTGCTCTTTCAGGCCACAGCAGAGGGGGAAAGACAGCATTTGCTCTGGCACTAGGGTATGCTGATACATCCCTCAACTTCTCAGCCCTACTAGGACTAGACCCTGTTGGTGGGTTGAGTAAATGTAGCCAAACAGTTCCCAAAATCCTAACCTATGTTCCTCATTCCTTCAATCTAGCAATCCCAGTTTGCGTAATCGGCACGGGGTTGGGCGATGAGCCAAGGAACTGCCTAACATGTCCATGTGCCCCAGATGGAGTGAACCATGTAGAGTTTTTCAGTGAGTGTAAACCTCCTTGTTCCCACTTTGTGACTACTGAATATGGTCACTTGGACATGTTAGATGATCATCTTTCAGGCTGCATTGGGGCGATTTCGGGTTATATCTGCAAGAGTGGGAAGGGTCCTAGGGACCCCATGAGGAGATGTGTGGGTGGCCTTTTTGTTGCATTCTTGAAGGCTTATTTGGAAGGTCAGACTGGAGATTTCAAAGCCATTGTTGATGAACCTGATCTGGCTCCTGTGAAGCTTGATCCTGTTGAGTTCATAGAAGCATGAAATCATGGATTCTTTGTAATGCTATAAGGAGTGTGACAGCAGATTTTTTTTTTTTTTTTTTCGGTTCGTCTTTGGGAACAAAGATTCAAATAAACGAAACTGTGTTGTATTGCTAATGACCTCTACTATTCTCAAGACCCATCATTTGTGTTAGACTAAGAATGGGGGATTGGGTGTTCCATATTATAAGAACATCACATGTGGATTAGGTCATTTTTGATAGGGTCTCAATAGATGATCATTAATTGTTTCCAATTATTATGTTTGTTTTTTCTCTTACATGGCAATGCTTAATTGATAATAAAAATGCAGTACAATGATTCTTGGCTTTCAGTACTGTGATCAATACTTTTGGAGGTTTCACTTGGCAGTACACTGCCATCCAACTCAGCTAAAGCACCATTGATTAATTGGAATTTGCATTATTCTAGTACTTGGTATATATACCTTTGGGAGCAAATAACATATGAAGGCGTGTGGAAAGACTATGTTTGAGGAGTATTTTTGGAAACGGTTTAGAAAAATAATTTTATCATATTTTGTAAATCAAAATTTTATTTGAAACCTTGAAATATTTTTAACTTGTTAATTTTCTTTGTTTTTAAATATGTTTTTAAAAATAATTTTTATCCATAATACTTTATTTTTAGTTATTCTTTATATTTATATAATTATTTTTAAACAATCTTAAAAAAGAAAAAAAAAAAAAACTTAAAACAATTAAAATGTATTATTTTAAAATATTATATTTTCTGGTTTTAGAAATAGAAAATTGTTTTATGTTTTTAGAAATAAAAAAATTGTTTCCTGTTTTTTTGGTTGTTAAATATATTTTTTTCCTTTTTTTTTTTTTTGGAGAAATAGGAAACTATTTTAAAAGATGGTTATTAAGTAGGACCTAATTTGCCGAGCACAATGGTCGTCAACATTCATATGGGGCTTTCCTTTGTTCATTAATTCCTCTAGCTTATAAGGCTATGGGCCATCAAAATTTATACACTAAAGTTGTGTGTTGGTGAAAATTGTCGTTGGTGGGGTAACGTTGGAAATAGGTTTGCTAGTTAGATGACTACAAACATCCTTCTTCTTTTGTTACAGGAGAGGAATCGAGGAAGACGTTCATGATATTTGTCCAAATATTAACTTCATTTAATCATTATATTTGTCAAAATTTTAATTTCAATTCTTTTGGAATAAAATTTTATTAATGTGATGAGGTAAGGTTATGTAAGATAAGGTTTAAGGGGTATTTTAGGCATTTTATATTAAATAAGGTAATTGAGGGTATTTTAAGGATTTTCATTAAATTTTCAATGGCGACAATTAACAATCACCTATACGTCAATGGTCATAGTTGGTCAAAAGCGTGGTCTTGCTCTAATCAGGCTGCTCATCGGGTGTTGGTATAATTTTTCAAAAATAATGGACTAAAGTGTAATTGTCGACAATAATAGTATGCTACCATGTAGAAGTACAATCTTATGCTATAATACTATGAGCTTGTTTTATTAACAATATTTTCTATAGATGAGATGAGAATTTACCAAATTAATGACATAAGTAAAAATTTGTAAAAGACTAAGAACTATTTTTCTTTAGGGGGGTAATGCTCTCTATTGATGAGTTATTTGTAGTCAACCAAATAAACTATAACAATATGAAACCTTTGCTCCCTATATGTACGATTGAAACATTACAGTAAAACCTTCATAAATTAATAATTTCATTTAAATAATGAATTTTTTCGATTCCAACTTGGACTAGTATACTAAGTTAATAACTCACTAAATACATAAAATAATAATATTTTCAAAAATATTTGAAGGCCCCAAAAAATATAAATTAATAATTGATGAAAAACATAATATATATATATATATTGAGTAACTTCATCATATAGTCAAACTAGGAGGATTGACATTTGGCCAAGATGTGATTTATCTCTTTCCTTGGTTGGAGTGGAACTTTGGTTTTCTTTAGTGAGGAACCGTTTCACTTGATGGATAGTCAAATGATCAAGACGAAATGCTTTAGGATGGTCGAAGATTAAGGTAGTCTATGATAAAAGATAACCTGCTCATGGGCTTAAGAATATGTATTAAGTATTTTTTTATAACTTTTATTTTATTAATTAAATAGATGAAGATATGCATTCATTACATTTTAATTATTTGTCCTAGTCTTTAGTTGCTAGTGAGCTGCATGAGATATGGGTCATTCATTTACGTAGTTGGTTTGTTTCTATTTTAGTGGTCATTTGTGTGAGTATTTTTTTGTATTTAAACACTTGCTCCATGAAAAGTAAGACATCCATCAAACTTATTTATCATCTCATCTCAGGGTTGTATTGGGAGGTGCTAACCCCTCGAAGCTTTTAAACTTGCTCTTACTAAACCTTTCCTTATCGCATTGTGAGTCTAAGATCACTTAAAATTAACCATTATTTATGAATCCAAGATGATTACTTGGATTTAGCACAAATTTTATGAGAGACAAGAAAGGTTAATTCTTTTGAGAATGACACCCAAATCCTTTGTGTCCCCTTCAAGGTTAACCAATATATAGGTGCTAAAATATCTGAAAGAGAAATCAGAGAATGCAAATATGAAAGGATCGATCCATATCATCCATACAATATGCTTTTGTCTATACTTATTATTATTCTTTCTGTTCAAAGAAAGAAAAGGACACACCCATTGAAGATGAAACCCAAGATACTTGTAGTATGTGGCTTATATTGAGTGAAAAACATATAGAGAAAAAGGGGCAAATACCCATGTAGTATAGTTCAAGAGTATTTTTGAAATTTTAATACCTGAGGGTTAGTATAAATACCCTTTTATGTAACCCTAATTTAAATATACTGAAAATCTTCTTTCCTATTCTTGTAGACGTAGGCAATCTATCTAACCACGTTAAATTTGTGTCTTTTTTTTTTTCCCTCTAATTTTTTCACTAGGAATTGTTGCATGAAGATCAATAATACTGTCCTAGCTCATTGCAAAGTGCAGCCAAACTGTCTTTATTAAAATTTGTCATTCTTGGCTTGGGTCACTTTCCTAGTTTTGTTTCGGGGTGGGGGGACCATTTCAAAGGTTAATCTTTAATTGAAATATAGATGCTATGTTTTTAAAAATAAAGTTTTTTTTTTTTTTTAAATTTTGGGGTGGGGACCATTTCAAAGATTAATCTTTAATTGAAACATAGATGCTATGTTTTTAAAAATAAAGTTTAAGGTGACATTTTAGCCAAGAATATTCCCCCAAGTTCATTTAGGGTGTGTTTAGTTCTTAATAGTACAAAGCAAAGAAAAAAAATACCTATGAAAATAATTTTTTTATGTTTAGTTTTATTATGAAAAAATATGAAATAAATTAAAATATATTTAAAATTAATTAAAATTTTATTCACTTTAAAATTATTTTATGTTCACGTAGAAGTGGAAAAGTAAGTTAAATGGGTTTAAAGTAACACTTAAAAAAAAATTTATGACTTTAAATCTACTTTTTTAATTTTTTTTTTAATACTTTTCATCTTTATTTTTTTTCTTTTACATTTTTCCTCAAATTTTTCGCCAACCAAACATTAGTTAAATCATAAGAGTTTGAGCTAAAACCTCAAACAAATATAAATGGAGATGGAGATAAAGGTATAAGTATAACTAATGGGGTTTTGCTGAATCCCATTAATTATGCAGATTGAATGCAGCACAAACACTACATATTTTGCGTGTTCTAAGTTCTACACTTCTGATAGTTTGAAGCTCTATTGCATATTTCTTCAAACTCATGTCGCAAGGTTGCGTGTGAAGGAAATATCGGGTGATTGGAGCTTAAACATGTTTTTTTATTAGAATTAATTGGTTAAAAGGAATGAAATAATTCTCATTTGAATTTGACATTTTCTATGTTATTGTTTGAAGAATAATCTATTTTTTATATGAATGCTATTAGTATTTAGAATCAGTATATTTTTGACAAAACCCTTTATTATCAATCAACATATTTTTTATTATTTAGAATAGAAAAATATGGCACTGGATCACCATGTGGGGCGTGAACGCCGATCCTCCACCCATTATAGGATAAGACCGCCTGTGTGTTTCAACATGCCGAGAGAGAGGGAGAGGGAGAGCAATGGCAGCGTTAGAAGCTAGGCCTGCACCGGCGGCAGCAACAGATGTTTTTAAGCGAGGAAACTACACAGCGAAACCCATAACAACTTGTAACGCTCCAAAGACATTGTTTATTGTAACACCAGACACTGAAGGAACATACCCAGTTCTCCTGTTTCTTCATGGCTACAACATCTGCCCCTGCTGCTATACGAACCTCCTTGAGCATATTTCTTCTCATGGAGATATTGTTGTGGCTCCTAGGGTATCTGTCCAACTCCCTTTTCCCTTATTTTTTTATTTTTTTTTTTACATTCTTTCAAAATCAACTAATATTATGCAATGGTTGATGGTTTGTCTAGTTACTCAGCCTATGTTCTTTGTACGGCCGACCGGATATCAACTCTGCAGCGGAAGTCGCCAACTGGTTAAGCTCAGGCCTTCAATCTGTGCTCCCAGAAAATGTTGTTCCAGACCTAAGCAGGCTCGCCCTTGCAGGCCATAGCAGAGGGGGTTATCTAGCATTTGCTCTTGCACTGGGGAATGCCAACGTATCCATGAATCTCAAGTTCTTAACCCTAATAGGTATAGACCCGGTTGCTGGGGCAAATAAATGCATGAAAATGTGTCCAAAGATCCTAACTGGTGTCCCTCATTCCTTCATTCTGGATATCCCGGTTATGGTAATCGGTACGGGTCTTGGGGGCGAGTCTGTCATCGGCTGCATACCATGTTCTTGTGCTCCTGATGGGCTCAACTACGCGGAGTTTTTCAACGAGTGCAAGGATAATTGCCTTGGCTTTGTTATTCCAGATTATGGTCACATGGACATGTTAGATGATGATTATTGCACCAATTGCATTGGAACATCCATTGGGGCGATTATGGGTTCCATGTGCAAGAGTGGGAAGGGTGATAAAACATCGATGATGGAGTGTGTAGGTGGGCTTGTCGTGGCCATGCTGATGGCTCATTTGGAAGGGGAGACTGGAGACCTGGACGCCATTGTTGATGAACCTGGTATTGCTCCTGTCAAGCTTGAGGTTATGGAGGACTCAGAACCATAAGTTAATGTTCATGAGGAATGCCCTAATGGGTGTGGCTATTGAGGTTTTTAGTATTTTGGGGATAGATAAACTTCCAAATTTGTTGCTAGTTGTTTTTTTTCCTTTGTCCTATATCTCAATATTTGTTGCGGTTTGTTTTCTTTGCTCCATAGCTAGGGGTGCAATTTCGAAGTGTTAACCCAACCCAACCTGATACCCAACATGAGTCGGACCCGATGCTCGGATGGATTTGGATAAACATTTTCATTATTCAAATTGAAATTGAGTTAAGTTTTTACAATTGAAACTCAATTTGGATTGAGTTTGGGTCAATATTCAAACAAATCGAGTTTAACTCGAATTTGATTTAATATTTTTATAATATTTATAATTTTATTATCTTATATGATAATATTCATTTTTCTTTTAGATTTTAAAGAAAAAAAAACCAAATTATACTTATATTATGTGCTTTTACATTTTTAATAAAAAATATATAAGTTTATTTTTATTATTTTATTATTATATTAAAATTTTATATTATTTATATTTTTAAATTTTGATATAAATATATAGATTTTTTTTTACACCACTATGAATGTATTTTGAATCTTATAACCTAATCAATACAACCAATTTGAATTTAACTCGATCAATCTGAGTTTAACTTGACTAACTCGAATTTAAACCGAATTTAGAAAAATGAGATTGGGTTAAACTAGGGTCAAGTACCTTATATTAGAGTTTGGGTTGAATTTAAATTGAATTTGATTGTTTCTTCAATAAGATTGGGCTTGCGTTAATAATCAACTTTACCAATTCCCCCAAGTTGCATGGTGATATGGTCATATCTTCATCTATCACTATGGTGTGCAGGTAGGTATAAATATTTATATATTCAACAGATCATGTAAATCAAGTCTAAGAATATGACACTGCCCTTTCTTTGACCAGAAAAAGGGAGAGAAGGTGATAAAATCAAAAGAAAAGAAAGGTAGCCAATCTAAAGCCCTGCTTCCCATTCACATATTCCACCATTTTATTAATTGCACTAGACATTTGCTTTTGACTATGTGCATTGCAAAGCTTCTGTTGCATTCACTTTCTTTTTATTTCTCTTATCTTACTTTAAATGAGATAAGGATGCATTTTGGAAAAGAAAAAGGCCACACAGTCATGATGTTGAAGAAAATAAATTTGAAATATTATGAGTTTAATTAATAGGGGAAAATCAATCAAGTGCATGAATATAAAAAATAATGTACGTCAAGATCTTAGCTAGCTCTAAATCTAAAAAGTATATATATATAGAGAGAGAGAGAGTAAAAAAAATATGCAATTAATAGTATAAAAAAAGGTTGTGAACTGCATACTTCTGTATTTAAATGTGGGAGAGAGAGAGAATAAAAACAATATGCAATTAATAGTAAAAAAAAAAAGGTTGTGAACTGCAGACTTTTGTATTTAAATGTGGGTGAGAGAGAGTAAAAACAATATGCAATTAATAGTAAAAAAAAAAAAAAAAGGTTGTGAACTGCAGACTTTTGTATTTATATGTGGGAGAGAGAGAGAGAGAGAGAGTAAAAACAATATGCAATTAATAGTAAAAAAAAAAAAAAAAAGGTTGTGAACGGCAGACTTTTGTATTTATATGTGGGAGAGAGAGAGAGAGAGAGTAAAGACAATATGCAATTAATAGTAAAAAAAAAAAAAAAACGGTTGTGAACAGCAGACTTTTGTATTTAAATGTGGGTGACACGTCAAGAGGATTGTGGCTAAAGCAGAAAGGTTTCTTGGTTTAGCAGTTAGGAATATTTCATCATATGTTCTTTAGCCATTTCGATGCAAGATAAAGTAGAAATCCTTTTATCTCAGTCCTACCATGCTAACTTCTTTTGAATTTTATAATCCAAACATACTTTACTAAACAGCATAAATATCATCATCCTTACCCCATTCTTTTCCATCCAAATTAAGTTCCCAGAAGTAGTTTACATTAAGAAGAAGACAGGAAAAATGGCTTCTACTCGGGAGACAAGACAAAATATGGAGGTGATTAAAAAGAAACTGTTCAGAAGTGCCATGCAGGGTAAATGGGATGAAGTTGTGAACATATATAAGGAAAATGAAGAAGTTCACATGGCCAAAATCACAAAATCAGGGGACACAGCATTACATGTAGCAGTTTCTGATGACCAAGCGCGTATTGTGGAACAGCTACTACTCATTATCCGGGGTAAAGCTAAGGTCAAGGAGGTTCTCAAGATACAAAATGAGCGAGGGAATACCATTCTCCATTTAGCAGCATCTATGGGGAGCATGGAGATGTGTAAGTGCATTGCTGATGCACTCCCGGACCTGATTGGCGCCCGCAACCATGACAGTGAGACTCCTCTCTTCTTGGCTGCACTACATGGGAAGAAAGAAGCTTTTATTTGCCTCGATGAAATATGCGGATTGGATAAGGGCAACACTTACTGTAGGAGGAATGATGGTGATACCATTCTTCATTGTGCCATCGCGGGAGAATACTTTGGTGAGTGCTTTGCTAGAATCTTGTTCATGATCTGATTAAAGTATATCTTATCCTTTGAAAATAACTCTATATCGATAAGCAACTCAATCTGATTAAAGTATATCTTATCCTTTGAAAATAATCTGATTAAAGATTTATCATTGTGTTTGATAGATTTGGCTTTTCAAATAATTAGCCGGTACAAGAATCTTGTTAACTCCGTAAATGAGCAAGGATTGTCGCCTCTCCATCTCCTGGCCACCAAACATTCTGCTTTCAGAAGCGGGAGTCATTTTCGATGGTTCACCAACATCATATATCACTGTAAGAATCACTTTTCCTTCAAAACTACTTCCTTCCTCAAATAATGTCTGGCAGCACATTTCCCTTTCCTCAATAGGCCTTACTTTGGTATTCCAGTTCTGCCTAGACGTGAATTAAGCACAATCCTCTGCACGGGATTGGTGGCAAATCAAGTGGATTTCATGGGAATAGGATTTTATCTTTTTGACACTCCATTTGAGTAAAAGAGCTTTTCTCTCTTTGAAAGCCTGTACAAACAAGGCCTTAAATGTATTTTGGCAATGATGAACATTGTCTCATAACTACAGTTTTCACTTTGCTCTATTGACTGTTATTTTCAAGGTATATTTGTTGAAAAGCTTGAGGAGGAAACATTCAAGCAGGAGGAAGCTATCGTAAAAACTTTTGATGAAGAAAAGGATCCTCTATGTCCAGAGAACTACCAAACATGCATCAATTTCCTCCGATTGCCCTGGTCGGCCTTGACAATACTATGTGGGTGACGATATCATAGAACTACACTTTTTCTTTTTATTTGTTTAATCATATTTTATGTTGTCCCAACTAAGTAGTTTTAGTGTTTTACCATATAAGTAATTTTGCTTTGGGAGGTGATTTTTCTGGGACCTCCCATCTATTAATCTTAGACTAGATGAGCACCATCGAAGCATGCGACCCTGAATTCACATATTCTATGAAGACTGCAAATACAAATCAAAATCAGTCTACTTCCATTCGAAGTTAGGGCCATCAGGCCAATTCACTGAAGTTATTTCTTGCTAGGCTTTCAGGCTTAAATTCATTCGGGTCTGGATTAGGCACTGTTCTTATATATTTGTCTTGGCACTTCCATTTCCTGTATTCTAATAAAAAAGCCCTCACTGAGCCTCTCCCCATTTTCAGTTGATCCTGGAAACCGTCCAAACACAAATCTTGAGCAATCAGATCAGAAGACTACCAATGGTAAGTATCATCTCTTTTGTTGTACATTAACTATGTTTTAAAATTTTAAAAACATTATAAAGGAAAAAAAAAATCCCCAGTTATAAATTATTTTGCTGAGATGTTAGCAGCTTAGCTATCATAGAAACGTGAAATGCAAGAAGTCAGTGCAAGCCTAAGTTGAGGTAAATTATGCATGTTGGCCTAGAAAGATACATATTTAGTGGTAGGAGGAATAAAGTTTGTTTTAGAGGTTCTCTCTATTGATTCTCTCACAGACTCGGGAACATAAAATAATCTTCTGCAAAATAGAGGGTGACACTTTTCATTGAGTGTAGCGCGGAGAATCTCTTATGCGAAGCCTCTGTACATGTAGTAGTACTCTTTAGCAATAGGCTTATTTGCATGGTGATATCCATGGATCTGTGAATTGGCAGCATTAAACTGATGCCTTGCTTTTTGAATGTTCTGTTACGACTTCCCTCTATGCTAAAAGTAGTCATTAAGCTACTTCCCATTTTCAGCTAATACCGGAAAAGATCCAGGAACTGGTGGGCAAGCTGATCTGGAGGATCCCAGTGGTTAGCAATCATCTTCTCTATCTGGCATCTATGTTTAATGGGCTTCAGAAAAAAAGCATGAGCTGTTCCTATATGCATTATCACAGTATACTCAGAGCAGCTTATGGACCATTGTCTTGTGCATGGGGGGCAGCCTACATTGAAATTAAATGTCACTTCAGAACCTTTGTAAGATCAGAAAAAGAATATTTTGAGACATTAAAATGAGCCAACATGCAACAAAAAAAGGGATAGATTTTTCTGCTAGCTCTCACATGGTTGTATCCAATTTTGCAATGTAAAGGACCAATCTCCTAGAGGAAGTGCATACTACTGTCTTCCATTTCCAGGAACATGAAAAGTGAAAATAATGCAGGAACATGTTCAGCAACACGTTTCTAAAATTTGTTTTGGGCTATATCTTTTGAATGCGTCATTTTTTTTATTATATAAAAAACAATTACAAGATCTCTGAAAGAACCATTTGGGTTGGTTTCCGCTAGTAAAATAGCCTAAGTTTCTGCACATTATAGGTTGCTTGTAATGATCTCTATGTTTCCTTTTTAATTTTTGTGTTGTGACAATTCAAATAGAATTTTCCAATTATTTTGTTCAGGAAACCAATCAAACATGAAGGCGAAAGGAGAATTGCAGTCACAAGGGCATCAACTGATTCCCTCCAATTACCACACTTGCTTTAATATAATCAAGTTTGTATTCAAGGCAATATTAGTAATTCTCGGATTTGGTAAGCCTTTCCATACCATCCTTTACACCAATCCTTTAGACTTCAATTGTCCAGTATGCAGGACTTCAATTTTCTCAAAGGTTGTTATATCTGATGGTACTAAGGATTTAAGGCCGTAAAGAAGGTCCGGCAGAAAAAAGAGAAGCACGTATGGGCTGCACAGATCTTGGATGAACTTCTTTGTCATGCTTCTTTTTATGAGTACGAAGATAATGGAAGAAATCCTCAACAACCATCACAGAAGAAAGATGCTGACACAACACCTTACAGCATCTCGGATGATCATGGTGTTTCTTTTGACAACACCTTAGAAAGTCAGCATCTACCGGGAGGCACAGCAGCTCAACCTTCTTCAGCAACTAATCAACAGGGTGAAGATAAAGGAGCTCCCGCTGATCGAAGCTCACCAGAAGCTCAGCGAAAACAGAATGACAATGGTAAAAATAAGAAAAATGAACAAGGTAACAGTTATCTCTAGCAATTATATTTATTCTTGGCAAGAGTTTTATCTTTGATCTAATACTTGTCATCCATTATGTGGTCAGAATTTCTTAATAAATAAAATTTAATCATCTGATATTGGCAGATAAGAAGAAACCATCGGAAATGGAGAGAAAAGAGACACCCTTATTAGTTGCAGCAAAGAATGGTGTGGTGGAAATTGTGGAGAGAATTCTAGAACTTTTTCCAGTGGCCATCCATGACAAGGATTACCAAAAAAAGAACATTGTGTTGTTGGCAGTGGAGTACAGGCAACCCCATGTTTATGAGCTGTTAGTCAAAAGAAAAGTCCTCAAGGACGCCGTGTTTCGGCACGTGGACATAGATGGCAATAGTGCACTACATCTGGCTGCAATGCTTGGAGAGAATAAGCCTTGGCTTATACCTGGTGCCGCTTTGCAGATGCAGTGGGAAATAAAGTGGTACGAGGTATGCAATTATCCATTATGATTTCAGTATTAACTTTCCATTTTAAAAGGTGTAGACCATAAGAAATGAAGGGTACGATATATTGGGGTAGGAGGATTAAACCCTAAACCTGCTACTCTCAGGGACACTACTAATTGTGGTTGAAATGATTGCCTGAACAATGTGAGGTTCAGAAGTTTACATTCTGTTGGCTGCATCATTCTAGATAATCGAGTAATACCAGATTCTTAAGAAAATTAATTAGAATATTTAAAGTTATGATCAGACAAAATGCGTAAATGTTTTTAATTTTGTAAAATTATATGATATATTGCTATATAGAAAAAAAGAAAACGGATGGAGAAACTTATGAAGAACTCTTCCTTTTCCTTGTTAATTTGAACTTTGAACTATGCAGTTTGTTAAGAGGTCCGTGCCACAACATTTCTTTGTACGCTGCAACCAGAAGGGTGAGACTGCAAAGGATATCTTCACCGAGAAACACATGGATCTTGTCCAAGCTGGTGGTGAATGGCTATTCAAAACCTCTGAGTCATGCTCCGTGGTGGCAGCCCTCATTGCAACCGTGGCCTTTGCAACGTCTTCCACTGTGCCAGGTGGGGTGAAAGAAAAAGTTGGAACACCAACGCTAGAAGACGAGCCGGCATTTGACATTTTTGCCATATCTTCTCTTGTCGCGCTTTGTTTCTCAGTCAATGCTGTGATCATGTTTCTTGCCATTCTAACCTCTCGATACCAAGAGAGAGATTTTCGCATCTACTTGCCAAGGAAACTTCTAGTAGGCTTGACATCGCTCTTTGTGTCCATAGCTTCGATGCTAATCTCTTTCTGTGCCGGACATTACTTTGTCCTTATGGATAAACTGCAATACACTGCCATTCTTGTATATGCAGTAACCTGCCTTCCAGTAATCTTCTTTGCCGTGGCACAGTTTCCTCTGTACTTCGATCTTATGTGGGCCACTTTTAAGAAGGTGCCACAGCGAAGCTACAAGGTGGCTCCTCTCTAATGTTTTGCCTTACATAGATTTGACTTCGTTGTTTTGGGCTTGTGGATTCCATGTTTTAGCGGGTGGTTTCTTCTTAGTGATGGTGAGAAGAGATTTTATTGATATTAAGTTTATGTACAAGTGTCTTCTTCTATATTAAATGTTATGTGATTAAATGATATGATGGACTATTGAATTTGTGGTTACAATTGAATTGAGCCATTATAAGCCTTGCTTACAAAAAGCAAGATGCCCCAGGGAAAAGGAAGATCAGGGATTTATTTATTTATTTATTTAGGTATGAATATATGTGTTTTGAGTTTTTCCTTATGCTTTTCTTGCGCTTGTTGAGAAAAATCTCTATTAGCACAGATTTAACTTCATTCCTAGATAGATACAGTGCTCCCTTGAGTTGGTTTATTGAAAACCATCATCTTTTTGCATGATTTTATGTAGCCTTATTTCAGCCATCGTGGCTTATTGGTTTTCAATTGTTGAAATGTTTATATGCAACAACACATCTCTTTCATTTTTCAAAATTTTAATTAATCTCAAAATAATTTTTCTCTTATTTTACTCATTATTTATTCTTTTCTTTATTTTAATTTCCTCAAGATGATACTTTCCTTGAGTTTTTGTTGCCAGATAGAGATCCTCTCACTAGATTTTACTTTATTCCACAATTATTCTTTCCTTGAATTCATTGAAAAGAATGTCCTTCTGTGCAAGAGTTTAGCTTTACTTTATTCATCAGTATTATAATTGAATGAGTCATTCACATTTAAAAAGTAATTTGATGCGTTTTAAATATCCCATTTTTATTTTTCCAAATTTTCTAAATAAAATTTTAAAATATGATAGTTAAGAGGATAATGAAACATGGATGTTCTCTTTTTGGGGTCCATAAAATTGTGCTCATCCCGAATCCAGAGCAAGGTATCACTTTCAGTTTATGGTGGCTTGCCACAGTTGGGACAGCTTGTTTGCTCTACATATACAATAATCATCCTTGGTACCTTCAGCAATAGAACAGTAGTAGTTGTTCTAAGAAGAGGAAGAATGGCATTTGTCGTGGACACAGAACAAGGGGCCACTGGACCAAGCTTGATTTCATATGCCATGCAAGGGAAATGGGAAAAAGTTGTAGATATATGCAAGGAAGATCCGTGGGCTCATGATGAGAAGACCGCTACATCAGGGGACACGGCATTGCATATAGCAGTATCAGATGGCAGAGAAGATGTAGTGGTAAAACTAGTCCAACTGATGGCCCATCGCAACGTGTATCTGATTAATATAAAAAATGATCGGGGGAACACCCCTCTCCATTTGGCGGCGTCAGTAGGCAACGTTCGCATGTGCAAGTGCATAGCTGCTGAGTATCCAGAACTGGTGGGTGTTCGCAACAATGAAAATGAGACCCCTCTCTTCTTAGCAGCTCTCCATGGCATGAAAGACGCTTTCCTTTGCCTCTCTAACATATGTAGCAGTACTGCTAACAACAAAGTGCATGAGTACCTTCGGAGGAGTGATGGAGAAAATAGTCTTCACTGTGCCATCACCGGAGAATACTTCGGTGAGCAATGCTTTCAGGCCCCATTTATTGTTTTCTATTTATTCATCTGAACATCTATAGGAATAGATAATTTATTTGCTTCATGCCTTATAACTTAGGGTAACATATTTTCATTTGTGTTCTATACATTTGTTATAATGTTATCATCTCAGCAGAATTGACCAATTGATATATATATATAAAGGCTCATGCTTTTATTTATATAACATTTTCAATGTTGTGCATGATAGATTTGGCATTTACAATTATTCATGAGTATCCTGACCTCGTCAATTATGTCGATGAGAGAGGAATCTCCCCTCTCCACCTCCTTGCTTCTAAGGCTACTTTATTCAGAAGCGGAACTCGACTGAATTGGTTCGATGAAATCATTTATCTTTGTAAGTATCCTTCCACTGACTAAAGGATTTCCAATAAACTTGTAAAGTTGTGACATAGGAGTCGCTGAATTGGAACCTAGGTCTGCCCACAGGTTTTGATATCTAATTTTCAGGGCCAGTGACGACAGCCAGCCGATCAATGCCTGATGCAGATCTACCTTCATGCTCTATGTTTGATATTTGTTGTTTAAAGTCATCTACCCCATTATCCTAAGTCATTATGTACCTGTAATTTATATAATAATCTAAACTATATTATAATAACAGTTTTTATTCACAAATCTAGCCTAGGGTGTGCGTGAGAGAAGCACATCCATAAATCACTTGCCTTGAAGCGATTGAGAATCCCATATCTATTTTTCAATGAAGGTTTTTGTAGGATAATTTTGGGGCAATCATGTATTAGTTTACTATGTGAAAATGTTTCATTGCAATGTTATTTTGCAAGGTGTGCCTGTCAAAAAGCTCCTTCCACAGAAATATGAAGCTGACGAGAACCCTAACCATACAGAGAATTTCTATATATTAACCAACTTATGGAACATGATCAAAGCATCAGGTGGGTTAAGTGATTCCCATATTAATTCATCATTTTAGTTATGCATATGAGACTTTGACCAGATAGTTACTCATGAATTTGCATTGGGCTAATAAGTAAATCCAGAACCTTCTTGAATTCAGCTCAAGAGCAAATTAGGATGAAAAGTTCAATTTTAGACAATCTGGTTTAATTGATTGAGCACTTTTTTTTAGAACCATTAATTTATTGAGTACAAATTAAATCATTAATTTATTGAGCTTGAGATATATCTTCCAATAAATTTCTTGCTTGTATCCCTAATCAACCAAGTTTAATTAGTCCATAAATGTTTTCTTTTGAGAACCTTTATTTACTTATTTATTTTTTGGGTTCTCAATTTGTGTGCTACGTAGATCCCAAATGAATACTAGTGTAAGAGTATTGCTCTGAAAATAAACTAGAGAATACTCCAAACCTCTTTTTAATTTACAGGTAAACAATCAAGCCATAACGCTCGAAGACAAGAGCGGCCTCATCCAAATTATTATGGCATTTGCTATGAGAACTTCATCAAGCTTGTAGCTAAAGCATGGACATTGCCGGCTGTTATAGTTGGTATGATCACCATATATATATATTTAGACACTAGAATGATATACACATATTCTGTTCATATCCAAAGTGCTAATATTGGTTCAATGTATGTTGTGTTTGATTGTGGTGGACAGGATCAAGACATATAAATAAGATAAAAGAGAAGAAAGAAAAGCACACATGGTCTGTTCAAATCATGGATGAATGCTTAAATATGTTGAACCTTTCGAATATGATAGTGGAAGTATTCCCCAGCTCTCACAACCGAGATCTGGAGAAACAGTACCTTATGATCAAATTGACCCAACATCACATTGGATGGTACCAGGAAAACGTTATAAAAAAGTTTTTGATCAGGAAACATCACTCTTGGCATATTATGGAGAAGCAAGCCTTGATGATAGTGAGTCTGAGGAAGAGCCAAGGCCGAAGGCTTCTGCACATCATTCTTCAGAAATTAAACAGAAGGAAGAAGGTAATTTTCTCACATTGCCTACTATGAAAGTCCAAATTATAACTTAATAAAGCCAAATGTATATGCAGTTAGCAGCATATGTACTATCTATATAAGGTATATAATTATGAAAGATACAGCTTAACTTCCCTTGCTTAAATCACCTACTGCCCCTGCAATTGGTGGATTGAACTGAAAAACCTATTATCATATATTTGTGATGTAATCAATATATTTAGCAAGTTACTAATGCACAGACGTCCAAAAAAAGAAAATACCAACTTTTACTTTCAGTATCACTGACGAAGAGGAAGATATATTTGAAGTAGAAAAACAAAGATACTTATTGTAACAGCAGAACATTGGCCACTTTGGCTCAAGAATTGAACCTTGAGATATTGAATCTTGTCAGCATTGAAGAGAACTTGGGGGATGGGAAAAAGGAAGTCACCAGTATTAATTGCAGCAGAGAATGGCATCATAGAAATGGTGGAGAAGATCCTTAAACTTTTTCCAGCAGCCATTCGCCATGTAGATTCAGACCAGAAGAATATAGTGCTGTTGGCAGTGAAGAATAGACAAACCAGTGTTTATGAGCTATTACTCAATCGGAAACCTCTGGAAGAAAGTGCATTTCGTATGGTTGATAGTGAGGGGAACAGTGCATTACATCTTGCAGCAACTTTAGGAGATTATAGGCCATATCCCTTTGCAGCTTTGCAAATGCAATGGGAGATCAAATGGTATAAGGTATGCCACCCAGACTTATTTATGTATTTTTGGTTGTTTTTTTTTTTTTTTCAGAAGATAATGCATCAACAATTGAATTAGTTCTCCTCATGGAAAATTCTTTCTCGACTGTACAAAATCATGAACATCTCTATATGGGGTTGTTAATTTTCTATGAATTAGCATTATTCTTTGGAAAGCATATCGTAAAGTTCTAACTTGGTAAGCAGACTATTATATATTAGCCCTGATACATGGGTTTAATAGCGCAGTACGTGAAGAATTCTGTACCAAGACATTTCTTCATTCGCTACAACAACAAGAACCAGGTCCCCAAGGAGATCTTCACAGAATCACACAAAGAACTTGTAAGAGAAGGAGGCAAATGGCTAAGCAACACCTCAAATTCATGTTCAGTAGTAGCAACACTTGTTACAACCGTAGCCTTCGCCACAACAGCCACTATACCAGGAGGCTTCAAGGAAAATAGCAGCGAACCTACCCTTGAACACCATCCGGGATTTCTGGTCTATGCAATTTCATCCCTCATTGCTCTATCCTTTTCAGTCACCTCTGTGGTCACTTTTCTGGCAATTCTAACATCTAGATACCAAGTGAAAGATTTTGGTAGAGGGTTGCCGCGAAAGCTATTGCTAGGTTTAACATCTCTCTTTATATCCATAGGAGCTATGTTGGTTTGCTTCTGTGCAGGGCACTTTTTCCTACTAAAAAATGTACTGAAACAAACTGCATTCCCCGTGTATGCAGTGGCGTGCCTCCCAGTAACATTTTTTGCGGTGGCACAGTTTCCCTTCTACTTTGATCTCATATGGGCCATCTTTAAGAAAGTGCCACAGCGTACTATCTATGGTTAGTGGTTGAAATGTAAATAATTGCAGTTGTTTTTCTCCCCTCCTTTTGGGGCTTGTGTTAATTGGTTATCTTGCTTATAAACTCTCTAGCCTGGATCTCATGCCTTTGTCTTGTTAGTAAAACAATTATTCATTGCAAAAATTCTGATAGATTTTATTGATCTATCAATTCCATTAGGTATTCAATAATACCACTATGACAATTGGTGGCTTAGGAATAAGCCCTGATGGGTGTGTCTTAAGTCCCTGTTGAAGCCCAGGAAAGGGTGGTGTGTTGTGGAATGGTCAAGTCATCTTATTGCAAACATTCGGATGATCAAGGCTAAGACCATGAAGTCTTAAATAATCATACAACATTTACAACCCTGAACTAGCTAGTAATGCAAGAATTGCATGTGTCAATGTAGGCTTAATACATTAACTTACTAGTTAACAGTAACTAGTAAATTTGGATGCTCCTATTTTTATTTTTGTCCACATCCAAAAACAGTATGAGCTCAAAATATGCAAAACGGCATCATGCACACAATTCCGATATACTTTGATCATCTTATATCAATTTAGTTTGGGTGATTATTTTGTTTAAATCATGGTGATGGAGTCTGGTTTTGAATAATGAATTTCTATTTAATTTTTTTTTTTTTTGAGCACATGAACATATATATATATATATATAAATGGTCAGACATAATCTCTTTTGCTTCTCTCACTCCTTTTCCTTGCAGAGAAACCATTTATTACATGGCACTTTAAATATGCTTGCTTTTGCTGTGCAAGACCAAATTTATTGTGAAGCACAAGACTTTTCTTTCTTTTTCTCTTCTTTTTCTTTTCTCACACAACATAGCATCAAATTAACCTTAGTTTTTTTCCTTTTCTTGTTACTAAAAAAAAAATGATAAAAAATAATATTAATCAAATTAAATCCTTGAATTCAAATATTTATCAGATTTCTGATATTGTTAGAAGAACCAAAGAAATAACTCGTGTTATATAAGTTCACACTCGCAAATAAAAGGAAAATCAGTTGCTTTCAACATGCAAGCAAGGCCATTTTATTTTGGGGAAAAAAATTATCTTCTCAAATTTGTTGATAATACACATAATATTAAGTCAGGTAGTTCAAATTTTCATCTGGATTTCTAAAGAAGAAAATAAACTAACTAGAATTTTGTTGTAGCACAAACATAAAGACAGATTGTTCAAAGAGGACTGAAAATCATGCTTACTGAGAGGTAGGTGTGTTTCAGAATCTTCGACAATAAGTCATATTCTTTTTTTGCTTGTTTGTGCATTTGCCTTTTACTTTTGTCTTTTTTCTTCTGCTTGTATTCTACATGACAAAACTGATCTCCCTTTTGACTCCAGAAAATTAATCAAATAAAATTAGTTAAAATAAGTGACTTTCTCATAAGGGTGATATCAAAGCCCTTTTACAATATTTAGCATAGAATAGTTTGCCCACAAGTATAGAATTAAGAAAAATCTAGAGGAGAATTCATTAAATAATTCTCTAACACGAAAGAAAGAATTCAAATGTTAACTACTTTGTAATGCAAGTAACACAAAAGTTGACTAGAGGCATCCAACATTTACATGAGTTCTAATGCTTTCTTATTGTGTCTATCTTCTCTGGGGTACATGCTTGTTCTTATCCCAAATCTGGAGCAAGGTATGGAGCTTTATTAGGCCATACGCTTAAACCTCTCAGAGAATCTTCTGGTTCCCCATATATATCTAACCATCCCAATAGGAGTACTATCTAGTAGTTGTTCCAAGAGCACTATGGAATTTACAATTGAGGATGCAGATCTGCATACCATTAAGAAAAACTTGTTCAATTATGCCATGCAAGGCAAATGGAATGAAGTTGTCAACATATGCAGGCAACAGCCAAGGGCTCACAAGGCTGAGATCGTTGTATCTGGAGACACTGCATTGCATGTTGCGGTTTCAGAAGGCAAAGAAAGTATAGTTGAGGAACTAGTTGAGTTGATCAGAGAAACAGATCTGGATGCTCTGGAGATGAGAAATGAGCAAGGGAACACCCCTCTCCATTTAGCTGCATCAATGGGAAATGTTCCCATATGCAAGTGTTTGGCTGGTAAGCATCCGAAACTGGTTGGTGTCCGCAACCATGAAAATGAAACGCCCGTCTTCTCAGCTGTCCTTCATGGTAGGAAAGATGCTTTCCTCTGCCTTCACAAAATATGTGACAGGACCAAACAGTATGAGTACAGTCGAAGGGCCGATGGCAAAACTATTCTTCACTGTGCCATATTTGGAGAATTCTTAGGTAAGCTTTTTTCAGGAAGTTTTGGTCTGCATTAGAGGGATGCATTCACATATGCATGTGCACATGTTCATTAGCACATAATAAATGGCTTATTTCATTAAAATCATTGCTTCAGCTACTATGTCTTATATTTTTACTTGCTCCATGATTTATATGCATTTTGATTCTTTTGTGGTCGTTCTTGACAGATTTAGCATTCCAAATAATATATCTGTATGAAGATTTTGTTAGTTCTGTTGATGAGGAAGGGTTTACTCCACTGCATCTCCTGGCTGGTAAGCCCAGTGCATTCAAAAGTGGTACTCACCTCAGCTGGATCAGCAATATCATTTATCAATGTAAGACATCCCAAGTTAAGATAATGAGGGCTGAATGGTGGCTGGTCAGAATCTGTTTTAATCCAAACGGAGGATTCTGCTGCCACAAATTAAGAATGGTGCTAATCTTGCATTTGTATTAACTTTAATGTGCTGAAACGTTTAGTCACGTTGTTATTTAATTTGAAAGGTCTAATTGTCGAGAAGCTGGAGAAAAATGAGGGCTACAATCATTTCAACAGAACTTCTGATGACAAGAAACCCTGGTATCCAGACAACTATGGAACTTGTATGAGTTTCTGGAAGATAATTAAAGTACCAGGTATGTGATATGTTGAAGGAGACTCAAATATTCAATTAGCTTCAAGTTACTGCACAAGTCAAGAAGATGTATGGCTAAGTGGTCCAAAATATTTATCAGATCAAACTATCAAGTAAAATATAGTAGACTTCTTTGTGATAAATGGTTCCCAAGTGTGTGTCTATATACATATTTATACGAGGAACATATTCATCATCCTTAATAGGTTTCCTTGATAAAGAAAAGCTGTTTTACCTTATTATCTCAAATTTACCATTGCTCCGACCGCGTGGACAGCTGCGCCGGTCATCAGCGACAGCGGTAGCGTCTTCTAGACGTCGCCGGACCGTCGCCGCTATTTCTCCCTCCATCGACCAAGCTGGCAGCAATCACACCCTCGGACCGCTAGCAGCTCCTTCTCTGACGCAGGCATGGTGCGTTTTGACCCGCTCCGGCCAGGTGGACAGCCGTGCCAGTCGTCGGCGACGGCGGCAACGTCTCTTGGTGCCGCCGGCGGTAGGAGCTCCCTCGGAGGGTGATTTCCAGGCGGGAGGAGCTGTGGAGAAGATGAAGTTTTGTTTTTTTGGGCTTAACTAGGTTTGGGCTTGAGGGTTGCTGATGAACTTGGGCTTGATTAGGTTTGGGCTTTATTAAGGTTGCTGATGGACTTGGTGAACTTGGGTTTGACGAAGATGGGGCTTATTAGTGGGTTTAGGCTTATGGGCTTGATGGATGCATATTATCATTTATTATTATTATTATTAATTATTATCATTATTACTGTTATTATTATTATTATTATTATTATTGTTTATTATTATCATTGTTATTATTATTGTTGTTTATTATTATCATTGTTATTATTATTATTGTTATTATTATTGTTACTATTATTATTATTATTATTAATTATTATTATCATTGTTGTTATTATTATTATTAATTATTATTATCATTGTTACTATTATTACTATTGTTATTATCATCATTCTTGTCATTATTATTATTCTTATCATTATTATTATTATTATTAATCCAAACTTTCAAAATCTCATTATTATCATTATTATTAATTCACACTTTCAACATCTATTTATTATTATTATTATTATCATTAATCCAAACTTTCAAAATCCTATTATTATTATTACTAACCCAACTTTCAAAAATCTCATTACTATTATTATTACTAACCCAACTTTCAAAATCTCATTATTATCATTATTATTAATTCACACTTTCAACATCTATTTATTATTATTATTATCATCATTAATCCAAACTTTCAAAAATCTCATTATTATTATTATTATTACCTCAACTTTCAAAATCTATTTATTATTATTATTATTATCATTAATCCAAACTTTCAAAATCCTATTATTATTATTACTAACCCAACTTTCAAAAATCTCATTACTATTATTATTACTAACCCAACTTCTAAAATCTCATTATTATCATTATTATTAATTCACACTATCAACATCTATTTATTATTATTATTATCATCATTAATCCAAACTTTCAAAAATCTCATTATTATTATTATTATTACCTCAACTTTCGAAATCTATTTATTATTATTATTATTATCATTAATCCAAACTCTCAAAGTCCTATTATTATTATTATTAACCCAACTTTCAAAAATCTCATTACTATTATTATTATTAACCCAACTTTCAAAATCTCATTATTATCATTATTATTAATTCACACTTTCAACATCTATTTATTATTATTATTATTATCATTAATCCAAACTTTCAAAGTCCTATTATTATTATTATTAACCCAACTTTCAAAAATCTCATTACTATTATTATGATTAACCCAACTTTCAAAATCTCATTATTATCATTATTATTATTTCACACTTTCAACATCTATTTATTATTATTATTATTATTATCATTAATCTAAACTCTCAAAATCTCATTATTATTATTATTAATTCACACTTTCAAAATCTCATTATTATCATTATTATTAATTCACACTTTCAACATCTATTTATTATTATTATTATTATCATTAATCCAAACTTTCAAAGTCCTATTATTATTATTATTAACCCAACTTTCAAAAATCTCATTACTATTATTATGATTAACCCAACTTTCAAAATCTCATTATTATCATTATTATTATTTCACACTTTCAACATCTATTTATTATTATTATTATTATTATCATTAATCTAAACTCTCAAAATCTCATTATTATTATTATTAATTCACACTTTCAAAATCTTTTTATTATCATTATTATTAATTCAACTTTCAAAATTCTACTATTATTATTATTAACCCAACTCTCAAAATGTTATTATTATTATTATCATTAATTCAACTTTTAAAATCTTATTATTATTATTACTATTATTATTATTATTATTAATTCGATCCTCAAAATCTTATTATTATTATTATTAATTCACACTTTCAAAATATTATTATTATTATTATTATCATTAATTCAGTCTTTCGAAATCTTATTATTATTATTATTATTAATTCAAACTCTCAAGACCTTATTACTATCATTATTATAAATTCAACTTTCAAAAGTCTATGGTCTCGCAGTTCAATTTCCTAAAGTCCGTTTCTCATTTTCTTTAACAAATTTCGATTTAATCACCGGAGCTCTAATCTTCAAAATTTAATTCCAAATACTCCAATTTTCAAATAAGCTCCGATAATCCAGTTTTCACTCGAATAGTTTTTAATCACATTTCAGTTCCTAAATAATCTTCTTATCTTCTTGATTTTACATAAGCAATAGTGATTCATTCGTAATTCAAAAACACGGGATTTGTGAGATTAGCTCATGAACAAAAAATCGACCTCGCCATCGAGTGGGAAATGCATGAATCGAAATACGGGGTCCACAATATGGTATACAATTAAGTACACTCATCAACTCCATATTGAGCTTAACAGGGATGACAAATAATTGATTTTAAAAATTAATTTAATTTAATTTGTATTTTCTTATTTTTAATATAATATAATAATAATAATAATAATAAGTGCTTTTCAATAAAAAAATAATAAAAATTTATAATATTTTAATTATTTTAATGTAATTAAAAAATTTTAAAAATAAATTTTTTTGAAAAAATTTAAAAAATTTTCAGAAAAAAGTTAAAGGATGGGTACTATTTAATTTTTTCGATTAAATATGAATAAAAATTATTTTAAATAAAGGGAGGAGGGTTGGAATCGTTGGATAAGATCATCCGTACCTAATCTTGAAATACCAAACGCGAGGGCGACAATTAATGGAGGCAACCTCGTCGCTTGACTTTCTGGCTAAAAATGAGCTTCCACGTGGAATTTTCCTCCTTTTTCTTGCTAAAGCCGTGTACACAAACCGCATGTTATCAATTTATCACTACAAACCATAGGGCGGCTGATGATAAAGCAGCCATGTACGGACAAAGATTCAACCACTGATCATTTTGTTTTCTTCGTCTTGCTAAAATCGTGAGAAAAGCAAGTGGGGTTGTATCCTATTAGGTTTTGTTGTCGTAATTGTTTTTTTTTTTATATTTTATAAAACAAACCCCTATTTGAAAATTTAAAAATAGTTTTTAAAATTATTTTAGTTAGCCTTTAAATTTTTTTTACCAGACCTTAAAATACTAAAAAAAAAAAATTAAGAAAAATGAATTTCTTATATTTAATTGTATTATAAAAAATATGAAATAAAATAAAATATAATTAAAATTAGTTAAAAATTTATGTATTTTTGAATTATTTAAGTTTTAAGTCTAATAGTTAAATGAAATTTGTTTGAAATATCTTTTTGTTAGTTGGTTACTTGACTAGTATTGATTGACTAGAAGGCTGCTACAATTATTTGGAGTCGGGGACTCTTCCTCTAGGGCCCAGCTGCATAGCTGCCCAATGGCTGCAATTCATCATTCTCTCCAATTATAAAATGAGAGATCTATACCTTGATTTCCACACACTCTAAAAGGGGGCAATGGCACTATTAGGAGGTAATCCTTCAACGCAGGGAATCAAGCTTGATTTGAAGACAACAACCAGTGTTTTTGAGCCAGGAAATTTGAGCGTGAGTTGCATTCGAGTGGAGACTTCAAACATCGCTTCCCCTCCCAAGCCATTGTTGATTGTTACACCAACCATTCAAGGGACATACCCAGTTCTCTTGTTTCTTCATGGCTTCGAGCTCCGCAACACTTTCTACACTCAGCTCCTTCAACTCATTTCTTCCCATGGATTCATAGTGGTGGCTCCTCAGGTGCTTTCTCAACCTCTCTTCCCTGTTAACTATCCTACTCCCCCTATTTTTCTTTTTCTTCTTCTACTCGTTTCCCATTTAATTGTACTTAATATATAGTTGGAGATTATAAGAGGATGGTTTCAGGTTCAGGCTGAGTTATGTTTATCCAAAATAGTTTCCATCTCCATCCTATTAAAAAAGTTAAACGGGTAGGGTGTACATACGAATTTACCATACTCGCCTTGCCCAACTATTTAACTTTTTTTTGAAAAAAATTATTTATTTTAATTATATTAAAATAAATATATTTTATAAATAATAAAAATAATATAATTTTTTATAACTTATTTTATTTTGAATGTGATGGAACGAGATAAGATTAGACAATACCTAAATCCATTTTGAGCTTGTCTCGGGTTTTAAAAAAATTCTAAATCTATCTCAAATCCATTTATTTAAATTTTAAACATGTTCCACTAAGGGGGTGGTGAGATTGGTACTAAAAAAAACCTGTCATATTGTCATCTCCATATATAATTATAAAATTAAAGGTAATGATCTTTGTAATTGAAGTATTGCAATCCAAATTAGTTCAATATATTTATATATTGACATAATAATAGAGGTGCAACCTGTTTAACAGGTTGACCCGAAAGAAATCCAACCTAACCCAATGTTTAGATGAGCTTTGGTAATCATTTTGACATCTAGGTTGATCTTATATTAGGGTTTTTCAATCTTGAACTCAATTTGAACTATTCTGGACCAAAGTTTAGGAAATTGAACCCAACCCGAACTTGATTTAATATTTTTAATCAAGTTCATCCGAAAGATTGCAAGGCTTTTGGGAGAACTTTCAATTAATAACCGCATGCACAAACACATTTTCTATTAATCTCCAATCTCTGACATGCAGTACTGTGAAATGGTTTTCTATATAGTTATACGGACTATTACCTCCTTCTGGAATTCAAGAGATCAAATCAGCAGCAGCAGTCACAAATTGGCTATCCTCAGGCCTTCAATCTGTGCTCCCAGAAAATGTGAAACCAGACCTACTCAAGCTTGCTCTTTCAGGCCACAGCAGAGGGGGAAAGACAGCATTTGCTCTGGCACTAGGGTATGCTGATACATCCCTCAACTTCTCAGCCCTACTAGGACTAGACCCTGTTGGTGGGTTGAGTAAATGTTGCCAAACAGTTCCCAAAATCCTAACCTATGTTCCTCATTCCTTCAATCTAGCAATCCCAGTTTGCGTAATCGGCACGGGGTTGGGCGATGAGCCAAGGAACTGCCTAACATGTCCATGTGCCCCAGATGGAGTGAACCATGTAGAGTTTTTCAGTGAGTGTAAACCTCCTTGTTCCCACTTTGTGACTACTGAATATGGTCACTTGGACATGTTAGATGATCATCTTTCAGGCTGCATTGGGGCGATTTCGGGTTATATCTGCAAGAGTGGGAAGGGTCCTAGGGACCCCATGAGGAGATGTGTGGGTGGCCTTTTTGTTGCATTCTTGAAGGCTTATTTGGAAGGTCAGAGTGGAGATTTCAAAGCCATTGTTGACGAACCTGATCTGGCTCCTGTGAAGCTTGATCCTGTTGAGTTCATAGAAGCATGAAATCATGGATTCTTTGTAATGCTATAAGGAGTGTGACAGCAGATTTTTTTTTTTTTTTTTTCGGTTCGTCTTTGGGAACAAAGATTCAAATAAACGAAACTGTGTTGTATTGCTAATGACCTCTAATATTCTCAAGACCCATCATTTGTGTTAGACTAAGAATGGGGGATGAGGTGTTCCATATTATAAGAACATCGAGACCAGGGTCATTTTTGATGGGGTCTTAATAGATGATCATTAATTGTTTCCAATTATTATGTTTGTTTTTTCTCTTACATGGCAATGCTTAATTGATAATAAAAATGCAGTACAATGATTCTTGGCTTTCAGTACTGTGATCAATACTTTTGGAGGTTTCACTTGGCAGTACACTGCCATCCAACTCAGCTAAAGCACCATTGATTAATTGGAATTTGCATTATTCTAGTACTTGGTATATATACCTTTGGGAGCAAATAACATATGAAGGCGTGTGGAAAGACTATGTTTGAGGAGTATTTTTGGAAACGGTTTAGAAAAATAATTTTATCATATTTTGTAAATCAAAATTTTATTTGAAATCTTGAAATATTTTAAACTTGTTAATTTTCTTTGTTTTTAAAAATATGTTTTATCCATAATACTTTATTTTGAGTTATTCTTTATATTTATATAATTATTTTTAAAAAATCTTAAAAAAAGAAAAAAGAAAAAATAACTTAAAACAATTAAAATGTATTATTTTAAAATATTATATTTTCTGATTTTAGAAATAGAAAATTGTTTTATGTTTTTAGAAATAAAAAAATTGTTTCCTGTTTTTTTGGTTGTTAAATATATTTTTTTCATTTTTTTTTGGAGAAATAGGAAACTATTTTAAAAGATGGTTATCAAGTAGGACCTAATTTGCCGAGCACTAAACTTTGACATTTGAAATTCACTTGATGATGAGTTGATGGGGAAGATGCACAATGGTCGTCAACATTCATATGGGGCTTTCCTTTATTCATTAATTCCTCTAGCTTATAAGGCTATGGGCCATCAAAATTTATACACTAAAGTTGTGTGTTGGTGAAAATTGTCGTTGGTGGGGTAATGTTGGAAATAGGTTTGCTAGTTAGATGACTACAAACATCCTTTTTCTTTTGTTATAGGAGAGGAATCGAGGAAGACGTTCATAATATTTGTCCAAATATTAACTTCATTTAATCATTATATTTGTCAAAATTTTAATTTCAATTCTTTTGGAATAAAATTTTATTAGTTTGATGGTAAGGTATGTAATATAAGGTTTAAGGGGTATTTTAGGCATTTTATATTAAATAAGGTAATGGAGGGTTTTTTAAGGATTTTCATTAAATTTTCAATGGAGGCAATTAACAATCAACCTATATATACGTCAATGGTCATAGTTGGTCAAAAGGGTGGTCTTGCTCTTATCAGGCTGGTCATGGGGTGTTGGTATAATTTTTCAAAATTAATGGACTAAAGTGTAATTGTCGACAATAATAGTATGCTACCATGTAGAAGTACAATCTTATGCTATAATCAAGGAGGAAAATGTCAGGATATATCGGCGATATATCGTGTATCGGGAGGGGTCGACACGATATTTCGTGGAGAAAAATCGGAGGAGAGATATTTATGCAAATATTCCCAAAATATCGGCGATATATCGGCTCGGGGAGATATATCGGAGATTTTTTGAAAAAATCGCCTCTGGTGGCAAAATATCGGCGATTTATCTTCGATATATCGCCGATATTTTGACGATATTTCCCCTCCTTTATGCAACGTGATCTGACGACCCAGATTACGCCTGTGTTGATCCGACTGCCTAAATGTGATTCCAATGGTAATATGGCGATTCAACTACCTAAATGTGATTCCAATGGTAATATGACGATCCAACAGCCAAATTGCTCCCAATTTTTGATCCAACGGCCAAAATTGATTTTCAACGGAAAATTAATGTTCTAACGGCTATTTTGACCCAAATTTCTTCTATAAATAACCCAAATTTCATCTATTTCATCCATTTTTTGCTTTCTTTCTTCATTTTCTCTTTCATTACTCCAATTTTTATTAAGGTTGCTCAATTATTTAATCATTTTAAGGTATATTTGTTTTAAATTGTAATTAATTTTGTTTGCAATTGTAATTAATTCATGTATTTTCAATTAATTAGTATGTTTGCAATATGGATGATTTAATGCTATTTTTACATTCAATTGTAATTATTTTTTTATATTTTTATTTAATTAACTTAGGTTAATTTGATTATTTAATTATAAATTGATATGTTTATTTTAGATGATTATTTGTGATTTATTTTCACATTTAGAATTAAATTAAACTAGTTAACTTAGCTAAATTATTTAATTAATTTAATTAACATGCTAAATTATTTAATTAATTTAATTAACATGAACTAGTATATTTTGAATATGAAATATGTTTATTTAATGAATTTAATGTGTACAAATTATTGATATTTAATGAAATAAAGTATTTTATGTGACTTTATAATGAGAACAATTACAAAATTAACATTTCTTATAGATCGACGTGATATAATTACATATAATATTGTAAATTATATCATATGTATATCAAATTTTTCAATAAAACAACTTTAAAATGTTCATTATACTTTTAATTATATTATTATGAGGTTTTCCTTATATTTCTATGAGTTTTTAATAATTTTAAGCCTATCGATATTTTTTTCTAGAATATCCGTCGATATATCTCCGATATATCCGTAAAATTGAAGTACCGATATATCCGTGATTACCGATATTTTCATCATTGGCTATAATACTATGAGCTTGTTTTATTAACAATATTTTCTATAGATGAGATGAGAATTTACCAAATTAATGACATAAGCAAAGATTTGTAAAAGACTAAGAACTATTTTTCTTTAGGGGGGTAATTCTCTCTATTGATGAGTTATTTGTAGTCAACCAAATAAACCATAACAATGTGAAACCTTTGCTCCCTATATGTACGATTGAAACATTACAGTAAAACCTTCATAAATTAATAATTTCATTTAAATAATGAATTTTTTCGATTCCAACTTGGACTAGTATACTAAGTTAATAACTCACTAAATACATAAAATAATAATATTTTCAAAAATATTTGAAGGCCCCAAAAAAATATAAATTAATAATCGATGAAAAACATAATATATATATATTAAGTAACTTCATCATATAGTCAAACTAGGAGGATTGACATTTGGCCAAGATGTGATTTATCTCTTTCCTTGATTGGAGTGGAACTTTGGTTTTCTTTAGTGAGGAACCGTTTCACTTGATGGATGGTCAAATGATCAAGACGAAATGCTTTAGGATGGTCGAAGAGTAAGTTAGTCTATGATAAAAGACAACCCGCTCTTTGGCTTAAGAATATGTATTAAGTATTTTTTTATAACTTTTATTTTATTAATTAAATAGATGAAGATATGCATTGATTACATTTTAACTATTTGTCCTAGTCTTTAGTTGCTAGTGAGTTGCATGAGATATGGGTCATTCATTTACGTAGTCGGTTTGTTTCTATTTTAGTGGTCATTTGTGTGAGTATTTTTTTGTATTTAAACACTTGCTCCATGAAAAGTAAGACATCCATCAAACTTATTTATCATCTCATCTCAGGGTTGTATTGGGAGGTGCTAACCCCTCGAAGCTTTTAAACCTACTCTTACTAAACCTTTCCTTATCGCATTATGAGTCTAACATCACTTAGAAACTAACCATTATTTTTGAATCCAAGATGATTACTTGGATTTAGCACAAATTTTATGAGAGACAAGAAATGTTAATTCTTTTGAGAATGACACCCAAATCCTTTGTGTCCCCTTGAAGCTTAACCAATATATAGGTGCAAAAATATTTGAAAGAGAAATCAGAGAATGCAAATATGAAAGGATCGATCCATATCGTCCATGCAATATTCTTTTGTCTATACCTATTGTTATTCTTTCTGTTCAAAGAAAGAAAAGGACACACCCATTGAAGATGAAACCCAAGATACTTGTAGTATGTGACTCATATTGAGTGAAAAACATATGGAGAAAAATGGGCAAATACCCTCATGGTACGGTTCAAGAGTATTTTTGAAATTTCAATACTTGAGAGTTAGTATAAATACCCCTTTATATATGTAACCCTAATTCAGATATAGTGAAAGTCTTCTTTCCTATTCCTGTGGACGTAGGCAATCTATCGAACCACTTTAAATCTATCTTTTTTTTTCCCCTCTAATTTTTTCACTAGGAATCGTTGCATGAAAATCAATAATACTCTGTCCTAGCTCATTGCAAAGTGCAGCCAAACTGTCTTTATTAAAATTTGTCATTCTTGGCTTGGGTCACTTTCCTGAGTTTTGTTTGGGGGTGGGGGGGACCATTTCAAAGGTTAATCTTTAATTGAAATATAGATGCTATGTTTTTAAAAATAAAGTTTTTTTTTTTTTGGGTGGGGACCATTTCAAAGATTAATCTTTAATTGAAATATAGATGCTATGTTTTTAAAAATAAAGTTTAAGGTGACATTTTAGCCAAGAATATTCCCCCAAGTTCATTGAGGGTGTGTTTAGTTCTTAATAGTACAAAGCAAAGAAAAAAAATACCTATGAAAATAATTTTTTTATGTTTAGTTTTATTATGAAAAAATATGAAATAAATTAAAATATATTTAAAATTAATTAAAATTTTATTCACTTTAAAATTATTTTATCTTCATGTAGAAGTGGAAAAGTAAGTTAAATGGGTTTAAAGTAACACTTAAAAAAAAATTTATGACTTTAAATCTACTTTTTTAATTTTTTTTAATACTTTTTATCTTTATTTTTTTTCTTTTACATTTTTCCTCAAATTTTTTGCCAACCAAACATTAGTTAAATCATAAGAGTTTGAGCTAAAACCTCAAAAAAATATAAATGGAGATGGAGATAAAGGTATAAGAATAACTAATGGGGTTTTGCTGAATCCCATTAATTATGCAGATTGAATGCAGCACAAACACTACATATTTTGCGTGTTCTAAGTTTTACACTTCTTATAGTTTGAAGCTCTATTGCATATTTCTTCAAACTCATGTCGCAAGGCTGCGTATGAAGGAAATATCGGGTGATTGGAGTTTAAACGTGTTTTTTTATTAGAATTAATTGGTTAAAAGGGATGAAATAATTCTCATTTGAATTTGACATTTTCTATGTTATTGTTTGAAGAATAATCTATTTTTGACTATTTTAAGTATTTAGAATCAGTATATTTTTGACAAAACCCTTTATTATCGATCAACATATTTTTTATTATTTAGAATAGAAAAATATGGCACTGGATCACCATGTGGGGGGTGAACGCCGATCCTCCACCCATTATAGGATAAGACCGCCTGTGTGTTTCAACATGCCGAGAGAGAGGGAGAGGGAGAGAAATGGCAGCGTTAGAAGCTAGGCCTGCACCGGCGGCAGCAACAGATGCTTTTAAGCGAGGAAAGTACACAGCGAAACCCATAACAACTTGTAACGCTCCAAAGACATTGTTTATTGTAACACCAGACACTGAAGGAACATACCCAGTTCTCCTGTTTCTTCATGGCTACAACATCTGCCCCTGCTGCTATACGAACCTCCTTGAGCATATTTCTTCTCATGGATATATTGTTGTGGCTCCTAGGGTATCTGTCCAACTCCCTTTTCCCTTATTTTTTTTATTTTTATTTTTACATTCTTTCAAAATCAACTAATATTATGCAATGGTTGATGGTTTGTCTAGTTACTCAGCCTATGTTCTTTGTACGGCCGACCGGATATCAACTCTGCAGCGGAAGTCGCCAACTGGTTAAGCTCAGGCCTTCAACCTGTGCTCCCAGAAAATGTTGTTCCAGACCTAAGCAGGCTCGCCCTTGCGGGCCATAGCAGAGGGGGTTATCTAGCATTTGCTCTTGCACTGGGGAATGCCAACGTATCCATGAATCTCAAGTTCTTAACCCTAATAGGTATAGACCCGGTTGCTGGGGCAAATAAATGCATGAAAATGTGTCCAAAGATCCTAACTGGTGTCCCTCATTCCTTCAATCTGGATATCCCGGTTATGGTAATCGGTACGGGTCTTGGGGGCGAGTCTGTCATCGGCTGCATACCATGTTCTTGTGCTCCTGATGGGCTCAACTACGCGGAGTTTTTCAACGAGTGCAAGGATAATTGCCTTGGCTTTGTTATTCCAGATTATGGTCACATGGACATGTTAGATGATGATTATTGCACCAATTGCATTGGAACATCCATTGGGGCGATTATGGGTTCCATGTGCAAGAGTGGGAAGGGTGATAAAACATCGATGATGGAGTGTGTAGGTGGGATTGTCGTGGCCATGCTGATGGCTCATTTGGAAGGGGAGACTGGAGACCTGGACGCCATTGTTGATGAGCCTGGTATTGCTCCTGTCAAGCTTGAGGTCGTGGAGGACTCAGAACCATAAGTTAATGTTCATGAGGAATGCCCTAATGGGTGTGGCTATTGAGGTTTTTAGTATTTTGGGGATAGATAAACTTCCAAATTTGTTGCTAGTTGTTTTTTTCCTTTGTCCTATATCTCAATATTTGTTGTGGTTTGTTTTCTTTGCTCCATAGCTAGGTGTGCAATTTCAAAGTGTTAACCCAACCCAACTTGATACCCAACTTGAGTCGGACCTGATGCTTGGATGGATTTGGATAAACATTTTTATTATTCGAATTGAAATTGAGTTAAGTTTTTACAATTGAAACTCAATTTGGATTGAGTTTGAGTCAATATTCAAACAAATCGAGTTTAACTCGAATTTGATTTAATATTTTTATAATATTTATAATTTTATTATCTTATATGATAATATTCATTTTTCTTTTAGATTTTAAAGAAAAAAAAAATCAAATTATACTTATATTATGTGCTTTTACATTTTTAATAAAAAATATATAAGTTTATTTTTACTATTTTATTATTATATTAAAATTTTATATTATTTATATTTTTAAATTTTGATATAAATATATAGATTTTTTTTTTACACCACTATGAATGTATTTTGAATCTTATAACCTAATCAACACAACCAATTTGAATTTAACTCGATCAATCTGAGTTTAACTTGACTAACTCGAATTTAAACCGAATTTAGAAAAATGAGGTTGGGTTAGACTAGGGTCGAGTACCTCATATTAGAGTTTGGGTTGAATTTAAATTGAATTTGATTGTTTCTTCAATAAGATTGGGCTTGCGTTAATAATCAACTTTACCAATTCCCCCAAGTTGCATGGTGATATGGTCATATCTTTATCTATCACTATGGTGTGCAGGTAGGTATAAATATTTATATATTCAACAGATCATGTAAATCAAGTCTAAGAATATGACACTGCCCTTTCTTTGACCAGAAAAAGGGAGGGAAGGTGATAAAATCAAAAGAAAAGAAAGGTAGCCAATCTAAAGCCCTGCTTCCCATTCACATATTCCACCATTTTATTAATTGCACCAGACATTTGCTTTTGACTATGTGCATTGCAAAGCTTCTGTTGCATTCACTTTCTTTTTATTTCTCTTATCTTACTTTAAATGAGATAAGGATGCATTTTGGAAAAGAAAAAGGCCACGCAGTCATGATGTTGAAGAAAATAAATTTGAAATATTATGAGTTTAATTAAAAGGGGAAAATCAATCAAGTGCATGAATATAAAAAATAATGTACGTAAAAATCTTAGCTAGCTCTAAATCTAAAAAGTAATACGAGTTAAAAAAATAAAATGCAATAGTAAAAAAAAAGGTTGTGAACTGCAGACATTTGTATTTAAATGTGGGTGAGAGAGAGTAAAAACAATATGCAATTATCTGTATTTAAATGTTGGTGTGTGAGAGTAAAAACAATATGCAATTAATAGACTTTTGTGTGTGTGTGTGGGTGGTGAGAGAGAGAGAGAGAGAGTAAAAACAATATGCAATTAATAGTAAAAAAAAAGGTCAATATGCAATTAATAGACTTGTGTGTGTGTGTGGAGAGAGAGAGTAAAAACAATATGCAATTAATAGTAAAAAAAAAGGTCAATATGCAATTAATAGACTTGTGTGTGTGGAGAGAGAGAGAGTAAAAACAATATGCAATTAATAGTAAAAAAAGGGTCAATATGTAATTAATAGACTTGTGTGTGTGTGTGTGTGTGTGGAGAGAGAGGGAGAGAGAGAGTAAAAACAATATGCAATTAATAGTAAAAAAAAAAAGGTTGTGAACCGCATACTTTTGTATTTATATGTGGGAGAGAGAGAGAGAGGAGAGTAAAAACAACATGCAATTAATAGTAAAAAAAAAAAAAAGGTTGTGAACTGCAGACTTTTGTATTTAAATGAGGGTGACACATCAAGAGGATTGTGGCTAAAGCAGAAAGGTTTCTTGGTTTAGCAGTTAGGAATATTTCATCATATGTTCTTTAGCCATTTCGATGCAAGATAAAGTAGAAATCCTATTATCTCAGTCCTACCGTGCTAACTTCTTTTGAATTTTATAATCCAAACATACTTTACTAAACAGCATAAATATCATCATCCTTACCCCATTCTTTTCCATCCAAATTAAGTTCCCAGAAGTAGTTTACATTTAAGAAGAAGACAGGAAAAATGGCTTCTACTCGGGAGACAAGACAAAATATGGAGGTGATTAAAAAGAAACTGTTCAGAAGTGCCATGCAGGGTAAATGGGATGAAGTTGTGAACATATATAAGGAAAATGAAGAAGTTCACATGGCCAAAATCACAAAATCAGGGGACACAGCATTACATGTAGCAGTTTCTGATGACCAAGCGCGTATTGTGGAACAGCTACTACTCATTATCCGGGGTAAAGCTAAGGTCAAGGAGGTTCTCAAGATACAAAATGAGCGAGGGAATACCATTCTCCATTTAGCAGCATCTATGGGGAGCATGGAGATGTGTAAGTGCATTGCTGATGCACTCCCGGACCTGATTGGCGCCCGCAACCATGACAGTGAGACTCCTCTCTTCTTGGCTGCACTACATGGGAAGAAAGAAGCTTTTATTTGCCTCGATGAAATATGCGGATTGGATAAGGGCAACACTTACTGTAGGAGGAATGATGGTGATACCATTCTTCATTGTGCCATCGCGGGAGAATACTTTGGTGAGTGCTTTGCTAGAATCTTGTTCATGATCTGATTAAAGTATATCTTATCCTTTGAAAATAACTCTATATCGATAAGCAACTCAATCTGATTAAAGTATATCTTATCCTTTGAAAATAATCTGATTAAAGATTTATCATTGTGTTTGATAGATTTGGCTTTTCAAATAATTAGCCGGTACAAGAATCTTGTTAACTCCGTAAATGAGCAAGGATTGTCGCCTCTCCATCTCCTGGCCACCAAACATTCTGCTTTCAGAAGCGGGAGTCATTTTCGATGGTTCACCAACATCATATATCACTGTAAGAATCACTTTTCCTTCAAAACTACTTCCTTCCTCAAATAATGTCTGGCAGCACATTTCCCTTTCCTCAATAGGCCTTACTTTGGTATTCCAGTTCTGCCTAGACGTGAATTAAGCACAATCCTCTGCACGGGATTGGTGGCAAATCAAGTGGATTTCATGGGAATAGGATTTTATCTTTTTGACACTCCATTTGAGTAAAAGAGCTTTTCTCTCTTTGAAAGCCTGTACAAACAAGGCCTTAAATGTATTTTGGCAATGATGAACATTATCTCATAACTACAGTTTTCACTTTGCTCTATTGACTGTTATTTTCAAGGTATATTTGTTGAAAAGCTTAAGGAGGAAACATTCAAGCAGGAGGAAGCTATCGTAAAAGCTTTTGATGAAGAAAAGGATCCTCTATGTCCAGAGAACTACCAAACATGCATCAATTTCCTCCGATTGCCCTGGTCGGCCTTGACAATACTATGTGGGTGACGATATCATAGAACTACACTTTTTCTTTTTATTTGTTTAATCATATTTTATGTTGTCCCAACTAAGTAGTTTTAGTGTTTTACCATATAAGTAATTTTGCTTTGGGAGGTGATTTTTCTGGGACCTCCCATCTATTAATCTTAGACTAGATGAGCACCATCGAAGCATGCGACCCTGAATTCACATATTCTATGAAGACTGCGAATACAAATCAGAATCAGTCTACTTCCATCCGAAGTTAGGGCCATCAGGCCAATTCACTGAAGTTATTTCTTGCTAGGCTTTCAGGCTTAAATTCATTCGGGTCTGGATTTGGCACTGTTCTTATATATTTGTCTTTGGCACTTCCATTTCCTGTATTCTAATAAAAAGGCCCTCACTGAGCCTCTCCCCATTTTCAGTTGATCCTGGAAACCGTCCAAACACAAATCTTGAGCAATCAGATCAGAAGACTACCAATGGTAAGTATCATCTCTTTTGTTGTGCATTAACTATGTTTTAAAATTTTAAAAACATTATAAAGGAAAAAAAAAATCCCCAGTTATAAATCATTTTGCTGAGATGTTAGCAGCTTAGCTATCATAGAAACGTGAAATGCAAGAAGTCAGTGCAAGCCTAAGTTGAGGTAAATTATGCATGTTGGCCTAGAAAGATACATATTTAGTAGTAGGAGGAATAAAGTTTGTTTTGAGGTTGACACTTTTCATTGAGTGTAGCGCGGAGAATCTCTTATGCGAAGCCTCTGTACATGTAGTAATACTCTTTAGCAATAGGCTTATTTGCATGGTGATATCCATGGATCTGTGAATTGGCAGCATTAAGCTGATGCCTTGCTTTTTGAATGTTCTGTTACGACTTCCCTATATGCTAAAAGTAGTCATTAAGCTACTTCCCATTTTCAGCTAATACCGGAAAAGATCCAAGAACTGGTGGGCAAGCTGATCTGGAGGATCCCAGTGGTTAGCAATCATCTTCTTTATCTGGCATCTATGTTTAATGGGCTTCAGAAAAAAAGCATGAGCTATTCTTATATGCATTATCACAGTATACTCAGAGCAGCTTATGGAGCATTGTCTTGTGCATGGGGGGCAGCCTACATTGAAATTAAATGTCACTTCAGAACCTTTGTAAGATCAGAAAAAGAATATTTTGAGACATTAAAATGAGCCAACATGCAACAAAAAAAGGGATAGATTTTTCTGCTAGCTCTCACATGGTTGTATCCAATTTTGCTATGTAAAGGACCAATCTCCTAGAGGAAGTGCATACTACTGTCTTCCATTTCCAGAAACATGAAAAGTGAAAATAATGAAGGAACATGTTCAGCAACACGTTTGTAAAATTTGTTTTGGGCTATATCTTTTGAATGCGTCATTTTTTTATATAAAAAACAATTACAAGATCTCTGAAAGAACCATTCGGGTTGGTTTCCGCTAGTAAAATAGCCTAAGTTTCTGCACATTATAGGTTGATTGTAATGATCTCTATGTTTCCTTTTTAATTTTTGTGTTGTGACAATTCAAATAGAATTTTCCAATTATTTTGTGCAGGAAACCAATCAAACATGAAGGCGAAAGGAGAACTGCAGTCACAAGGGCATCAACTGATTCCCTCCAATTACCAC